>NC_143454.1:7006136-7309166 GCF_987193195.1 Phasianus colchicus | reverse complement strand
CAGCCGTAGCACATACTGCTGGATTACTAACATATGGGCAGAGGGCTCAGCCAAAGTTTTGAGAGGCTCAGCCCTTGGCAGCTCGTTCCACACTTTCCTGTCTCTACATTCAGGAAATGAAGTCAGAGTGTTGATATAAAACAGGCTGGGCTGAAAACTGAGAAGCTGGAAGGGCTTAAGGGGGGGAACTTACAGGAGGTGTGGGGAGATGGAGAGCAGCAGGGGCTCGTTGCTGTGTGCAGCATATGTGGGTTGGGGGGTTGCTGCTTTGCAGCAGTGACCTCCAGTTTGATTGTTTTTTTTTCTATCTTGGAGCCCGAGGGCTATGATTTTCTGCTGGCAGGCAGTTACATGGGTCTGTCTTCTGGTGTATGGAAAGAGCAGCATGCAGAGATAGTGCTGCCTTGATCACTTGGCAGCATTTATACAAGAGCATAGAGTGGGAGAAAGTAGAAACTCTGGCAGAGAGCATGCATTTCTGTATCTGGGACATGGGATTCCCTTACTGTTTGACTTTCATCCCTGAAGAATGACCTTATTGCTGTGTTTCCATGGAACGCTGTGGTTCTGACACCACAGAATGATTTTTCTCTGACAACTTTCACATCAGGATTTTACTGCTTCCAAGGCTCTGTTAGACATAAGGGTGGGCTGCCTTGCCTGGAGAGTTAGCAGTGGGTGTACCTCACTTCTGGGTCACTAGTTCAACCTGACCCAGTGCAGCCATAACTGAAAGCAGCAGAAAGCTGGAAGCTGTTTGTGGCTTACAGAGCCCAGAGTGGGCTGTGTGGCTGAGAGCAGCGCCTGGCTGACATATCTTGTCACAAAAATGCTTGTCTATCTAGAATCTAGCCTGGCAATGTTCAAAATTCCAGGGGAACTTGCTTGGGAGAGCTTTCTTGCTTTAAAGATCACTATCTTTTTGGGGAGAGAACACAGAGTTTGGCAGCTTCCCAAGTTCTCTCTTCTGTTTTCTGGATGCCACTTCTTCTAAGGATATTGCTGTTGCATAAATCTAGCAATTAGCTGAAATACTTTGATCTCTGGGACTTCACTAAGCTGTGTAATGCCTGGTGTCCTTAAACTTGAGCAGATTTAACTGTAACTTTGGAGGACATTGGGCTGGTCTTGCTCTCCCGTGGGTGATTGAGCTCAGCAACTCTGTCATCCTTATCTGTGCTCTGCCCTGCCCCTCTCCCCTGTATGGATATTTGGGATCTCTGCTCACTGACCATCTTGCTTTTTGCTCTCATTTTGCATAAAAGTATTTTTATTTCTAATTAATGAAAGTCTGCAGACAGAGATGCTCACAAGAAAGCAGTCACACTTGGGTTGTTGCATACACAAGCATGCTCTTTCTGTCTGGTCTTGGGATAGCTGTGTTCTGCCTCTTAGAGACCTGTGTGATGGCTCCCTCTCTTGTTATTTTGGTGTATAATATCCAGCTGGAAAAGGTTCAAAATGGGGTTTCACCCCAAATTCACACCTGCTAATTTGCTGTAGAACCGGATTTAAAACTAAGCAGGAATAATGATTTCTGACTTAGCTTTGATGCTTAGTTCAGAAGCTAGGATCGAGTTTCTTAAAAGGATGATACCTGGGACCAAAGCTGTTGGGTTGGTTTGGTGGATGCCTTGCTCTGCTTTTAGCTGGAGATACCTCGTAGGAACTGTGCTTGGAAGGTCACAGGTGGTGTTAATGGGGCTCCTCCAAGCTGTCTGAGGGTGATCACTGGAACTGTAGGCTGTGACTTCTGACAGTAGCCAAGCAGCAAAGAGCCCGTGCTGCTTGAGCTTCCAGTTATTTAGTGCATGGGATTTTCATTGAGTGCAATTACTTCTTTTCGACCCAGGAAGTGTTCAAGTAGTCCTACAGTATCCTTTATTGTAACCAGACCTGCTCTTGATGTTTTGATGCATATTGTCCTTAAATAAGATATTATTGGTTACTGTGAATCCTTTCAGAGCATAGGACGGTGACAAAATGAAATGAAAACCAGCTTAAAGAGGTGAATTAAAGTCTGTGGAGCAGGAAGGCTCGAGGCTGCCAGGATGGGTTGAGAGGGCCTCCCAGTGCCCCTGGTGCCACGAGGGCTGTGTTGCTGACAGCCTCCTCCATCCCAATGAGCAGAGCCTTTACTGGAGCAGTGAGTGACTTGTTACTGATCTGCTTTTCAGGAGAAGGAGAAGAAGTACATGTTGCCAGTGGACAACCTGAAACTGCGAGATGTTGAGAAGGGGTTCATGTCCAGCAAGCACATCTTTGCTCTCTTCAACACTGAACAGAGGTGTGTTCACATCTCAATACACCAAACTGTTGGAGCTAGGGGCAGGATTTATACAATCTTAGTGCAGAGGATTAGAGATGAGTGCTTTTAGAGGTGTGCATCCACCTCAGATAGCTGTCCTTTAAGGATAATTGTTGAGAGGGATGGGGAACTCTTAATGAGAAGTTGAAGTACAAATTTATTATCAAACATGATGGTTCTTAGTGCATGAATAGGGACATTCATAGCAGAACGGGGGACCCAGGTTGACTGAAGAAGTCCAACAGTAAGCAGAATTGAGAAGGTAACCCTTCAGTTCCTGTTGACATCCTAGCTTTTAGAACTGGAGGCTTGAAGGTGTGACTGATGGGGACTCAGACTTGCCCATAAAAGATTTTCCTTCTTCCTCTGCGAAGACATTGTGAGGGTGTCAGCAGGGAACTAAGTGTGTCTGCCTAAAAACGATGAGATCTCCTGGTCATTTGATACATTTGTCAAATATGTGCAGCTGCCTGTTTTGCAATGGGTACGAGTGAAATGTTTGTCTTCTCAGGAATGTTTACAAGGACTACCGACAGCTGGAGCTGGCCTGTGAGACCCAGGAGGAGGTGGATAGCTGGAAGGCTTCCTTCCTTCGTGCAGGCGTCTACCCAGAACGTGTTGGGGTAAGTTACAGCCGTGTCAGGGGCAAATTAAGGGTTTTTGCTGTTCTGGTGCTTCCTTTAAGCAAGCCTGGCATCCTCAAAGGGAGGTAAAGCAGGCAAAGACTGCCTTGACAAATCCTCTCAGCTCTTATGTTCTATGGGCAATAAATCCCCAGTATTAAGGGTCTTTGCCTGACTACTAAGTGGCGTGTGTCTGTTGAGCCCAGGCACCATTGCTTCTCAGTATCATTCACTGTACAGCATTGTAAGGAGCTTCCCAGCTTTTCTGTATTTGTTATCCCATTCCTTTCCCCTCCCAGTAAGGGAGTTTTCCCTGTTCCTCTTCCCTTAACCTCGTCCTGCAGCGCTATTGTCAGCATTCTGCTCTGCTTTATAAGCATTTTAGAGAACTGTGCTATAAGTTCCTGTTCCAAGTTTTTCCTGTTTCTGTGTGAGAGGAAGCTGCTATAAATAGTTTTTCCATTAAAAAAGTGATAATTGCTTATCTGTTTGTATCTGCTGCTCCTAATAGACTTCTTGCATTCATCTTTCCTGTTACACTTGAGGATAGACTGCATTTCTGCCAAAATGTGTTTCCTGACAATCTGATGTGGTATGAGTATGAAGATTAGGGACTGTGACACGACTTCAGGTTGGCTGTGAACCAGGCTGGGGCTATTAGACACATTCACAAAGGCCATGTGCCACCTATTGGTGTGCAAATGGAGTGGCGTGACAAAGAAACACTGGTCTCTGGTTTGACAGTTTCAAAACCCAATGTAGGGGGTACCAAATAACTGTTGTAGGGAAGTGTTAATTGCCCTTTATCACTAATAACACAATTTCCTTTGCAGATCATGCCATTCTGGGTTCCAATTTAGCTAGGCAATTACATTGTTCCTCTTCCAGAGTAACTTAGGTATTAATACCTATATATAATTGTTAGTGGGATTGGTTTTCTGTCTGCTCAGTGCTATTTTAACATCTCCAGATTCTAAGACCAGCTAAAAATCTTTTTTCATTTTTGTCCCTTTTTTGTTTTAATTTTTTTCATGTGTGCTCAAACTGACCTGCCAGGACAAGGACAAAGTAAGTCTGATCCTCCCTGTATTGCCTCCTGGGGCTCCCACTGTATATAGTTCTTTTTTTCCTTTTGTCACTGTTTTCCAGGAGGCATTTGGTTCTCCCCTCTTTATACCTTCTGTTGGGTGCTGCTGTTTATTTCTGTTCTTGATCTGAGTTTTCCTGTTTTTTTTTTTCTTTTTATTTATCCTTTTTTTAAAAATATGATTTCTGGATCTTATTGGAAATCTGTTTTTGTTCTTTTGACACTCATTTTTTTTTTTTTTCTGAGTTGTCCTGCTTGACTTCCACTTCCTTTAGCTTACATTTCTCACTGAGGCCTTCCATTACTTCATTATTGCTTCATTATTACTTCCTTGGAAAAGCTCAGATGGACAAAGGAATTTGCTCTTTCTGGTATCTTTTGCTCCCCAAAGCAAAAGTAGATGAGTAATTTTCTGCAGTACTGCAAATCTGTCACTGGGATGGTTTGAAGAAAAGTGTTTCCTTAAAATCAGGTTTCTTTGCAATAAGCATTGAGAAAAGCAAAGGCTTTTGTGGTCCATTGCTTAGAAATTGATCTCCAATGGGTGAGCCCTGGCAATTGCTTGCTGTCAGACAAGTGTGCTCCTGGCTTTCCCTTAAAGAAATCCAAACAGTGCATTTCAGGCAGAGGGGACAAGAATCTTCTGCTTTGTGCAGAATAAAAGATAGCAGCAGCTGTGATGCAGGATATTCAGTTAATGTTCTGGCAGGTTTTCTAGGTTATTCTGCCTGCTTGCAGTCATCTCACCTCCCTGTATCTGTTTCCTCAGTTGTATAATGATAAGGATGCAGTGTGTAGGAGAGCCTTAATTTATGGTGAGTGATTCTCAGGTCTGAAATGTATCTGGGTGTGCAAAGTAGAGCTCAAATGAAGAACCTCCCATGAGGCTGTAAATGCTAGAAGTCAAAAGTATAGCTTTGGGTATTCACTGGAGTCGTGGCCTGTAGACATTGGTTAGGAGTTGTTGCCTTCCATCTTTCATGGGGCTAATTCCTTCTTAAAGAGCATCTTTACTGTTAGAGAGCATCTCTAGAGAAAGGTTTGCAAGCTGAGCTGTGCACTGACAGTCACAGCTCAAAAAACAGGTTTAAGTTTCCTTGCATGCTCTTTCTGCATGTTCTCCCCCCCCCCTTTTTTTTTTATTGAGCTGTTATGGAAGAACTAATTTTGTATGATGATTGAAGAACTGTTCTGTTTCTGCCTTTCTCTGCAGGCCAGTGAAACAGAGGAGAATGGATCAGACAGTTTCATGCACTCCATGGATCCTCAGCTGGAGAGACAAGTGGAAACGATCAGGAATCTGGTGGATTCCTACATGGCAATTGTCAACAAAACCATCAGAGACCTCATGCCGAAGACAATCATGCACCTCATGATAAACAATGTACTTATCACCCTGACTGGTAGAGGTGGAGAGCCGTAGAGATGGGGGAAAAACGGGGAGAGGGCAGAAACCTGAAGGCAGCTTGAAAGGAGGTTTGGGGTGGGGGTGGAACGAAATATTCTAGAAGATGCTGGCAACTGATTCCCTCTGTTCTGTTCCTTGGCAGACAAAGGACTTCATTCATTCGGAGCTGCTGGCAAACCTGTACTCCTGTGGCGACCAGAATACTCTGATGGAGGAATCAGCAGAGCAGGCCCAGCGACGTGACGAAATGCTGCGCATGTACCATGCCCTGAAAGAGGCCCTCAACATCATCGGGGACATCAACACCAGCACTATCAGCACCCCAATGCCCCCACCGGTGGACGACTCTTGGCTGCAGGTGCAGAGCGTACCGTCTGGACGCAGGTACCAGAGGCCCAGGGGGAGAGCCCACAGACCTGCCCGATGCCTCTTAGGGCTAGCTGGGGCCTCCCACTGAGACAGAGGGGCTGCTTTTCCCCTCTTCTGCCTGTGGATGGAGAGTTGTGGGTATTTGTGCAGGGAGGCTTCTGTGCCTTGAAAGCTGTAGGGCTGCTGCATCTTTACAGAAGATGTGGAGGCAGACTCTTAGAAGTGATTCTTAGGTTAGATGGGACCTGAAGTTAGCTTTGAAGGTAACGTGAAACCTGACGCAGCTCTCAAAAGCCAAGAGTTGTGCTTGAAGAGATGTGGAACTAAAGGAGGAACGCTAAAGGCAGCGTATGGTGACAGTGGCGGGGAGGAATCCCAGGCCTGTTGTTGCAGTTGAATGTCTCTGTTTGTTTGTCAGGTCTCCTACGTCCAGCCCCACGCCGCAAAGGAGAGCTCCCGCTGTGCCCCCCGCCAGGCCTGGCTCTCGAGGCCCGGCTCCTGGGCCACCTCCTGCTGGTGGGTCAGCGCTGGGTGGTGCCCCCCCGGTGCCCTCCAGGCCAGGTGCCTCTCCTGATCCCTTTGGGCCCCCACCTCAGGTTCCTTCTCGACCTAATCGTGCTCCTCCTGGTGTTCCCAGGTAAGTCCTGAAGTGCAGATCCAGGCAGGTGGGGTGTGTCCGGAATTTGAGTAGCAGTTCTGGCAGTATCTGTTCTGCCTGGACTATACAAGTCAGTTGGAAGGCTTGGTTTGGGTTCAGTCTTGGGCTGCCTGAATTTGATCCGTAGGCAGGAGCCTATGGCTACTACAAATGATGCACTGCTAAGGCAGCTCTTGAGAACAGAAGGGCAGCCTCCTCTCCGAACCAGACTCCATGCACAGGCTGGGGGTAGAGGACCTGGTATCTGAGAGCTTTAATAAAATAATCATAATTCTTCTGCTTGCAAGTAGTAGGTGGTCACCAGAAAATCACAGGACTAGAGTAACAGCATACCTTTCAAGGCAGTTCCCCTCTGTATAGAATTCCCCAAAGTCTGCAGTTGCCCTTCTCCTGGCAGAGTTTTTTTCAAGGTGAGGTTAGAGAGAATCTTCATCTAGGATATTTAGATGCTTTTTTATTAAGTGAATATTGTGATAGCACTGGCAGGGAAGTATTTTTTTGTAGACATTTTTGTTGTTTCTGCAGTCAACTTGAATGTTTTCCAGCCTGAAGGGCTCAGGTGACACAGCTTTGCTTTCCTGTTAGGAACTGTAACTCCTGTCCTGTTCAGTCACTTCATACACCCTTCCATGTAGTAATAAGGGGTTATCCCCTGGGAGGCTACATGCTTGGTCCTGAAGAGGACCAGGGAAGCAATTTGGGACCAAGAATGTTGTGGTTGGTACCTGATCTCCCTGTGAGGAAGAGAAAGCAATTGAAGCATAAAGAATGAATATGACCATAACCCCCACTCAGTGACACACCTGTGGGAACATTTCCCTTGGGTGGTGGTGCCTCAGCTCTTACCTGGCACTGCCTGTTTGGACTGGGGATATTCTCAGGCTGCACGCAGCCCAGAAGCAGATGAATCCAAAGAGATAAATCTGTTCCTGGCTTGGGTGTGTGCAAATAGTTTTACTTTCTTGGTGCCTCTGCCCCAGTTTTCAGCACATGTCCTCCATAACCTGCCCACTCGTGCCTCAGTACTGCCCCAGGGACTGCAGTCCTGCAGGTGGCACCTCTGGATGTCAGCATGCTTTTGCTGTGTATTTTTGGCTCTTGCTTCTTTGTGAACCTGCTTTTCCATATACTTCTGTTTTGTGGATTTGTTTTTAGTATACTTACGTTTTGTTCTGTCTCCATCTTTCTACTTTTCACAGTTTCATTTCTTCACTCATGAAAAATATTCTATATACCTGGTCATGATAGGATCCCCAAATGGCTGGAATGAATTGGCCTTCTCTCTTTTTTTTTTTCTTTTTTTTAATGAAATCTGTCATAGCTTATCTTAATGGCTTTTCTGCCTTGTGTGAAATAGAAGAGTTTAGGGGAACATGGGGAACTGCACAGGAGCAGCAGAAGAAAGTGTTTCATGCTTAGCAACCCCTTGGTATAGAAGGAGGGCTGGAATGCATGCTACAGACTGCCCTGATCTGGAGTTGAGAAAGTTAGTTCCTGAAGTTGTGAAGTGAAGAAGTTCTCATGCTCATTCTCTGATCCCCCCTCTCTGATTCTTCCAGTCGTTCATAGACTCCTCCGGATCCTGATACCAGCTTGTCATTTGAGTTCACTGATGAATGGAGAATTTCCAATGACAAGGGACTCTTTCTCTTCTTCTCCTGTATATAGAATAAGAATGTTCCCTGCTAGCACTTGGACTCGGGTCCTTCTGCCATGGGTGAACGAATGCCATCTCCACTGTTGCTTTTTTAATACCCATCTTTTTCCTTGCTAACTGGGCTCCACTATTTCGTGCGTGTGTGAAAAGAGCTCATGTAGGTGGCATGAGTGGGCTCTGGGAGCTGGAGGTGCGTGGTGGTGGCTGGGTGTATGCTATGTGCATGTGATACCTATGTAAAGTTCAGCTGTGTGCTTGTGCCACTGTTTGTGGGCACATCTGATGTTGTAGATGATGAACTTCAAGACAAATGTTGCTATACTTTTCTCGTACGTATATTTGCATAGACACATGCTTTCACATACAAACACCACATGGTCCATTTTCTTCCATAGGAAGGTTCTCCTGCATGTAATTAAGTACAGTTAAAGCTGATTTTCCACCATGCCTCTGTACATAGTATTTATTCAGAATTTATGCAGAAGCCTGTGATACCAAACACGTACCCTTGGGAGCTGCAGATAATGCCAGGTCCTGTCTCTGTGCAGTGAAGGGCTGCATTTGGGCTGGATGCCCACTGGGGCTGTTTAGGAGGAAATTGTTTAGTTTATCTGGAATAGGAAGCTGTAAAGACACTCCTCCAGGTACTTAGTCTCTTCAGTTTAAAACAGTTTGACAAAAACTGTAGGTGAAAGAATTTAGGCAAGTTCAAGGGAGAAATAAGGAAGTTTAAATGAGAATAACGTAACTACTGGAGAAACACGTTGAAAGCAGTGATGAGTTCTCTGTTTTTTGGTAAGCCTGAGGAAAAATGATGCAAGCAAACCAGCATCACTGTAAGCATAACTTCTGTGTTTTTAGACTTGAGTTATTCAGGATTCAAAATAATGACCTCGTGATTAGTGACCTTTTAAATGTCTTCGTCTTCTGGGCAGTGCTCAGTGCACCATGACACCTTCCACTGTCCTGAGCTCTCTGTTCAACTCTGACACTTAGTATACGGTCAGGAGATGGTCAGAAGATATGAATCCTCAGTGAGAGCCAGGTCACCCCATCCGTGCCCAGGCAGTTGGTGCTGAGCCCTGAGTCGAGCAGGTGTGAGGTTGTGCTCAGAATCTCAGTCTGGATGTGCCAGTAGACCTGTGTGTGTATCTAGCTGGGTGGGAGGATGAGCAGCAGCTGGTGGTGTGTGGGTAGATAAACTGTGCACGGCAGGGTTTTGGGTGTGTGTGAAGATGAGGCTGTGAGTGGATGTGAAGTCCTGCATGGCCGAGTGCAGCCCTACCCAGCAGTGCACACTTGTGTGGTGTTCTGGGAGGGGGGGGCATGCGAATGTGGCTCTGTGCAAGCGCATGTCTGTCTGTTCCACCTTCCTGACAGTCTGTTTGGCCTCTGCCTTGAACTGTCTGAACTGCCATGTTGATTTCATGTTGTCTTTCAGAATCACTATCAGTGACCCCTGAGGACTGGCAGCCACGGTACGTTTTGCACTCTCTCTGCGATGCATGAGTCACTGTGTCCCCATCCTCCATCACTTTGCTCTGCAGCTTACCTCTGCTGCCTTGTCCTTGTGTTAGTCAGAGTCCCTTGTCCAATGAATCACGTCTGCCAGGATCTCATAAAGGGAGGAGTCTAGAACAGAAAAGCTGGCTGATCAGAGATGGAGAGGCTGCTTGAGCTGCAGGGGCTAGGAAAGCCCCAGTACCTGACTTGTGGTTACTGGAGGATCCTTTCTCTGCCCTCAGGTAGAGGAGATGGGATGGGGGAATGAGCTCTGGCAACACGGTCTAAACGGTGTGTCTTTCATTTGGCTTATATCCACACTGAGTGGGGGATGAACTGAATGAATTCTGTTTTGATCCTGTTTGTCAGCTCTGTTAGGATAGAGGTACAGACCTGGGGAGCTGTCAGTTCAGACTCCTCTGCTTACATTTTAATGTCTCACTGGAGAAGTGCTCCCTTCCTCAGTGTGCTTGTGAAAGACAGGAGCTGTTTGGGTCATTAACAGCAGGACTTTGCTGTATATATATTTGGGTATAGGATAACTCTGACATTGAATGTTCCCTGTTATCCTTCTGTCCCATGATCACAATTAGAAGCAGACTCCCTTTGTTTCTCCACTTGACCCTCTACCTCTTTTTACTCTTCTGCCTCTGTTCAGTCTGCCTTTCCTCACGTGCCCTTGCAGGAGGAAGGATCTTTGTGATCTGTGTTCTCCCTGAAACTCTGCTTGGGTTCCTGCCTGCTTCCCTCTCCTATCTCTCCCTGCATTTTGCAGCATTGTACTTCCTCAGTAACGGGCTCTTGGGCCAGGCTCATGTCCATTGTGCTGCCCTACGTTCAAGGGCCAGTTCTTCCTTGTCCCCTCAGTGGTGCAATGATGGAGTTTGAAGAGGGAGATCTAGCAAATTCTCTCAGTTTTTTTCCCCTACAAACCATTAGCCCTACCTAGCAAAGAGGGAGAGGGGAAGGTCAGGGCAGATGTGACTGTCTGGGGCTCCTTCCCCCTTCCTCTGCATTTAGAAGTTAAAGGTCTGACTCCAAAAGGAGTGGAGCAGCAGCAGCTCCTACAGTTTTCCTTGATGCTGGCTGGGGAGCATGTGCCAAAGGCCTGTCTTAATAGGAGTGGCACAAGTTGCAGTCCCTGGGTCAGGTGAGGAGAGCTCCCAGCTAGCCTCCATCTACAGTAAATGGTGTCAGTGCTGCATGTCAGCTGAAGCAGAGAGGTGCTGCCTTGCATCACTCCAATGCAGTGATTGTTCAGTGGTTGGTGTGTTCTGTAAGAGCGTCATCTGTCAGCCCTCCCCACTGATGACGTACTGCAGAGGTGCTGGAGCAGTCAGCAGCTTCCTCCAATGCTCTGCCTGCTGCAGGCATCCTGGCAGCTTGAGAAATGTGTGTTGTGGTAAGTGCAGAGAGGCTTTCTGGTGTCTGCACCCCTCTCTGGGACTCGCTGTTATGGGGCGTTCCATTCTTAATCTGACACAAAGAGCACCAAGGAAATAAAAGTTGAAAAGCACCCCAAACCTTCTGATAGCAGTCCTTGGCAGCCCAAGTGAATAATGCAATGTTTCACTGTTAGGTTATCATCAGCAGAACTCCCAGTTAACTTGCTGGTTCCTGGAGATCCTTTTTGAGTGAACCGACAGAGATCAGGACAACCAGACTAAACTCCTTGTGTGCAAAACCCTGCAAGCATTTCAAAAAGTGCCTTCTGAGATGCAGGGCAGCACAGCAGCATCTTGCCAAAACCTGAGCCCAGCTCTGTAAAGTGTCAAATCCAACAGTCTGCCGTTCCCATGAGAATGTGAGCCACCAGGTGGTGTAGATGTGACCATACCAGCTGTGAGCACCTCTGGAAGTGGTGTACAAATCCCACGTGCCATGAAGCCCATGGTCACAGATTCCCCAGCTGTAACTCACTGCAAGTTTTGCTTCTAAGAGATGAGTATTTCAGCACCCACCTGGGATGCCCATAGTTTCCAGATTTGCTCTATATGAAAAGTAACTCAAGTGCCACGCTGAGTCTTGCAGTCCCCATTGATGTTCTCAATCAGGGAAATATTTCCAAATGTTTTACTGTCTGAAGGTTTGTTTTCTGTTTTTTTTCTAAGGTATCATTACCCTAGGCAAGGAATGGGAGGTTTTAGTTGTTTTGAGATCTGGGCTGAATCCATATAGAGCAATAAACTGCTGAGGTTTAATAAACAGGGCCATAGCATTGCTCTGATTCATTCTCCGAGGTGAGGCAGTGTGCCCCAGTTCGTAGGACAGTGACTCTTCTGGTACCAGTGTGATTATAGGTTTGCTGTCAGTGCAAAGCACTTCTCCCTTACGTCAGCGTAGCAGTGCAGATCTCTGCCTTCCTCCCACCCTCCCCCTGAGCTCCTCTTGTATTGGGAGCACCATTATTTCCAGCACTCAATTGATTCCCTGTAATCTAAATTAAAGCTCGTCAGCGTGGAAGTGTTCAGGCGTTAATTTAGTGACACCTGGTTCTGTTTGATCAGCGCAGATGCTTCCTCTTTATTTACCCCCATCCTGTTTGGTTTGCTCTCTGCATTCCAGGCAGCTTGGATTGTAAAACCACTCTGGGTTGGTATTGAGCAATTTAATTATCATTGTTACATCACTGCCGTGCTGACACTGCAGGAGCACTGAAGTAGAGGATGAGAGCAGAAGGGTTGCCTCGTGCTTTGTGCTGCTCCCCACTGTCCCCCCCCAGTCCCTTACACGATGGAGATCCTTGAACGTAAACTTGTTCTCTCTGTGATTAAATTGCTGCCCTTAGACCTAAGTAAAGTATCAGCGATTACCTGAAACAATAGCAGTGGCTGAAGCCTTAATGCAGTCAGCAGCAGTTACATTTGCTGAGCCCAAGCAGGATAGCAGCTCAGCATCATGTATGGCAGGGGGGACTCAGGCTCTCATAGCCCCGGGGGCAGGGGATGGTGCTCCTCCCAGCCAGCCCTGCAGCAGTGCATCTCGGGCCCATCCATGCTGTGTGATGTCATGTGCTTGGTACAGAAGCTCTCTGTTGGCCATGCTTCTCAACTCTCATTCCAGAGGCAGCACCCCCGCTGGCACTGAGCCTGCATTTGATGAACAAATACAGCGAAGCTGTACGTCCAGCAGATTGCCTGCTGGTGATCCGTGCTGTGCAGAAAGCCCAGGGTTGGGCCCCATGCAAACTGACACACCTCCCCATAGAGCTGTGCTCTCTGGTGCTTCGTGCCTCGGTTTTTTTCTCTTGCTGGCTCAGGCGAGGTGGAGAAGCATGCGTGATTGTGACTGCGATTGCTGTGCTAACCACAGTGTGTGTTCTCTTGTTTTTTGTTTTCTGCTTTTTCACAGCAGAAGGGGCCCTGCCTCACCTACTCGACCTACCATAATCCGACCGGCTGAACCGTCCCTCTTAGATTTATAACTCGAGGCTGCAGACAGCTGGCGACGAGCGCCGTGCTGGCGGCTTCCCCATCCCACCTCCCTTCCACAGCCACAGTCACTCCTCATCCATCCCACACCTGCCTCCCCCCATCCCTTCCCACTGTGTGGTACAGCACTAGCCTAGTGATCGAGCTCTTCGTCTCCACTCGTGCGTCCCGTATTGCTTTGTGAGCGTAGCGTAGCCTTCATTCAGTGGCACGGATCCCACAAACACAGGCTCCTGGGAGAGATCAGCCACAGGGACGTCCCTCAGTCCGCACGTTGGCTGTCTGTCCTGTTCTCACCCGCCTGTCTGGCCTGGATCAGTGTCCTGCCTGCATCACCTAGCTGTAGCACCACCTAGGACTGAGCTGTAGTGACTTCCTTGTAGTTAAGAAGATACAAGCGTGACTTAGAAGCGAAAACGCTGTCAAAATGTGACGCTCTTAGGAACGGATTAAATGTCCTGCGTATTAGTTTGACTTCCAAGGTGCAAAAACTCATGTTGGGAACAGTGCAATCTACCTTATATCAAAGCGAGGCAGGGAGGTGAGGAGGGGGAGCTTGATGGGGAGCACACAGACCTGGTGATCAGCTCCCATCAGAGCCGGGGATGCTGTGGGTGCAGCCGTGCTCCTGTCAGGCTGTGCTCCATCACACTGGGCTCAGCCCCAACCCAGCGGGGAGAGGGAATGGCTGCTGCTGCTCCCCCTGCAAACGGACAACCCAATGTTTTCAGGGAGTTTGCTGCGTGATGTTCTATTGAAGCTATTTCTGCTCTGAATAAGCACATCTTTCTGTGTTTTTTGGGTACTGTGGTGACTTCTTCCGTAGCCTTTTCTTGCATGTGGATGGTATGTGTTTGGGGAACTTGTAACTGTTGCTTATCACAACTCATCCCCCTAAGGCTTGATTTCTACTCTTCATGTTATGTGTATTAAAAATACTACAAAAAAAAAAAAAGACTTCAGCATTAAAAATATACCACCCTGTGCATCTGGGCTGTTGTGTCTTCACCAGCAGTGAGCCACCCATGTCGCAGCTGATTTGCTTTAAGGTTATCTTTTTGCAGTGTCTTCAGTTTCTGTTGCGTGGCTCCTCTATTGTTCTGATGCCAATTCCTTTCTGTATTTTAACCACTGTTTTACTGCTTCTCCCCCTCTCCCTTCCTTTCCCCTTTTCCTGTTTTGTTTCCAGCCGGCCGGGTAAGGCCAGCCCCTCCCGCCCGGAGAGCCCCAAGCCACCATTTGACATGTAGTGCTGCTCCCTCCGAGACTCTTTGCCTGCTCTTAGCTGTTCTGTCCGGGAGTGTTCTGACTCAGCTCTCACCCCTGGTTTGTTCTGTTTGTATTTGTGACACACACCTATCGGCTGTGACTGTAGTAAAGCTGTATTTGATTCCCAGCTGCTTCGAGGAGTTGAAATTGTAGTAACGAGAAACGTATCTTTACTGTTATAAATATCTATAAATATATATATATATAAAGATGGAAAATCTATATATGTCCAGGTGTTTAAAGCCGTTTTGTGCTTCCATGTGGATATTAGGAAACGCTTCAGTAGGGAAAAGAATATCGCTATACATATATATATACATCCTGAGAAGTGAACCAAATCCCAGTGTTGAATTTTTGAGCCGACTGTTCAATTCTCTGCTGTGTGCAGTTGGGTTCCTGTGTTACCCCAGAGCTGTGGGTGAACGTCTCGGTGCTGGTGGTAGCTGTGCTGCAGTCTGTGATCTACTGTCACTCTCGTTAATTGGATGAAATAAACTATTGTTTCTGTATAATGAAGGACTCTACAACTAGAATAAAACCATCTCTCTTTCTCTTGCTCTTTCTCTGGGTGATTTCCAAGCTCTTTGATTGTAACCGAGTCTTTTCATCCCGTAGAGCTTAGAAAGCTCTGCATGCATGACAGGAACGGAGGCACAGATGCGCAGCAGCAGCCAGGCGTTGGTGGCAGCTCGGCGGGTGCAGAGGTGAAGGCCCTTCTCTGCTGTAAAGGGAGGTGCAGTGAGGTGCAGCGGTGACAACACAGAAGGTGGGAGTCCTGCACACCACACGCTCGGTTCTTACAGTGGTGTTTTTGCATAGGCCTGGCTGTGGGATGCAGCGAGTGGGCAAAGAGCTGTGGTTTCCCTGGCAGGAGCTACGCTTTGGGCCTGGCTGTGAATGCAGCCCACTGCCCACCTCAGCCCTGCCTGCTGCTGCCATGGTGTGGGGGGAGCTCCCTGGTAGGATTTGGGTGAGCTCTGTGTCTCCCCAGAGCTCCTACATGTGGTGGCTGCTGGGGGGTTGGGGGAGCAGCCCACATCTCCAGCGCTGCGTTCCTCTGTGCTGCAGCTGTTTCTGTCTTTGCCCTGCTCTGTCCTATTGCTTCATCCTCTATCCCTGCGACGACACACAGGCTTGTTCTTAAAGAACATTGTATTTCAGCTGAAATAGTTAATGGTGTCACACTGCGCACAACAGAAAGGTGTTATCTGCTGGTTGCTGTTGCAGTGGGAACAGCAGCTCCCTGGGCCAGGCAGGAGGACCTCTGCAACCACCTGCAGCCCATAGAACATTTCCTGCCTCCAGCTGCTTGCTGTCCATGCAGTGCTTCTGGCCTCCAGCATTTTGGGGCAGTTTGGGTGCTGTAACTTAAAGCTGCAGTGTCAGCTGAGCAATTGTTATCACTTGTGTGTCTGCCTGGAGCTCGCTCTGAGTACAAGTGGGGTCAGGGAAACATATCTCGAGTGAAAAGGATAAAAAGGAATCAGAGGCTTATGGGTGAAGCTAAAAGCCTAGAGAGAAATCTCAGGCCTGGCAGAGCTCTGGCTACAAGGAAACATTCATGAAAGTGAAGGGGAAAGGGCAGCAGTACTGAGGCAGCAGTTTGTAGAGCTGTGCCCGTTTGTTGTTTGTTTTGAACAGGGAAGAATTTGTTTTTTGCCAGCTTTCAAGGAGATCTGAACAGAACACATCTAGCCAGTACCCATCTGAATGAGTTTATTCAGGAAGCATATTTGTAACAGCACTAAGTCACCTCTGCACCAGCCTGCAGAGCTGCTTCAATGGTCTCCTTCACAGAGTAGAACACCCAATAAATATTTATTCCATTTATAATAATCTGTTTAAGTCGCACCCCTGCCCTTTTAGTTATGATACAGATTATGAGCAGCTCCAGCCTGCAGGCCAGCCTTCCCTCCAGCAATATACAGCATTTTACACAGATACAGTATGTACACAGCTTGTGTTGTGCCATTCACAGACAGCACTGGAGACATTCAGATGAAGAGTTCGAAAAAAAAAAACCAATTTCCACATTCCTCTGGTGGGTTCACAGGAAAGCACAAATTGTTCCATATACACTTTTCTTTTCATGGGGGGGGGGGGAGGGGAAGGACAAAATGAACCATTTAAAAAAGCTTTGATCTACTTTTGGCATTAAAAGAGAAAATCCTCCTACCATATTGCTAAAGCTCAGCCACCTCGACACTGAGGAAGAATAGTTGTTTTTCTAGGTTCGGTTTCTTTTTTTCCTTTGTTGTGGTTGACAAATGCAAGAATTGATGCTGCATTCATGTGGTTGCACCTCTCTGCTTGGCAGCTCAGCTTCCACCACCACGAGCCCAGGGTTGTGCTGTGGGGTTGCATGGCTGCTGCAGTTCTCCCCAGAGCTCTGGTGCTGAGGCTGTAACCGTATTTCAAAGAGGCAGTTTGTGCCCAAGCCTTTAGGTGTAGGTATCTGTGCACTTCACCTGAAGTCTGTACACCTAAGGGAGCTGCATTGCTGCTACTTCAGGAGCTCTGCACACGTGTTTTCTCCTTAGTGAGGCTGCCAGCTTCAAGGCTTTGTTTGGAACTACTCTGTTGCTGATGTGTGCCAGCAATGTAAGCAGGGAGAAAGGATGCTGGATTCCACCCATTTAATACATTTCTTACCAAAATGGGAGAAGATATTTAAGCAATAGATAACCTGGAGTCCAGGAATTCAAAACAAAGCATGTTTATTAAGTGGTTTCCTTTTACTTATTTCTCCCATTTTTTTAAAATAAATAAAACCTTCAGACACACACAAGTGAAACACATCATCCTTCAAAGTGCAGTTACATTTCCACCCCCAGCTCCCGCTAATCACATAAAGCTTTGTCAAGTAACCAAAAAGACTCCAAAGGCAGCCCTCAGCCCCAGCCCCTAGCGCTGAATGAAGGAAGCTCTGTGTGCTGCCTAGCTAGCCAGAAGCCTGCACCTTGTGGCTGGTCAAGGCTGGTTTGCAAGAGGAAGAAAGTGGGAAGTTTTAAGATGCATGGTGTGAAACAAAACCAACCATCCCAAGAGTTTGTTACCAGAGTTAAGTTAGTTACTTTGGGAGCCTTAGAAGGAAGTAGGCAGGTTACAGTCGTGACTGATGGACTGCTGCTCAGTCACTGCTGTGGAGCTGGTGCTGGTCAGGGATACAGGACAAGGGCTCAAGGAATTTGCCAGAAGTCACAGAGTCCCTGCCCCCAAACTGCACCAGGCCCAGCTGAAGAGCCGACACCACTCAGCCTGTGCTCCAAGCACACCAAGTAACAGAGGGAAGAAAAGGAATGATGCTGAGTTCCATCTGATGCAATCCCTCTTTCCTGCTGTTTTTAAAGCAGATCACTGTTCTGAAGGGTGTTGAGCAGCAGTATGGGCACATACAAGTCAGTTTAGTCCTTGCAGGCTCATAGAAAATCTCTGTAAATAAGAATGGTGCTACTTAAACCACCATGATTTTGACCTCATCATTCTCATCAGCACGGTAGAAGAACGGAATGCAGGGGTTTTCCAGCAAGGAGCCCGACCTCTCCTGAGGGTTCTGGATTTCTCTGAGAAGCTGCATTATTTGCTTTGCTGTAGGGTCCTCTTGGCTTGGCTGAACAGCTTTAGTGTCAATAGGGTAGAAACCGGGTTGATGAAGAGCAGCAGTGTCTTGCTCTGCTTCATCTGCTAAATTCACTTCTCGTAACCCTGTAAGGCACACACAAGACACAGCAGGCAGGTAACTCCTCCCATCCATGCACAGAGACCTTGGGTTATTCCATGTGATATAACTTGTTCTGTCTCCAGCTTACCTTCTCCATCAGTAGCGTTCAGTTCGATGCGCCTCTCCACTGGAAGTGCGTTTTCATTCTGGCTTGCTAACAGCTCTGGGTTTTGAACAGCTTCTACGTACTTGCTGTACCACTCATTTCTTTCCTTGACCAGACGCATCACTAAATCCTGCAGTTCCAGTAATTTTATCTGCACCAAAGCAAAGGAAAACTTAAGAAACACGCATATCCTTGTGGCCACAAAACAGTACGCTACAGCTTGCTGTTTTGCCACTGTTACAACCTCAGAATTAAAGCTAGCTGAAGAACAACAAAAGGTTTACTCAGGCCTGCCTACAAGTGTACAGTGTCTTTTTAGTACTACAGAAGAGATTCCTTGCCTTCATCTCTTCCTTATCCTGAGCCAGCCTGCTGATGTACTCTTCTTTCTCCTGGTGCCGCTGTTTGAGGATAGCCCTTTGACTCTGGTATAATGCTATATACTCCCCTGGAACACAACAGAAGCATAAGGAATAGAAGCATAAGGAATAAGTGAAATTGATGTAAAAGCCTTACCGTGAACACAAATTTATGCTACAGGAGGATCCAGCATATCCAGCCCTGGACTGGAAGCCTAGCCTATCTAGGTAGCAAGACTTGAACTGCTTGGTATGTGGCAGACTCAGCTCCAAAAGCTCTAGCTTGTGTTGAGTAAACATACCAATGGTGTCTGTTTCCCCAGACAGCTGTATGCAGCGATGTTCCAACTCTTCTAGCCGTTCCTTCAGATCAGCTTTCTCCTGTATCAGATCTGTGAAACGGGACTGAACACAAAAATTGGTATGAGTCACCTCAGCTGCTCACATACAGGAATAGCCGTGTTACAGACAGAACCCTCCATTCACATCGGTCTGAGCCTAGGGAACAAATTGTGTTGCCTCTGCAACTACTCTGATTTGGTAGTAAAAAGGAACAAAGCTACAGAAGGCACAGCAAAAGCATCTCTGCAGAAGTACTGAGGGAACAAAGTGCCTTCTCATTGCTGGGCCAGCACAACTGTGGTCACACTTAGTCTGCAATTCTTGGAGAGCTCTGCTTTGTCCCAGCAAGGTGAAGTCAGTCTGTTTTTCAGCTATTTCTTTAAGAAAAGACCATAGATGAGTGTTAGGCCCGCACAGTCTTTGGGCAGGGTAGGGGAAGCTCTCCTATGATGAGACAAGTTGTGAGGAAAGCCTCTTTTTAGGAAGTAGCTTATCATGGAACATCTGCTACTTATTCCCCTGCAATATATGTGTGTTTCAAGAGTCTGGCACTGGGTGCATATCTAGCTAGGTGAGGCAGAGGGGCAGAAAGGAGATCCTTTGCTTACCTGTAGTTTCTCCATGGCAGTTTTTAAAGCCTCATGAACCTCCACTGGAACACTATCCATAGTGGAATCTGGAAAGGACATTTGTAGTTTACAGTACCTGCTTAAGCGTGATTTATTCACAAAACCCATAGGTCTGCTTCACAGAAGCCAGGGCCAGGTTGGGACACATCTCCATACCCAAACTGCACAAAATTTACCTTCGCTCATTGTGATGTTATGCTGCTGCTCCTGCCGAAGAGCTGCTATTTGCTGCAGGAGGTTTCTGCACTGCTGTTTCTGAGCAGCCAACTGCTGCCTCATCTCTTCTCGTTCCTTCTCCACTTGGGACATGGCAGACGTCAAGAAAGTCACCTAAGGTGAATTGCAGAGGACTCATGTTAGTGATTATCCTGTGTGAAGTGTGATCAGTTGTGCATCTCAAGGTAAAGAGAATAACAGAAATTTACCCCATTTTATTTATGGATAGGAAACCCATAGGACTAACCCAGGCATGTCTTCTCATTCTCAAGTAGCACAAATCATTTCTTCTCTGCAGGTTAAACCCACAATAACTGTTTGATCACAGTATTTTCTGGTTACAACTACACTTACAGAAAGAATTAGTCATGTTCAACACCATTTCAAAATTGCCTTCCAAAGTGAGGAGAACATCAATCATCACAATAGTTAGAGCTACTCTGCCAGCTGAGTTGTCTTTGTAATGAAAGCTATTGTTGGACTTCCAGCTTGTTTTTCAACTATGCTGTAGAAATCTTGTTGGTTCTTTTGCTGCTGTGTAAAAGGGACTGTAACACTTCCCTGTGCCTCAGCTGCAGGGATGACAGCTGATAAACAACTTAATACACACTGTGGAACCTCTGCAATTTAATCTGCCTCCTCTTCTAGACATTTGTTCACAACTGAGAACAAAGGCTTTTCTACCCATTGAGACCCACCATTTCTTCATGGCTTTCAAACTTCTCTGGGATCACAAATGAAGGGTTTTTCATTTCTTCAGACATCACTTCACTTTCGATTCCATCCCCTGTAAAGGAAGGGAGGTGAACAAAGAGGTAATGCCCCAAAGAGCCCAGCTCCACCTCCTGTTCCTGGAGAGCAAGCTACACACCTTCTAGTCTGTGCAGCATCTTGCCATCCAGCTCTGCTGCTAACTGACTGATCTGGGCCTGCAGCTCTTTGTTTTCCTTTGCTACAGCTTCCAGACTTTCCTGCAAGACAGAAGCAGAACATCAGTGAGAAAGTACCTCACCAAAACCTGCACAAGCCAACTGAAAACAGTCACTAGCAGTAGCATCATAAAAAAAAATACACAGACAAAAAACCACCAGTGCTTCTGCTCCAGACAATTATCATTCGTCTCTAATTCACCTCTAATGCACAGGATGTAGTGTAATTAAGCATTCTGCCTCTAGTCTTTCCACGTGCCCCTCTTCATTATTACCTTAGTCTGCTGCAGTTCCTTCAGGTGCATTTCCACCGTCACCTTCCCCTGAACTTCCTCATGCTGCAGCCTGTCCATTAGCTGTGTCTGAAGCAAGTACTGCTTTTGCAGCTCCTCCTTCTCAGCAGCCAGTTGCTGGTATGCCACAGTATACTGCTGTAAGTGGCCATAGTACTGGTCCCGCTGCTCCTGCAGAGCCTGAGCCTCCTGTGTTTTCAGTTCCAGCTAACAATATATGATAAAACCATCAGATCAAATCATTTCTACCAGAAAAGATGACAACTCATGTGGCATCATCCAAACTGTCAATGTTGCCCCAGAGCCACCAACGAGGCAGGCAGCCACCATCTGTCCCCACATGCTGGTCCCCCACATCAGACAGCAGATGACATGGGAGGGCTCCCAGCTTGATGGTTAACAATACCAATTTCCATCTTTCCATCAAAGTTTGGTAAGTTGCCAACTCTCCTTTGCATAAACTGCTGCACACCTGCCCTGCCATCCTACTGCTGTTGCTTACCGTCTCTTTGAGCTCCCCCAGGTTCTCCTGCAGCTGCCCAAGCTTCTTAGCCAGCTCCTTCTTTACGTGTTGCTCTGACTGCAGGGCACTTGTAACCTCCATGTTTTCATTTGTCTGCAAGAATCAAAACCACTGTAGAAGGAAATTGCCCCAAAAGTATATGCTCTCATAAACTAATTCAGTAAACCATGTTAATTTCTGATACAGTGGGATGCCATCCCTTGTGTTGTTCTGAGCTGTAAATAAGGGCAGTGATTAGCTTCAAAAAAGGCTGAGAAGATGGGAGAAGAGCAAGGTGGGGGGGAAATCAGTGCTGGGACAGTGCCAAGAAGGGGCCTGGCACATCACACAGCCTGTCAGATCCAAAGCAGATGGGTGACATGAACATCCCAAATAAAGCAATAGACATTCAAAACCAAGAAGACAAGTTCAGAAAGATCTAAAGAAAAAACAGTGACCTGACTGTATGTTATGTGCCAGGACTCCAAAGGGGAAACTGTTAGATTGAAAAAAGCAAGGGTAAGAATTCAGCTTCAGGACAGAAATAATGACACAGCAACAGTACAGAAGACTTGAGAATTTCTTCTTCATGAGCAAAGCTGGAAGAATACTCAGGGGAAAGAAACAGCCTGACTGCCAGCAGAGGAGAAGAAGGAAACAGCGCTGGGCAGAGATATTGGTTTGTTTGCCAGAGCACCTGAGAGAGTAAGGAATTACAGGGCACTTCCTGGTATGGCAATACATACCACAGAAAGCTGAGCATTCATAGCCCTAAGGGACAAAAGGCAGATAATGCTTCTGACAGTAGTTTTTTTTTACATCTGTGCTACAATAGGATTGCACCAACATGGGAAATAGTGAGAAAAGATTCATAAAAAGAGACATACCAATTTGACAAACCCATTCTGCAGCTCAGCCAGCTGCTCCTTCAGCTCCCGATTTTGGCTCAGCGCCCTGCTGATTGTGGCCTTGTCACTCTGCATGCTCTCCAGGATCTGCTGTCTGTCCACAGACTCCTCATTGTAGCGCTGTACTGTCTTCTCGAGCTCCAGCAGCCGCTCCTCCTGCTCCCTGTTGAGGTGGCTCAGCTGCTCGTTGTCACGGACCTGGGCCTGGTATTGCCCATGCAGTTCCTCCTTCTCGTGCTGCAGTCGCTGGATTTCTTCCTGCAGACTCAGCTCAGCTGCTGTAGGTCCTGCTGGTAAAGATGGCTCAACATCCATGGGTTTCACTGCTGAGGAAAGGGAATCAAAAGCACATCAGTCAAAGGGCTGAATCACTTGGGTAGCACACAGAGCTATGCAGAGCATATCCCAACCTGCAGGACTCTGTGACCCAGAAAGTACCACCAGCTGCAGTATCCAGAGGAACGGGGCATTGAGAGGAGCAAAGGAATAAACCACCCCAAAACCACACAGTGTCTTGCTGCGTGCTGCTGACTCTCTCTCTCAGCCCCAGCAAGAATCCTGCCTGCCCAGCCTCATGGGCCTGACAGTACAGCCAGGCAGATAACAGAAGACATAAACTATTTGCTGGTCAGTTACTGGAAGTAGCTTGCTTGCTGTCTGCTAGAATGAAAGGTTTCACAGAACTACCAGTCTTTCAGCTCTCTTCATGAGTTGAGAGCATGAGATCTACTTGTACATGCACAAATACTTGCACAGTGGGGACAGAGTTAATTGGTACTCTGTAGTATGAAACCCCACTTCAGAAGTCCTACCTGATTTGCTTAGCAGCTCTGTAACGCTGCTTTCCAGCTCTTGAATTTGGGCCATATGCTTCTCCTTCTCCTCTGCCATTGTGCGGACCTGCAAGGCCACACAAGCTCAAGTTAAAACAGTGCTCATGGTGCACCTGCACCTGTGTTCATTGGAAGTAGCTGTAGCACTGCCTGTGAGGTTACCTGCTCAGAGAGCTGCTGGACTCGCTGCTGCCAAATGCTCCCCTCTTCCTTCAGTTTCTCTACATACTGATCTCTTTCTGCCTGGAGCTGGTGAAGTGACTCTGAAAGCTGGTAAAAACAAAACAAGGAAAATTGTACCAACTGAATAAATTAAAGGATAGCTGACTACTTAAGTGAAAGCACAGGCTGTATTCTGCCACACAAATTTTACAGATTTGAATCATCAATGTACTTAATATATTAACAACTTACCTGAGCAATCTGGGTTTCCAGGCTCGCCCGCTCTTCCAGTGCCATCTGCAACTGCTGGTTTGCATCCACATTCCCTGACTGATTGGAGAACTGCCCACAGAAATCAAAAGGTTACGGCCAAATGTTAATATTCCATTTCTGTCTAGCCTCTCCCCTGATTTTAGCCCGCCATTTGACCCATGTTATAACCATCCACAGTTCTTTAAAATGTTTCAACTCATTGTTGACTGAAAGAAAAGTGGCATCTCAAATCAAAAAGCTTAGATTTTAGCCCTGTAAAACAAGCTGAACTAAGCAGCCCTTTGCTTCCATTTTATGTTTACTAATTTTTAATTAAGAAAATGGGCTTTAGTCAAATCATTTCGTTCACAAACTTTGCATTTCAAGAGTCTGTAGTACAGAGACAGATCAGATGGTCTGAATACTTGTGAACTTAAGGGTTGTCAGACATGTCAGGAATTGAAAGCCAGGGTCTGGAACACATCGGTGGACTAAATAGCAAGGCAGGTACAGGTAAGACAAAGTATTTTTCCTAGAAGTGTAGCAGTTGGCTTTATTTTATGGGTAACTTAAGCCACTGACTAAAAACAAAATTTTTAAAAGTGAGCAGTTTCTTCCATTGTGGGCTCACCTTAACACTGAGCCTGCTCTGTAACAGCTGGCTCCCTTCAAGCTGCTGTTGTCCATTTCACATCATGCAAGCACCTCTACTCAACTTGTTTCTCAGTGACACTGAACAACAGCTGGGTAACCAGAATAGTGAACAGCAACAAGAAAAGTCCCTGTATTTGCACACTCGTATGTTCAGTCACCTTCTCGTACCATGTAACATTCTTCTAGCAGACTGACATCACAATGTCTTTTAGTCTCCTCCAAGTCCTTAAGAGCACAGCCTTCCTGCTCCTCAGAGACCTCATGGAAAACCTTTTCCTAATAGGATTGGATGTTGTGCCTGCCTTTAAGATCAATAATTTACTTTTGCCCCCAGTGTCCAGGAAACAAGTCTTAAAATGATCAGTGTGATCTACTCCCACATCCCAGTAGTGTGATTACCTGCTGAATCATCAGTTCAGCCATTTCCAGTTTCTTATGTAAATCTTCCACATCCAACTTCATGGCTGAGTTCTCAGAAACCAGGGAGCGGAGTTTCTCTGACAGCTCTGAGTTCTGCTGCTTTATTTCCTCACTACCTTTGCTGAAACAAACACAGAAAAAATCAAGTGGCAGCACTGTATTTTCTATGTGTTTGCAGATGCCCATGCCATTAAGTTTACAGCAGCTAGAGTCATAGAAATGTTGACTGGAAGAAACCTCTGCAGGTCATCTTGTCTGACCTCCCTCTCAAAGTGGGACTATGCTACCAGCAGATCTTGTTACCCACAGCTCTGTGCAGCTGTTGTGAACACTCCAAGCACGGAGCCTCCACACCCTCCCTGGGCGCTGTGTTCCATTGCTGTATTACCCACCTAATCTTTTGGTTTTTTTAATTATTATTTTTACATTGAATATCTGGCCTCCCAGCTCACCAACCATGGTCAAAGCCCCTTCCTAAGCTTTGTGGCTCTATTGAGAAGAATAGCATTACTCTGGAAGAATATGCAAAACAGGCTTACCTCTGTTTGTACAGTTCTAGTTTCAGGTTGTCTCGTTCCTTCACCAGCTCTTTATTATGCTGGAGAAAAAACAAATGTCTGATTCAGTTAGAGACTTTAGCCATACAAATAAAGTGTTCAAGGATCATCTTATTTACCCTTAACAGATTAGCTAATGCAGAAGAGGTCATAACTTGAGCAAAATCCCCAGCACAGGTTTGCTTAGAACCTCACCTATCACTATAGTAGGCTGGCTAGTGCTGCAGCACATTACACCATAAGATTGCACAAGGGATGGATTTGCCAGGAATTCATCTGCTCCATGTTTCTGAACACGATGCTACTGACTGATGGGGAGGTGATTTCTGCAAAACTTCTGGATGAGTATCAATAGTAAAGTGCCTGTTTGATGGAGACCCTCCTGGGAGGAGGTGTCAGAGATGCTGCTGTATAGAGCTGGCAAGACTCATGTAGAAAGGTGCCAGATCTGAAGACAGCCACTGGGCCATGTGATTAGTGGTCACAGAAATCTGAATGAAAGGTTTACCCTGCTGAGAATACAGGGCTTTACGAGGTTAATTAACAATTAACAAGGTTAATTTCAGCCTCTTCTCTAAGCAGGGACTACAGACTTCATAGTAGTGTAGTGACAAGCAACTAGCCAAAAGCAGAGTTGCTAATTAAGCATAATGAGAGGTGGTTCTTACCTTCTCTGACTGTTTTTGCTGCATAGAGATGGAGGACAAGGTGCGTTCTAGCTCTGATACCCTCTGGCGAGAGGACTGTAAACGAGCAGCAAGGTCTTCAGCTTCTCCTAAGCGAGTCAGAGCAGAGTCAGTTAAGACTAAACCACACAGGGATTTTTGGAACAGGCTAAACAGCACTTTCTGCTTTATCAACAAGCTCTTAAAACAGCACAGAGCTCTGTAAATTGGTAGACCTGCCTCCACTCCTGCCAGCATGGGTGATTCACCAGCAACCTTGGGCAGTAAAGCTCTCTGTCAGCAACTACCTTTCTCAGTTCTAGAGGGAGATGATGAAATGTCCTTTGCAGAGCACTAGGCACTATGTTTGTTTTGCCTTTTTTTTTTTTTTCCCTATGAGGGCAAATTGCTCAAATTTAGTTGAGAATGAAAGGCCTGAGTAAAACCTACATTAATGTGACAGCTGTGTGGGAGCAAGGGTGATGAAAGGGAACAAAGTTTTAAAAGAATCTGAAGAAAAGTGAGAAAAAGAACAGTCTGGGGTAGTCACTAGGCCCAAACAGGGCTGACAGGGCTTCAGTGATGCACAAAAGAACCTCAACTGCCATGGGATTACCACGCTCCAATTTGGGGGCAGCTATGATGACAGAAGTGGTGACGGTGCCAAGTATTGCTCATTAAGGAACCAACGAGTGCTGTGAGCTGGCAGCCAGCAGCCATCATGCCTCTGACTTGAAATCCATGGTTTAACCAACAGCACAAGCTGGAGAGCTCCGAGTCAATTACCTGATTTCTGCCGTGCAGCTTGCTGAGTATGTCCAAGGGCTGTCTGCAACTCAGATTTCTCAGAAACTAGGATTCCAATTGTCTGGATATGAACCTTGGAGAAAGAAAAAGGAGCTCAGTGCAGGAAATCTTTGCTCGCAACCACAACATCCCTGCTGCCACAAAGGGATAATTCAGTGAGACAAAGAGCTCTTGCATTTAAGTACAATCTAGCTAACAGGCTCTCCTAGTTCTCCTGAAAGGATGTTGGCTTCCAAGATGAAGACAGAGCGCTCAGTAATCCAGAAAAGGACAGCAGCCAGGTCGTATTACCGTAGTGAAAGCTCTGCCTTACCTGTAGCTGTTCTCTCAGTGCTGCTTGCTCTTTAGAAAATTTCTGTTCAAACTCCTTCTTTTCCTGTATAAACAAATGATGCCTGTTCAGCACAAAACTGTAAACCCCTCTTGTTTTATGTAAAAAAAAAAAAAAAGAAGCAGTGATTCATTGGTAGTACTTCCAGCATCCATCCGGTATCATCATTTTTAAATTCAGTCTTCCATTTCTTTAACTACGTTATTGGTTATCCATCCTAGAATGGCAACAGTAGGTTCCTTATGCTGGCCATGTTTGGAATGCAAACTACTGACAAGGCCATAAACTGTAATCTCTTGCTTCCACTGCAGCCTTCCAATACTTGAGCATTTAAATCTTAGCTTTCATCAAAACAAGCAAGCTATCTGCCAGGCCCAGCCTGTGAAGTCAAACCACTCAACCCTATGCTACAGAACCGACTCCAGGATGATCTCCAGGGAAGTGATGGAGTCACCATCCTGGGGCGATTTACGAGTTGTGTGGATGTGGTGCTTAAAGGCATTGTTTAGTGATGGGCTTGGTAGTGCTGAGCAGATGGTAGGACTTGATGATTTTAACAGTTTTTCCCAACCTAAATGATCCCACAGTTCTATAAGACAAGATCACATAGGCTGGTGCCACAGTCCGCTACGCTTTCTCCTCTTCAGAAGAACATATCTATTTCTATCTCTATCCAAAAATAGGACACACTTTACCTTCTCCAGCTGATTCACTGCTTCTTGGTTCTGCTGCTTCTACAGAGAAAATGGATGCATCAGTATTAGAAGGAAATATTCTCAAAGTGCTGAAGCACATTTTCACTTAACTGAAGTAGGATACATGCCCAATTAATGCAAATAGTTCCCATTATCTTTTTATGTAGAAGACTAAGAAGACTGACTTATCTATTAAAATAACAGATTTGGGGCTTCCTTCATGAAGATGCCATGCGTGTTTTTCACTGCTCAGTACATAACTGCAGTTATTCACAAACACCACTACAAAAACCCTGTATGTATCTGAGCATCCACCAATATCAGTTATGCTTTCACCCCACATCTGTGACATTAATCATAACCCTGATGCATCAGGATAATGACCAAAAATGCATTTAAAAAACCCAAAACCACAGCACAGCGTTGTGCTTCAGCTGAAACCTTCAACTTTTATCCCATGTGGCAACTGGCCTTTAAAGCATGCAGAAGTTCACTTATGCTGGCAGGCTCCTACAAAAGCTGGTATGAAAGAGCTGAAGCCAAATGCAGAGAAAGGGCACCATCCTGTCCCGGTCAATTTTGGTCTTGTGGGTGAAGTATTTGAAAGTACTGATTGCACACAGTGCATCTTTAGATATGGGGAGAAAGAGACCAGAGCTGTCAGCTGTCCACCAGGCTGCCACACAAACAGTGTGAAGATGTGGGAGCATTTGCTACTTGCTGCTGTTGTCCTTGTGGCAGTTTCTCACAGATGCCCCACATCTAAGCTACATGCATGGTGTGTTTCCCCTTTCCAAAGGACAGACATTAGCTCATTCTTACTACTTCAGTTTCAAGCTCACTTTGAAACACGACTGCAGCTGGGAAGCTGATGAATTTGAGGTTTTGAGTCTAACAACACCAGCACAGAACACAACCAGAACAAAGAAAACAAGACTGCAAATGCAGCAAAGGGCCTGTGTAATTCCAGACACTGTTTCATGTGCCTGTCAGAAAACAGGAAAACAAGGCACTGCCCTCACTACCAGCTACCCCTGCAACCCAGCTGAAAGACAACCAGAAACAGAATGGAACCAAAAGAACTCAAAACCAAAAATAACACAGGAGGGGTTGTGGGGTGCACTGGGAAATGGTGGACTTTGGAAAAAAGAGTGGTGTGAAAGGAACAAAATGGGGAAAAAGATTTCAAACCAAGAAAGGCTCTTTTCAGACCAAAACAAGTCCACTTAGCTACATTTCTTGCAATGTTAAAGCTGAAGGCTGAAAAGCAGCAGCAGGAATCCATGCAAGCCAAAAGACAAAGCAATTCATTCATAGTGCCAAGAGAAGCTGAGGATATGATCAGAAACCAGCCCCAGGCTCTCTCTTAGACCTATTGCTCCCACTCTGCTAATATATTTAGAACAGCATCACCACCTGCAGAAATAGGTTTTCACACTGCTGCCAGCACCAGAATTCTGTATTTCAGGAATTAAGACCAGGCCCAGCAATAGTTGTTTTTGAACTATGAAAACACAATGAGAGCAGCAGCATAAATTTAAGAAGAAACAGCAGAACTGTGCTTCTTGTTCTCACATGAGCTAATGCATCCGTAAGTGGCCTGAGACTTTGATCTTCCTAACAGGTTTCCCATACAGCCCATTTTGTTCCACTCAAAGTGCTGTGAAAGCAGCCTTCCTTGTGGTACTATAAGAGAACCCATAACCTTGCAGACACCCAGAGAGCATGGAGGAGCAGCAGAGACAATATCAAACTGGTCGGTTGGATTGTTTCTTACCAATTCCTCTATCTTTGTAATGAGCTGTTTGTTAGTTAGATTGCTGGAATCTAGGGCTACTGCCAGCTCCTGGTAACGTGTCTGATGGGCACATGCAGGCAGGAGAAGAAGGAAGGGGCAGAAAAGGAGGAGGGGAGGAAAAAAGCAATAATTAAAAAGGACAGAAAAATAAATCATTATCACAGTTTGATAAAATCAGATTTCCCAAATAAATCTACAGATCCAACAAGAGTAGTTGGGACATTAACTTACTTGTACTTTCTGCTAAGGCATTTTTTGACATAAAAGTGAATCAATACTAAGAGTTGCACTGATGCCAAACGATCCCAAACCCCCCAGAAATACCTCAGGTATCTTGGAAATGCTCACTCCTGCTGACCACAACTACCTGAGTACAGCAGAAGGCAACACTGAACAACAATGTATGTGAACTGTGTGTTCAGTAAGGTCTCATTAGCACAGTCCCAACAATTGACTTAGACTAGAAAATAAGAAAATCATAGGCTCAGGACAACTTACTTCCATTTCCTTAATATTAGTGGAAGAAACACCACTTTCCCCATTCACATATGACGTAGACTAGAAGAAAAATAGTCAAGTCAGTTTTATTCCCCCAGGCAATAAATTACTATCAAGTAAGAACAGACTATCATAATACTTCTTACAGCACATTTCACTTCTAAGTACCACAGACAGCCATAGAAAAAACACTTTCCTAGCTAAGGATAGATGCACACTTCCCCCTGTGGCAAGCTGATACAAATTAGGCAGATTGACTTCAGACTCTTTGCCACTAACTCAAGACTACATCTTTCCATGAATACATGCTGTTCATTCACCCACTCTGCTCTTCTTCCTACTGCTGAAATTTTAACATTCCTAAAACTGAAGTTTAGCATCTCAATGCTTCAATATCTCATTGTTTAGTAGGATTACTGCAGACATCTCTGACACTAAAGAATGTTTTCTTAAGCTGGCTGCTTAAAGATTCACATCAGACCCCAAAAAAATTATTAGGACAGATGCACCAAAATGAAGCTGTACCTGAGAAACCAGGCCATTGAGTTGTTCAGACAGCTGGCGGAGACTTTCTGTTGATGACAGAGACCTGGAGACAAAGAAAGGCCTCATGGTGAACATTCCTCCTAAGAACTGCTCCGATCAGTAAAGCAGCAGGGAGTACTAAAACTTTTATTTGCTGGACACTTTGGGATCCTGCTGCAAACACAAACACTCACCTGTTCTCATCCAAAGTGTTGTTACGATCCTCAGCTTCATGGATCTGTGGATTAAAACAAAAGTTTACAAGCCTGTAAGAAAAGCTGAGAATCATGTTTGTGAATGTGTCCCTAAGGCCTGACTACATCTGGGCTCAGGTTCCACAGCACCTGTAATTACTGCTTCCCAAAGAAAGATCAACTTAAGAAAACCAGCTCATTTTCCAGCATGCCCATAATTTCTGAGCACTGAGTGCCCAGCCTTCTTGGGATTAAGAGGCTTAAGTGTTACTGGCTTTGTATTTGCTGTTACCATTTATCAGAATAATCAGCTGTGCTTAGCTGGAAAAACTTCAATGGAATCTTTAAGCAGTGAAAGGAAATGCAGATTGCTCCAGCTAGCTGGAGATCTTCTGTATTATTAAGAGTGCTTTCTGCTAATTAAATAGGAGAGAAGGGGAGGAGAATCGCAGCCTTGGAAGCAGCAGTGATGTGTGCATGCTAGTACCCTCCACTCTCACAGACAGATGATGATTAGATGGAGAGTGGAGAACGTAGTATATTTAACAGGAGACAACGTGAGCTAGTTATGGAGATTGTCTTTCTCAGAAAAAGAAGGCTAACCAGTGTGGAGATATTGATGACGACTCACAAACCTGCATCAGCTGCGTGCTCCCAGGAGCAGGCAGGACAGAAGCACAGGTAGGCAGGCTGTTGCTGTTAGATAGCACGGGGACATCGGCAGCAAGCTGGTCAGCATTACGAGTGGCAACATCACTGTCAAAGTATGCCTGTCACAAAACACACCACAGGAATTACAGCCTACGTGCAAAACAAAAGAAACACACATGGATGCATCACCTTGCAAAAGGCCTGTGAGAAACAGATGTGAACAAAGTCATGTAGAAACACATGGAAGTGAATCTATGTCCTCCCCAGAGCAAACAGGTGACTGCATCGACCCACAACCAGAAGTCATCCCAGCCCCACGTCCTGCTAGATCCAGTTTGAAGAACTGTCCCATCATCACAATCACTTCTCTAACGAGGGGTGACAATATCTCCCTACTCTAAGCTCACACGCTGGATTTCCTGCAAAGGATTTGTCAAAAAGTGGGCAAAGCCAGATGGCATCACTGCTGTGTACAGCACTGCCCTTCACACGTCTCTGGGGAAAACACTGATCACTGGGTGCAGATTAAGGTGGGGAAGAACAGGCAAATGACTGCTTGACAACCAGGTTAGTCAAACTCAAACAGCAAGCTATGAGCCAGACGTTTAGAAATAGGACATTTGGGAACAGGCCAAAATGAGCCTGGCTGGGAACAGGTGCCCACGGCCCTCGTAAAGCTAGGAATTCCACAGCTACAAGAATCTAAATAGAAAAGGGCCTAAAAACTATTCCTGGCCAGTGATGAAGGCTCTCATCCGGGATTCGTGGGAGGATAAATAACAGCTGACAACACCTCCACCAAGCCACAGCAAAATGGACAATGCCATCCATCCTGTCCAGCCACGCAGTGAGCCATACAAACCCAGAGCAGCGTTCTGTTGGTTTATGGCAAGTAGTTTTACTTCATCTCCAGCTCTGATAAACCATCATTTAGTGACACTACAAAGCAAACAATAGTCCTTCAGCAGCCAGCCCCACCAATGCATTGCAGCTCTCTGCAAACCCATCTGAAAGAGTTCCCTTTTATTTCAGTCGCTTCATTCTTGGCAGTGCATGAAACAAGAACTCTCTGGGCATTCCCTATTTACCTGCTCAGCACTTCATTCATGAATCAAGCAGCCACGGGGTTACAGCAGTAGTGAAGACAGATTTAATGAGAGTAATGAGCTGGAAAACTGCAGAGGGGAACAAATGGAACTGCCTCCATTATTTTTCTGGAGAACAGACACGAGTGCTCTCAAGGAGCGACATATTTTAGGGGCTTAAAGGAAAGCCAGGAACTCCTTTGCTTATTTCAGGTACAGGTTACTTCGCCTCTGTTTGTTCAGGCTGTCATGAAGTAGAACATCACGTGGACTTCTGCCCAGAACACCTCAAAAAACATGTCTTTAATTTGTTCTGATTGGAACATTCTTTTCGCTTAACACTTCAAGATGCAAAAGTCAGCAACACAACCAGAAGAATGCCTTCCTTCTGCCTCCACAATAAACACTTTTAAAGTAAATAAATAATAACATAAATATGGCATATATGTATATACACACACACAATAAATATACATAAAATAATGAGCTCACAGGAGGTCCTCCTGTCACTTAAGCTCTGATGGCACACAGCCTACACCACAGGATCCAGTTAGCACCTGAACAAATTTCCACTGCTCAGTGGACTTCTTCCTGCCCTTCCTTCTCCAGGAGTGAGGGAAGACACTCAAGCCAGTAAATGCTGCACTCGAAATACCTGACTTCTTGCCTAAACATATTTAAAATTGTGGTACTTGCCAGACTGTACAGCGCCTGTGCAGGTTTCATCACCTGTCATAAAATGGGTGGCTGGAATAACTACACAGTTTGCTCCAGGCAGGCATGAGCAGAAACTTGCCATTCAGAAGCACAGCACTGAAGTAAATAAAACAACACAGACCAGGAGAAATATGAATTAATAAGGCACTACTCCTTCCTAGCACAGCATCTCTCAGCAATGAACTTGGTTTGCTGCCTCACCCCAAACTCTGTTTGTTCTTTTTTTCCTTACAGCTCAGCTGTCTGAAGGATGTGCATTGGACATGGTTAGATTTTTTGCATTTTTAGACAGAAAACAGGAGGAAACAAGCACTTACAAGTGATGGAAACGCATGTTAACAAACAGCCCCGTGTTAATAAAAACAGCCACAAAACACAGCAGACATGCCAGAACAAGGCTCCATCCGAAATCAAGGTCAGTGTAAACAGAAGCTGAGCATGCAGAGGGGACAGCGAGTCACCGAGAGGGACATGGAGCACTGCCTCACCTTCCTTTTGTCCAATGAGGGTATGGCTACCCCATTGGAGCGGTTAAGGTCTGACACCAGCACCTTCAGAATGTTCTGAATCTAAAGGAGGCGAAAGAAAAGTGGAAAAGAGAAACGGCTCAGAAAAGGACAGAGAGAAAAACGTCCATCAAAGGCAGCCAAAGAAACCGACATCGTGCTGCTCCCAAGGAGCTCACATCTCTGAACGGCAGCTCTGGGTGCATCCAGGGTTGCATTACAGCTCTGAATGCTCCAGCACTGCTCCAGCACACACCCTGACTCACAAACTGCTAACACAGGCGCCTCAACCGCTCACGTTACGCTGCATAACTCTCTTCCAGCCACAGTTGTGCTGTTTGGAAAGCAAAGCACGAGGCAGAGGGGGTATCTGGGAGAAAGAGGAGGACGCTCACGTTCTCTGGAGACTGTCGGTCATCGTTTGTGGGAGTCTCAGGTCTACTTCCTTCTTTAGTTTTTCGTTTTTTCTTGGCTCCCGCAGTCGCTCCAGGGCTGTTCTTCTGCTGATACTCCTTCAGCTGTGGGGAAAAAAAGGAATAACCTGAAGTCCAAACGGAATATGTCTTCTGTGAATATAATGTCAACAACAAAATGACAGCAGAACACTGGTAAGAAGTCAGCTGAGCTGTAAGGATAAGAGAAATTGTCTTTAAAGAGCTCCTTCTCTAGGAAAAAAAAAGTATATATATCAAAAATAGTTCAGGGGCTCTGAAAGTGAGAATGAGAGTGATGGGTCTGCGACAAGAGACAGAGCTGTCAGTGCTCAACTGCAGTATCCAAGTGAGGAAGTGCCCAGGAAACAACTTGATACTGCAAGAAGAAATGCTTGTGAGTCTGTAACTAACAGCAATAAGGAATAAAGGATAACAACACGGAACGCAAACTGGAAAAGCAGCATCTGGTAATAAGATGTAAAAGAACACGGAAAGGACTGAAGAAGGAGAACAACAACCTTCCGGATAACAGTGATAGCGGCACTGCCACCACTGCGGGCCGCGGGGAGGAGCAAGCAGCGATGGATGCCGATTTAAAGGCAGTTTTGGCCAGGCTCTGAGCAGCCCGAGGTTCCGATGCTCCGGCGGTTCCTACGGCCCCGAGGGCGGCCATGGAGGCAGGGCTGCGCTTCCACGTCAAGGTGAAAAGCACCGGAACGAAAAGGATCCTCGGGAGGATTTCAAAATGGAAGCCCGAGCTGCTCCAGGGCACTTTCCCATTCGTTTGACTTTGACACAGGAGGGCATCGCGCCGGGACGGAGCGGCCGAGCTGCCCCGCGAGAAGGAAAAAGGGAACAGAAAGGGAAGAAGAAAGGGGGAGAAAAAATAGAAGGGAAAACAGAGATACGGAAAGGAAGCCCAAGAGGGAAAGAGAGCGGCAGACACAGAACGCAGGCGGTGCAGCAGCGCAGGCCCGGCCCCCCCGAGCCGCCGCCACCGCCGGGCGCCGCGGAGCGCTGCGGGATCGGGATCGGGACCGGGCCTCCCGCACCGCGCCGGGCCTCCCGCCCCGCTCCCGGCTCGGCCCCCCGCCCTCACCTTCTTCTTGGCCGCCGCCAGCTTGCTCTGCCTGCTGCCGTCCGCCATGTCCGCCCCGCGCCCGGGCCACGTCAGCCGCCGCTCGGCAGCCAGGCTCCGCCCCGAGCGCCCGCCCCACCCCGGGGCCCGGGGGCGGCCGCGCCCCTCCGCCCCGCTCCGCTCCGCTCTCCGCCCGGCCCGCTTCCCCCGCTGCGGGGCGGGAATAGCGGCCGGATCCGCCCCGCGCCCCGGCTGGGGGCCCGCCCACGGCGGACGGCTGCGGGGTTGCGGTCCCGCGGACGCGGCGCCGGGTCGCCCCGCCCCTACAGCGCGCGGCTCGGGCCGCCCCGCTCCGCCCCGCTCCGCCCCGCGCTCCCAGCGCAGCTCCGCTCCGCCCGGGCTCCGGGGGCAGCGCTCGGCGCCGCTGCGGGGAGAGCCGCTCCTTCCCACGCTCCTGCCCACCTCGGCGAGCCCGGCGCGCTCCCGGCACGGCAGTGCGTTCCTCGGCGCCGAGAGGGCGCGGCCGGGCCCGGGACTACAGCTCCCAGCGTGCCCCGCGGTGCCCACATCCGGTTCCCGGCGTGCCCCGCGCCGTGCCCGTGCCGGCGGTGCGTGCGGGACGCGGCGGTCCTGGCGGAGCAGCGCCGTTCCCCCTCGGGGCGCGTGGCGCCGCCGGCGCAGCGGAGGTAGGAGCGTCCGGTTCCGTTCGGTTCGGTTCCGTTCGGTTCGCGCCATCCCGCAGCGCCCCGCTGATGCCGCCCTGCGCTGACGCGGGGCTCCCCGCGCTGTTTCAGGGCTCTCGGCGGCTCCCGGCGGAGCGGCGGTGCCGGTTTCAGACCCCCGGTAAGCCGCTCTCCCTCCCCGTTCACCCGGCGGCTCGCGGTGCCGTTAGCGGCTGCCGGACGCGTTCTGTTCCCGCAGCTCCCGGCCGCACCACCGCACGGAGCGGGCGGAGAAGCGCCGTGCGATGACATCGGAGCGCTGAAGGAAAAGGACCGCGCTCTGGACCGGGAGATCGCGCAGCTGCTGTCCGAGTACGGCCTGCGGGGCTCCGTTACGGCACGGCGCCGTACTGCAGTGCTTCGGGTTACGGGACCGCGAGCTGCAGCGCGGAGCTCCTTCCCGGTTGTTTTTCTTAGGGCTCGGTTGGGAAGGCTCTGACCTCACGTGCTGCGGGAACGATGTGTTAATTGGGAATTAACGGGGGTACTTTTTAGCTGATGTCAGCACACGCTGTGCTGGCAGAGCTGCTGATACAGGTGGGTTCTCAAACTGAGGCATTGCACCGCTGCCCAGCCCGGGCCTGGATGAGCGTTTGCTCTGCTCTGCTGGGGCAATGTGCACTTGATTTCGATGCGGAGGGGGGGTTAATCCTAGAGACACGAAGGCTGGAAAAGAGCTCTTCCATCCCGACCCCGCTGTGCCCACTGACACATCCCTCCATGCCACATCCCCACGGCTCCAGAACACCTGCACTGATAGGGGCTCCAGCACTCCCTGGGCTGTGCAATGCCTCACTGCTCTGAGAAGGCATTTTTCCTAATATCCAACCTAAAAATCGTTGTTCTAAACAGAGGGGTTTTACCAGGCTGGGTCTGCATACCTCAGCTATCCTTACACCTTTGTTTGGCAGTGGTTTTGTTTTGTGGCTTTGTTGCAGAGGGTACAGCGTGGAGGAACTGGAGAAGCACATCTCTCTGCTCCATGAGTATAATGAAATTAAAGATGCTGGCCAGATGCTGCTAGGCAAACTGGGTAAGGAGGGGAAGGCTATTGAAGATCTTGGTGAAGTAAATCTTGTTGTATAAAGAGATGCTGATGCCATGAAGGCAAAGCTTGTTTCAGTGCTAACAAAACAAAATGGTGGGGGAAGGGGGCACAGCTGGAAATCTTTGGTTCCTTAGCTGTGGGTGCTTCTGTGGGATACTTAAAGGAAAACACAAGTCTTTTCTGACTTGTTTGCTGTCTTCTTAATGAAAACAATGGAATTTCTTTCTTTTCTAGCTGTTATCCGAGGAGTTACTACGAAGCAGCTGTACCCTGAGTATGACCTGGAGCTTAATGACTAGCATGGGACCCGCAGGCTGCCGTGACCTGCAGACATGACCATTGCAGGGCTGTTGTGTTTTGGTGTCGTACCCATTTGGAGCCAACAGAAGCAGTATATATGCTGAATTTTAAGAGATTTTGTTAGCAGCCACATTTCTCAGCAGCTTTGGAATGTGCAAAGTTATGGATGATACCAATTCATTCCTGTTTGTGGGAAAGGGATGTTGGGGCTGTGAACTTGGGATACTTTCAGTTTACTCTGCTACCTGAGAAGCACTATTTCTAATGATTATTTTTTAATTGGAATGGTTGTAATCCAAGGTTGATGCTAAAGTTCTTCCCAGTGATCCTTTACTTCCCTGCAGCATCCAGGCTCTATCTGGGTATGTTAACCTGCAGGTGGAGCAGCCTCTGGATGGATGAAGTCAGGGAGCACTGTGTGTGATGTGACAGCTGCTGTGTCAGGAAAGCCACTGGGAGAAAAGAGGACCGAAGGCTGAAGTTGTGATGGTGGTTTGGTTTTATTATGGTTGGATCTGGAGGAGTTGGAGTGTTCAGCAATTTTGTACTTAACTGCTGTAACATCCAGAGGTTTTGTATCATTTCTGTACTAAACAGAACATTGTGTTGAACTGTCTGACCTGAATTAAAGCAGCTATTGCATCCCTCAGTAATTCACTTTAAGAGTGTGTAACTCATGAAATGAACTTGGGAACAAATTCTTCAACTATATTCTATTCTGAAACAACTTTAAGATGTATTATCCAGATGTTTTCTGAGGACTTAATGGGGGCAGTGTTGCAGCACTGCTGCTGGGAATGAGGGCTGCAGAATTACGTTTACTCAATTGTAAATGCAGAGTCACTAAGTGAAAGTGAGCAGTGTCCTAAGCACGGTTATGTTGAGAGCAGGAGTGTTTCAGTGTCAGCTCTTAGGACTGAGCGTGACTATAAAACCCAAGTTTGGCTGCTTTGTGCCAATTCATAAAGTGCTCTGACCACAAATGTTCCTGCTTTACTCAAGCTCAATTTCCTGTCCATTTCTACTTCCTAGACCTTCCTGCCAAGCAATTTCCCCCCCTTGCTTTCAGCCAGGCCTCTATTGCAGTCTATTCTTCGTATTTCTAAATTTGAAAGAAATGAATCTCTCTTCACAGTGCCTGGATATCAGATAGGGGTCAGAAAAGCTGCTGCTTTTTTATTGCGCAGCGACAAGGCGTTCAGAAATGTTCTTTTCATTGGGAAGTACATACAGAAATTCCACCACTTTGTGCAAGGTAAGGCACGTGGGATGAAGCACAGCCCACTGCCCAAGCTATGGGAGGTTATTTAAGGGCTGAGAGGTCCGTGTTTCCTTCCCCCCACCTCCTCCTTGTAGAAGCACTGGGATTAACACAGTCACATTGGCATTCTGTCTGCTTAACCAGTGCTGGTTTTTGCTTCAGTTAGCACAAGAGAGCTGTTGGGGATGATGTCCTCATCTCAGACCGTTGTCCACAAAGGATGGATGCACACAAACCAGCCAGACAACAGCAAACTGCCCTGGGTGAGGCTCTGCAGTGGCACAGAGCAGTGCTGCGTGGCTGCTATGCCCCACTGCTGCCTTGGCTGCTGTCTGCACAGCAGGGAGACCCAGGGCAAAATGGAAGGGTTCCAGGCTCTGAGTTCATAACTTCAGGCGCTGAGCTCTGCTACTGAGGTACTTCATCTCTGCTCCTCCCAGAGTTGCTCCTTGCACTTTAAGGGCAATCTGGAAGATAAACTATGCTTGTCTTTGCCCAAATTCAGAAGAAGAATAGAACCAATAATTTCTGTTGCTTTCTAGAGTACGTAAATATCAAGAAGTAAGCAAGTCTCTGGCTGGGCAGATAGCAGGAAAATATTGCATGTTGTAACAGCACCGTTTTTAATTTAAATTTAGGAAGCTTATTTCTGTTCAGTCTAATCCACATATAATGGTCTCACAGATAACAAGTGGAATTACAGAACTGAAACCTCCATGGAGAGGCAGTACCTCTGCCTGCAGGCAGCTGCCAAAGCACAGCATACCAGCACCCCTGGTTCTTCAGCAAAACCAAACAAAAGCTTTTTCTGCCTTAATTAAAGGGTCAGTGTACTTGTCTGTAGTGCTGCACTCAAAAACAGCCTCTTTCCCTTCATGTCAATTTCAGTTTTATTCCTTGTGTTGTAGCATCTTTGTGTCAGTCCCTCTTTCTGCACTGCACACACTCTGTCTGACAGCCGTTTACCTTCTGGACTTCAGGTAAGCTGCCTTTCCTCACTTGCAGCCCTCTTTTAGTCTCATTTCTGGCTCTGGAAGTGAGGCTAAAGCAAAGGCACTACTCTTGCTAGGGGAACGAGGGGAAAATAAAAACCTGTGCAGCAGTGGAGTTGTGCTGCTGGTTGCAAGGAGGAAACAGATCCATGCGAGCAAGAGAACACAGCTCTGTAAGAAGGTGCCTGTGTTTCCTCTGCTGAACAATTTGGGAAGGGGGTTCTATACCACATAGTAAGGATCTCAAAGCTAACAGGGATTTTGGCACGGCTAACTCCTGTTAATGAACTGTTTACAATGCTTTAAAAAAAAAATTATACAGCCTGTCAATGAAAAAATGCCACTCTGATTAAAGCCATCTCGAAGAAATGGTGGAAGTGAACTGCAATTAACCTCTTTCCTTCTGCTGTCCATCATCCTGTCAGCACGCAGCTCTGTCATTGTGTTACAGAGGGGATGTGGATGTTCCCCCTGGAGCACACGCTCAGCTGTCAGCAGTGTGGGCAGTCTCAGCATCCATCTCCTGAAGAACACTTCCATCCCAATGGCTCATTGTTTTCTCTATCTCGGTTTTCACTCTCAGCTGACAGTTCAGAATTGCATTCTGTATGCTCTGCAGGTTCCACTGCGTTCTCAGGAGAGCATCATCCAACGTGAAGACACCATCACGTGTTCTTCGCACTTGTGTGCACACAGCAGATGATTTCAGCTCCAGACCAATCTCATGGACTATTTTTCGGAGGTACTGCTGGGTCTCATGCAAGCAGTGGATTTCTGGAAGGTTGGAGAGATTCCTTTTAGAACAGGCAAAGCAGTGGGACAAACTCAGACCTTGTCTATATTGCAGACATCCATCATGTTTATGCTGAAGGAAACAGTTCAGCAGAATGGAGTGCTGTGATAAAGCACACATGGATTGTGCATTTCTGGAATACTGCAGGCTGTCCTAGCCCCTCCAGAAACCAAAGCTTTAGAGAACAAATCTATATATGCAGCAGACTTACAGAGAGATTTAGGACTTTTAAAGTGGGTAAGAAGATTTCCCTCACCACCTTTGTGATAAATGATTTGTGAGCAATAGAAGACTGACTGCAGAAAAGCAAACCATGTTTAAACACCCTCCCACGCCCCCTGAGCTGCACTGTATTTAAATATTGGCATAAGGAAGAATTTTGCCCCATAGGGATTCACTTTGCAAAATTTCTTGCCTCAGTCTGAGATCTGCAAGTAGCAGGGAATGCAAAATGAGGGAGGTGTGCAGCTGGTTTGATTTACTACAGCATCTTTAGTTCTGTAAATTGCCCTCAGAAAAAGGGAAAAAAAGCCTTTGCATTGCAGAGATCATCCAGGAAAGAGATGCTGTGCTGAGCCTGGAAGCTACAACTCCTGACACTGCAGGAATTACTGGTGGCACCAAGCTCCCACCAATTCACTGTGCTCTAACAGGAAAGTGAATTTTACCAACTCAGATACATAGACACACCAGACCTCCCCCAGTCCATTCTGCACCAGTCCTACCTAGCTGGAATTCAGGGAGTGCAAACTGGAGACACCGGATTGCAGTGATTATTGGGGGGCTTTTTCCCATGGGGCGAATCAGCCCCTTCACAGCCAGCTCGTAGGCCTCCTGTGTTTTCATATCGATGTTAGAATGCCTGGAAAAAGGAGAAAAGGAGCAGAGCAGACACTGAGTGCTTCTTTTCAATGGGATTCGAAATAGATACAGCCCCAACTAAAGCAGAGCTGCACTTGTTATTCTCAGAACTGCCCATGCATTAAGTTTCTGTGCACATCTCAATGCTGTGCTGTTTGCAGCAGTGTAGCAGTTTGGGAGGGAGGTGCTTGGCCACGTCTATAAGGTATCAGTGTAGGGCCTACTGCAGCCAGCAGGTCCTATTGGAGCTGGAGGTGTCAGAATACAAAAAGGACACTTAACATCGGTCTCTCACCAGCACACAGAGCTCTCTAAGTAACTTCTGTCTGCTCTGATCTAGTGCTCAAACCTTTACAAGCTGTAATGGCAATGCAGCCATGTTTTTTACATACGTACATCAGCAAGGCCTTGTGATTTGTTCCTTGGATGACAGCAAGAATCCGTTCCAGCTTCTCCCTTGTGATATGATCTGCAAATATCAAGGTAGAATCTAAGTCTCAATTATCCATCTGGAAACTGGAAGGACAGCAGCCTGAGTGGTGCCATTGGTGTCGCATCCAAATGGTTCAAGGAGCCTCAGCGTGGATTAAGCTCTGCTCATTGTGCCATGTAAACAAAGGGTCGTTTTTTCTTAATTGATTTCAAGATGTTGGCTCCAGTTTCTCATACGAGTGGCCGAAGGATTTAATTCCACAAAGGCTTCTCACCGCTACCTCTGGATGTGATACAAGCAGACCTGGCTCCCACCCACACCAGCAGCAGCTGCTGGGATGAAGGCTCAGGCTGGGTTTGTGTGTGCTGCACTCAGCACAGCTGGACAAAAAACACCTTGACTGTGTGTGGGCTGCGTGCATAAAGAGAGGCCAGGAAGCATTTGGAGCATTACCTTCTATTGTTGTGCATTTTACCTGGGCAAACGCCTCGCTATTCAGCAGCAGTGCTATTTGTTTTGTGTTCTGCTGAGGTTTTGGTTTTTTTTCTTAAACACATTGATTCAGTTTCTTACCAAACGTTGTCTTCTCTATCAGCTTCCCAGTGTCTGAGAAGTCCTTGGTAGCTTTACCAAACTGCCCCCTGACTGTGTAAACCTCCAAGAAAAGCAGAGGGTGAAATCCATCAAAGGAAGGTCCAGAGCAATCGAGTAACATCACATCCAGCCATCAGCCCGTCCCTCAGTGCCACATCCCACGGCTCTGGAACACCTCCGGGGCGGCACTGAGACTCAGAACCAGGGCCGGTTCGGGTGCCGCGGCACAGCGCAGCGCCTACCTTGCTCAGATGGCAGTTGTACAGGTGGCTGAGGATCTTGTTCCCGTGGCCCACACCGAGCACTGCAAGGCAGAGGCACGCTTAGAGCCGTCACACGCGTGCCGCTCCCCAGCCGGGGCGCTGCCGGCCCTGCCGCCCAACCCGGCGGCACCGCGGCGGTGGGAGCAGCGTGCGGACGGCACAGCAGAGCCGCCTCCACCACCCCCAGCACCCAACCGCGCCGCCCCCCGCTCGCACCGAACACCCCCGACGCCTTCACGTCCAGCCGGTGCCCGGCGCCGATCTTCAGCTGCGTGAAGCGGGGCCCTCGAACTGCGGAAAGAGACGGCGGTCAGCACGGAGCCCTCCGCATACCGAGGCCCCCTTCCCCCACGCCGCTCCCGGCGCTCACCCAGGCGATGCTCGGCCAACACCGGCACCCGCACGGCCACCAACCCCGGCGGCCCCGCGCTCGCAGCGGGCAGGAAGCGGATGCGGCTCCGCGGGGGCCACGCTGGGGCCGCGTTGAGCTCTGCAAGAAGCGGGAGGATAATCAGAGACGGAGCTGCGTGTGTGTGTGTATGTGTATATGTATGTATGTATGTATGGAGGGGGGGGTCCCGGAGTTCCGCTCACCGCGCAGCAGCCGCGTCTCCACCGCATCCCGCACGCGGTTCCACGCCACTCCCGGCGGTTTGTACACCGCGAACAGCCCTGCAGGAACCGCCGCCATCCCGCCCCGCCCCGCCCCGCCGCTTCCGGGGCTGCGCCATGCTGCGGGGGGCGGCGGTGCGGGCTGCGCTGCTGCGGGCGGTGCGCGGCGCTCCGGGTAAGGGAACCCCGCGCCTCCCGTGGGGCGGCTCGTCCCGAGGGTGACGTGAGTCTGAGCTCTGCCACCGCCGCTCCCCGCAGGCAGAGCCGGGCTGGGCCGCGCCGTGCCCCGCGCTGAGGAGGAGGAGGATGAGGAGGAGGAGGAAGGACGGCCGGTGGGGCGCGTCCCGCTGTACCCCGGGCACATCCCGACCAGCCCGCTGCAGAAGGCGCTGCTGGCGGCCGGCTCGGCGTGCGCGGCGCTGTGGGATCCCTACAGACACGGTGCGTGGGGATGGGGTGCGGAGCGGGGGCTGAGGGAGCTGGGATGGCTCGGTGCGGAGCAGGGGAGGCTCGGGGGAGACATCATCGCTCCCTGCAACCCCTGAAAGGAGTTGTGGTGAGGTGGGTCGGCCTCTGCTCCTGGGGAACAGCGATAGGATGAGAGTGATGGCCCCATGTAGTGCTGGGGAGTTCGGGTTGGGTACTGGGGAACGTTTCTTCTCACAAGGAGCAGTGCTGCACTGTCACAGCTGCCCAGGGAGCGCTGGGAGATGTTCCAGACCCGTGGAGATGTGGCACTGAGGGACGGGTCAGTGGGCATGGGGTGGGCTGGGGTTGGACTTGAGAGGGCTTTTCCAACTTGAATGATTCTGTGAGCCGCTGCCAAGCAGATCTCTGCCTGCCTGCAGCACTCGGTGCCCCCTTTCCTCCCCTGTCAACCAAATGTGTCCGGGTGGTGCAAATGCAAAACGTGTGCAGGGGTTGTGCTGTTGGTGTGTCACTGTGCGGTCTCTCTTTCAGACATGGTGGCAGTCCTCGGTGAGACCACGGGCTGCCTTGCCCTGCCCACGCTGCGAGACAGGATGAGGAATGACCCTGAAGGTTACCGCATCCTCCAGTGCGTTCCCCACACCCGGCCCTGGCCCTCCACCTCTGTCAGACCCCATCCTCTGCCCCATGGGTCTGAGCACGTTCCTTAGGCCCTGTAAAGGAGCACCCCACACTGCTGTCATTTGAGGAGCTCAGGCATCTGTCAGCTCTGAGCCTCCCGGCTGTGGATTTTGCTCTGTACTTAGTGCTCAGCAGAGCCCTGCAGCAGATCTAGGAGCAGCAGCACGGAGCCCCTGGGCCCTGTTTCAACATCGCTGCCTGTTCTGCTCTGCTGCCACTGGCAGGTGCTGTCTCTCTTTGTGTGGATGCAGTGTGTTTTTTCTTTTCCGTCCTCTGCAGCATTTCCTCCACTGGGGACTCCACCCCCACTGCTTTGTCTTCTCCATAGGCACCTCCACGCTTTCATTCCACCACCCACAGCGTCTCCCTAAGCTGTGAGATAAGACTTGATGGCTTTTGCTTCTGTGTCTGCAGGGACTCATTGGGCACAAGTCTGAGGCCCAGGAGAGACTCAATAAGGCTCTGATTAAACACGATCTCACTGTCCTTCCTCTGTTTTTTCCAGTCCCTCCAGCTGATGAGGGATACAAGGAAGCGTTTGCTGCAGCCAGGGTAGAGCTGGTGCTCATCCTGCTTATCTCCCTGGCATCTGGGCAGCTCCTGGATCCACTGCAGGCTTTTATCAGGGGGAGAATTTGTCCTATGCAGAAATAAAAGGGCTTTTGTTCCATCCCAGTGCTGCATGGTGCCTGTTTGCCACCAGCCTGGGCAGGAGACCTTTCTGTGCTCGGCTGCCACACGGCTGCCAATGAAAGCCTGAGCAGGAAAGAAGTGAAACCTACATTTAAAACAAACACCTTCCCCTCTCTCAGGCTGTTGCTTTGAAGTCTGTCTGTTTCACAGGGGCACTGAGATCCACTCCCTGGGCCTGACTGCTGGCCAGGCTCAGTGCAGGCACTGCACTTCTCCTCCCAGAGCTGCTGGAGTGGGGAGAGGTGGCAATTCTCATTGCCAGGGCTTCAGGTGGACTCCTTAAAGAACGCATCCTGGCGGGAGCACTTGTGGGCTGTGCTGGGAAGAGCAGGGAGGGATTTCCAAGTGCTCATCTGCCCAGGGCCCCCAGTGTGTGGGTCCCACACGATGCTCAGTGCTTTCTGTTTCAGGGAGCGGCCTCGCATCCGCCTCTCCACGCTGGACATGGCTCGGCTGCGGGGGCTGCCGGACGGCGCGCTGGGCCGTGAATACATCCGCTTCTTAGAGGACAATGTGAGTGTGGGATGTCATCATGGTTGTATCTGTGCCGGGAGCACAGATGAGATTTAGAGGGAGCTTGTGGCTGTGGAGAAGCCCATAGGGCACCTGGAAGAGATGAAGGGAATTGGTGGGAGTCGGGAGGTTGGGATGTGATGCTGGGTGTGGGTGATGCATGCTCGGTGCTGTGCAACCCGTGTGTTTTATCTGTGTAAATGATTCATTAGGTACTGAGAGAGACACTGATGGGGAGCTCTACATTGCTGTGTGTTAAAGATCGAAATCAGAGGCTTTGAGTTCTGGCTGACCTGCACCTCTTTGCCCTTGCAGAAGGTTTCTCCAGACACCCGCATGCCAGCCAAGTTCGTGGATGATGAAGAGCTGGCATATGTGATCCAGCGGTACCGGGAAGTGCACGACCTGATGCACACCCTGCTGGGCATGCCCACCAACATGCTGGGTGAGCTGCCACATTCCATGCTGCCCAGTGATGGTTTTTGACCCATTGGAATCCCTAATCCCCAGCCCACAGAGGTGCACAGGGAGGTTGGCCGCATCCCCGTCCTGCACTGCTGTTGTCCGACATTTGTGGGTGTCCAGTGCCTGCTGGGTTAACCACGATGTGGTGTTTTGCAAGCTCTGAGTGCAGGCTTAGGGGTTTCCTGCTTCCTTATCCATGCATCCCCGTGCCCTTTCCCCTCATTTTGTGTCTGACTCAAAGTCACAAGCTGAGCCTTGCTGGTGAGCCAGCAGGAACCAGCATTTCTGGTCCCTTGGAAGGTTCTGGCCGAGATGTGACAGTGGATGAAAATGGGCTTTCCCATGCTGGGAGATAGGGAAAGATACACAGGCAATCCTCATTTAGCAGTTGCATCACTAAAGATCTCCAGGAGCCCAGCCTTTCTCAGCCATGCCCAAGCTTGTGGGGCAGTGACAAGAGGTGCTGCTCCTGGGGGTGGCTGCCAGGCTGTCCCTGGGAGGCAGTGCAGGGCTTCTGTCGCGGTGTGGGACGGTGCCCTGTGCCTGCTCACTGTGCTCTGCTTCCTCCCAGGTGAGGTCGTGGTGAAATGGTTTGAAGCCATCCAGATGGGGCTGCCCATGTGTGTGCTGGGAGCAGCGTTTGGCCCCGTTCGTCTCAACGCACGGTAGGCAGTGATGCTGTCTGATGAGGGTCCATGTTAATCTGAGTTCTGATCCTGGGTTTGCTGCTGGCTGTAACCTTCCCACAGAGAGTCCCGTCCCATGCCTCAGTTTCCCTTGTGAGATAAGCAGGAGTGCTGAAGGGTGCAGAGGCATAGGGTTTGCATCTGCCCGGAACAGGGACTTGGAGGAGGAAATAGAAAACCAAACGTGGAAATGAAAACCATTGTCTTCTGTGCCCTTTGCTGCAGAAAGCTGCAGGTCCTGGCCACCGAGCTGCTTCCATGGGCGGTCCGGAGCGGGCGCAACGCCAGCTGTGTCCTCAATGTCTATTATGAGCAGCGCTGGGAGCAGAGCGTGGAGTCCTTGCGGGAGGAAATTGGCATCTTCCCCCCTCCAGCTGTCCGTGTGTGAGAGCTCATGCTGGGGGGGTGGAATGGGGGATCCCCCCGTTGGCAGCTGTTCCCCGCACTGCTCCGCCGCCTCCTGCCGCACGGGCGCAGTGCGACTCTGCTGGTGCCGACCTGGTGCTGCTCTCTCCTGTCAAGAACTGGCAGCCCCCTGTTGGAAGAGACCTCCCCGTGCCCTGATGAAATGTGACCTCTTCTGCAGTTTGTCAGCAGGTGGAGAGGTGGCCAAGTCCTGCCGTGCTTTTGCAGCTGGGTTTTGCTGGGTTGGGAGCGAGTGCAGACACAGCACGTTCATGGCATGCAGGGGTCGGAGCGCCCAGCAGGGCCGACTGCTCAGCCTGGCTCTGCTGTCTGGATGTTAACCGTGCTGGAGCTGCTGTCAGAAGATCCCAGGCTGCCCTGAGGCCCTCCTCGTCAAAAATGTCACCGTGAGGGGTTTTTGATAGGGATCGTCTTCCTCTGACAGTGAGGTGGTGATGGGGAGTAGGGCAGAGTCCTAGGAGAGCAGGACTGGAGGCTGCCCTGCATCCGGGCGCTGCTCGCAGTGCGGGTTGAGGGTTCAGCGTGCCGGCGGCTGTTTGCAGAGCGGAGGCAGAGCCACGAGGCGGGCGGGGCTGCGTGCGGGGAGGTTTGCTGTTGAAATTCCTTCTTGCTCAATAAAACCTGTGGTGGAGCTGTAGTTCGTTCTCCCTCCTCCCACCCGCCTTTTCTCCCCGTCTGGTGGGGAGACGTGACGTGAGACCTCGGCACTTCTCGGGTCCGGGATTCCACGGGACGTCACCGTGGGCCGCCCCAGCGCCGGGCTGTGCCACCGCGCTCTGGGATGGTTCCGGCCCACGGGAGGTGACGTGTCCGTGTCCGGGAGGTCGGGCAGCTTCGCCTCCCGGTTTTGCCACATCACTGCGGATTTGTCTTTTTTTTTTTTTTTTTTTGAGTTGGTGACGACGGGTGCTGCGCTATGCCAGAAATGCCGTGCGTGCGGCTGGCTGCCGCCCTGCTGCTCGCTGCGGTGCGTATGGGGACGAGGAGGTTATTATTTCATTCCAAAACATCGGACAGGTGCTGCGATCCTCCGTACCCCCCGCTCGGCGCAGCACCTCCCTGCGCGCACAGCTGGCCACGCCGTCTGCACGGCAGGCGCACAGCAGCCTCCCACCCGCGGCTCCGGGATCGGGCGGCTCTGCCCCGCGCCGCTCTCCCCGCCTTCAAAACGCCGATCACAGGGCGCTTGAAGGCGCGCCCACCCGCCGCGTGGAGCCGGCGGGGCTCAGCGCAGCCTGCGGCCGCTCCGCGCCCTCGGGCAAAATGCGACTCTGGTGGGACTCGAACCCACAACCTTTGAATGACTCCCGTCACCGCCGCGCTAGAAGTCCAATGCGCTATCCATTGCGCCACAGAGCCGTCGGACAGCCCCGCCGCCTTCGCCGCCTCTTCCCGCCGCGCAGCGCCCCGCCCCGCCCCGCTCTGCTCCGCGTTCGGGGCCGCCGCCGCCACCGGGAGCGGAGCTGGGAGCGGACAAGCGGCCGAGGCAACGCCCGCCCCGCAGCGCCGCCGGAGCCTCGGAGCGTAGAGGCGGCGCCGGTTGGGACTACAGCTCCCGGCGGGCCGCACGGAGCGCTCCGCCCCGCCCCGCCCCGCCCCGCCCCGTGCCGCAGCGGCGGGCGGGCCCTGCTCCCCGCTCCTCGCTCCCGGCCCCGCTCCCGGCGGCGGTGCAGGTGGCCGGGCCGCACTGGAACGCGCTGGAGCCCGGTAAGAGCGCGGCCCGCCCCCTTCTCCCTTCTCGCGGCCTGCCCCGCTGGCTCGGAGGGGCTCCCGGTGCGGGCGCGGGGATCGGCGGGGGTTTGGCCGCTGCCCGAGGCGCCCCGTGGAGGCGGTGCGGCTCCGACGGGAGGTTCGGGGCCGGTTTCGGACAGGGCGAGGCGCGGCGGGGACTGCGGCAGCGGGAGGCGGGAGCGGGCGGGAGGGACCCGGCGCCGCCCCGGGCCGGGGAGAGCCGCGGAGGCTCCGCTGAAATGGAAGCGCTGCGCCGGGGGCTGCGGCGCCGGCCTGGAGCTCCGGGCTCTGCGGCGGATGCGCGGTGCCCCCCCGCCCTCCGCAGCCCCGTGCCGCCGTGCGGCCTCCCCGCCGCTGTCCGTCCCGTCCGCCCCCCCGCGCGGAGCCGCCCGGCCGGGCGCCTCGGAGCCGCGCGCGGTGGGTGTGGAGGTGGGCGCGGGGCAGGGCTCGGTTGGGCGGCGGCCGTCCGCGCTGCTGACAGCCCGCTGTGTGCGGCGGCGACGGGAGCGGATGGCGGGCGCCTGCCCGGGCCTGCCTGCCTCGCTGTGGGCGGCGGAACGCCTCGCTGCCCACGCGACGCGCCCCCCCCGGCCGCATCACCGCTTCTGTCCGATGCTGGAGCTGTAAGGAGGGCCCGGCGCTTGGCTGGAGCGCGGAGGTTTGATGGTTGCCCCGTTAAGGTGCACAGAGAGGTTCTGGGGGGGGGGAATACGGAGGGTCCTGCCCTGCTGGTAAGCGCTGGGGCTGTGCTGGGGGACGCTGAGCTGCTCGGGAGGAGGCTTGGAGCCAGGGGCAGGAGTGAGATGTGTGGGTCAGGGCTGTGGGACTGCCCGTGTTGTGGGCTTGGGGCCATCCCTGCCTGCTCTGAGGTCGCAGCTCGGGTGCGAGGTGGCTGCATGACATGCTTGGATGCCATCTCACGTGGGGCAGCCCTGGGGCTGTGGCTGCCAGTCTCAGAGCAGGGAATCATCCTCAAAAGGGGAAGGGGAACTGTGCCAGAATTTCATTCCTCTGAGGCCATGCCGGGAAGGACTGGTGTTATCTAGGAGCCGTCACTGTGCTGAGGTCATGTCACTGCCTCTATCCTCTGCCTGCTGCTGCCTGAGAATAGCCTTTGCTAAATCATGGTCACCTGTGAGTCCTGGAGCTGTGGCTGGGAGCGTTCAAGACAGAAATATCGCAGTCTATCCACAAGGCTTGGGGATGGAGCCTGGGTGCACCCAGCAGCTGGGACACCCTTGCTGTGCCTCGTGGCCATCACCCGCCCGGCCGTGCCTCCAGGCCAGGAAGCTGCCCTCTGACACGGGGTTACAAACACAAGCAGAGATCAGAAGATGGAGTGTCCTCATCCCATTGGAGCAGTGTCAGACTGAGCTCCGCAGCCCAGCAGCTGTCCTGGGCACACTTTGGTGCTGTGGGCGTGGAAGAGCTGGGCTCTAGGGATCCTCCGGGCAGGGAGGAGTTTGGATCTGGACTGTCCTGGGTTGGGTGTGAGAGCTAGCTCACCCTGCCTGGCATTGCTCTGGTGCCTCCTAACATCTGTACAGGGTCTCCTGCACAGCTGCACTGTCACACCTGTGAGGTGACCTCATCCTACATCTGACGCTACTGGGATGTGTCCATGTCCCTGGCTGGTGTGCAGGCCAGGGGTCTGCAGAGAAGAACAGCCAGGCTTTTGGTGGGCTCTAAGCAGTGCCGTGCTGTGCCAATGCTTAACTGGAGCCCATGGGCAGGGTCTGCTAAAATCGGCCTGCTGGGTTACATCCTCACTGCCAGGAGGAGTGGTGACTCTGGGCCTCATCCAGGGAACTGGGAGCTGCTAATGCATCCCCTGCGCGTGGGTCTTTTATTGTTCAGTGTGCGTAGGTCAATGTTTGTGCTTTCTCTCTCTCCACAGGCCAAGATGCTGCGTCTGGCTGCCTTTGCAGCACTGCTGCTGTTCTTCAGGGTCAGCCTGGAGCTGTCCTGGGCCCAAGCCATCCCTGCTCTCTTCATCTTCTACCTGGGATCAGGGGGATGGGACTTCTTCCTCATATTCATCAAGACAATACGAAGGGATGTCACGTAGGTGTCCTGTTTGGAGTGGCCCAACTTTGTGCTGGAGTGTGTAAGCATAACCCCAGCTCTGTGCTGGCACCTGGCCCGGCTTGAAGGAGATCATCTTCTGCTGTGCCCTGAAGGCTCCAAACTCTGGGGCAAAGTTTTCCCAGGAAATATAGATTTCAGCTGAGCTCTGAAGTCTACTGATTATCCTTGTACTTTATCCTGTCCCTAAAACTGCTGGCGTTGCACAGGCTGCCTAGGCTGGGGTGGCTCTGAGCTGGTACCAGGCTGTGCCAGCTTCTGGCAGAGATCTGTGTGTGGGACAGTAGTGGCACCTTTTGAAGAGCACCTGAGGCTCCAGGGTGCTCCTTTAAAGTGAACTTCCCAGTCTGCAGCCTTCCAAAACATCTCTCCCTGCCCTCATTCCCATAAGTGCCTTTGCAGAGGGCCTCTGCCTATATCCATGCTTTTCAGGGAAGCAGCCAGAGCTGCTGCTCATCGAGAGTAACACCTGGAGCAGTGCTGGACTATTGCAGCTCCTGGCAAGGTCTCTGTGCTGTGCTGTCTTTGCTGGAGGAAGTGGTTTTGCAGGGCTCACTGAGCAGCTTCCCTCTTGTTCCCTTTATTTTGGCAGCACGGGGCTGGTTCTGCTGCGGGTGAAGTGGCAGGTGTGGAGGCACGTGAAGGAGAAGAATACAATCGCCAAGATCTTCCAGAGAACTGCAAGCAAGTATCCAGAGAAAACAGCGCTGATCTTCCAAGGCACGGGCGAGAGCTGGACCTTCCAGCAGCTGGATGAGTACTCCAACCAAGTGGCCAATTTCTTCCATGGCCAAGGCTTCCGCTCTGGTGACGTGGTGGCTCTGTTCATGGAGTCCCGCAATCAGTACGTGGGGCTGTGGCTCGGCCTGGCCAAGATCGGGGTGGAGACGGCCCTGGTGAATTCCAACCTACGCATGGAGGCCTTGCTGCACTGCATCACCATCTCCAACTCCAAGGCTGTGGTTTTTGGAGTGGAAATGATGGAAGGTGAGACGCAGGCAGATGCTTCAGGAGGTTTTCAGGCTCTGTGGATTCAGTGCTCCTTTCCTGCAGGGAATAGAGCAGGGTCTCAAAAAGTGTGCACAGCTGAATTATTCAAAAATTGGATCTGATTTTCTTTCTGTTAGTAGGCAGCAGAGGTGGGTGGGTTCAGTGTTCTCTGTGAAGCCCATATGGATGCAAGGATTCTTCCTTGTGCTAGAGGTTCCCATCATGTCCACGCACTACATGGAGCCCTGTGCATTGTCAGGCCTGCCCTGATGGAAGGGATGAGCCTCCCTTGCTCTCCACACTGTTTGCCACAATCTTGCAGCACCTGACTTCATGTTTCAGCCTACACCCCTGCGGCTGATGGTGTTGAAAGACCTCTCAGCACCACAATGTTTTGGCTGGGAAGAAGTGGAGAACAGGATCTTCAAGTCTCTGAAGAGGCCTGGGCTGTGGTCCCAGCTGTTTGACATAGGAGCAACATTGCCTGGGAGTGTTGTCAGGCCTTTTGGGGTTCTGCTGAGCATAGTGAGAGTACAGCTACCTGGGGCATTATCTTCCCAAGGCTGCCTGCAAGGACAGGGAATTGTGCTGTACTCACCTGGTGCTCTTTCTCTACCTCTCCTCTTTACTTTCTCAGCTATGAAGGAGGTGCAGTCCTCCATGGAGAAGTCTGTCCATCTCTTCTGGTCAGGAGAAGGAAGCCTTGAGTCCGCACTTCCTGGTGCAAAGCACCTGGATCCCCTCCTGCAGACAGCTCTTCGACACCAGCCAGATCCCCCTGAGAAGGGCTTTCTCGGTATGTGGTCAGCTTTTGGGAGCCCAACTCGTGGTGTTTCTGTGGATCATCTGATCGCAGCACTGGCAAGAATGTTCTGCTCAGGATGCTGAGGGCAGACTTCAGCAGCAGAGCTTGGAATGCTTGAAGGGGGGCTGAAGCCTGGCTGTATGTGTGCAGTGTCATGTGCCCTCCATGTGTTCAAACAGGCCTGGAGTGAACCCAGCATGTTCTTGATTACATAACAAAATTTATATGTTATTTTGTTTGACATGAGCAGAGTACTCTTTGACTTATGCTTCAGCCAGCTCCTCCTAGATCAGGTGCAGTGATCTAGGTCACACTGCATGTGTGACCTTGTCTCCTCATTCCTCCCCAGATAAACTCTTCTATATCTACACCTCTGGTACTACGGGAATGCCCAAGGCTGCTATTGTGGTGAACTGCAGGTAAGGCAGTGGGCAGGAGCTCTGAGGAGGAAGGGGGCAGAGCTCTGGCACGAAGCCTCTGGCCTTGCTTCTGATTTGCCCCTTGGTTCCCCCACCCCAGGTATTTCCGCATGGCCAGCTTGGTTTTTTACGGTTTTCGCATGAGACCCGATGATGTGATGTATGACTGCCTTCCACTTTACCACGCCGCAGGTAATATGTGCCTTCAGGACCTTGCTTGCCTGGACTTTGCTTCCCCTCTGCCAAGCCCAGAGCTCAGGCTGGGGGTTGGTGCAGCAGTGATCTTTGTGTCAAAGAGGAGCTGGCTGCTGCTGGCAGCGTGTGACCTCTTTATCTGGGAGCCAGGAATTGATCTAGCTGACTTCTGGAGTGGGGACTGTGTGTGGGGAGGACTATCCCAGCCCTTGGCCTGGCTTTGGAATAGCTGCATTGTATTGCTGCCTCATGAGAAAAGGAGTGAGGAAGGGGAAGCAGTGCCCACCTTGCTGACTGAGGTGTGGTGGGATGTCTAGGTGTAACGTGCTGCCTCACGTGCCACTGTCACATTGCCCTGGGGTCCTGGGGGCTTTGGCCAGATGAACACACACCTGCTGAGAGCCAGCGTGTGGCCCCCACCTCGCTCTGGCCGGGTGGGATCTCTGAGTACTGAGGGCTTTCCTGGCTGCCTCTCTGCAGGGAACATCGTGGGGATCGGGCAGTGCTTGCTGCAGGGCATGACAGTCGTCATCCGCAAGAAGTTCTCAGCCTCGCACTTTTGGGAGGACTGCGTGAAGTACAACTGTACGGTGAGGCCACATGCCTGGGGATCTGTGTTGAGTTAGGGTGAGCCCAGCTGCTGCGAGAAGGAAAGGCATGGACTCGTTCTGCCTGTCTGTCCTGAAATACCTTCCAAAAGTGGTGGAGCTGTATCCTTCCCACCTCCAGCTGTCATTCCACGTTTCCCATGCTCCAGCATTAGCCAGGTCTTGGATAGGTTTTATAAATTGGAGGAGTGAGTTTGCCAGAGATGGGTGGGCAAGGGACAAGCTGGCAGGACCCCTGAATAATACCACATCCTCTTTAGGGGACTCTGTATGTGTTGTTCCATTCCTGCCTGCCCCAAAGAACACCTTAAATATCCAGGCTGTGGTGGAGGGTCCTAACGTGTCCTTTCTCTTTGCCCCTGCTAGATTGTGCAGTATATTGGAGAGATCTGCCGCTACCTGCTGAACCAGCCCTACCAGGAGGTGGAGCGGCAGCACCGGGTGCGCATGGCGCTGGGCAATGGGCTGCGAGCTTCCATCTGGAGAGAGTTCATGGCCCGCTTTGGCATCACCCAGGTGGCTGAGTTCTATGGGGCCACCGAGTGCAACTGCAGCCTGGGGAACTTCGACAATAACGTAAGGCTTTGCCACCCTCCCCATGCCCCAAGGGGTGCCTGCTGGCCTGGCAGGGGTTGAAACCCAGCAGGGCTGTTGGCTGCAGGTTCCTTGTTCCAAGAAGCTTGGCGTGTGTTAAGATCCACCTGCAGGGTTTTGACTGTGCTTTAGTGGTGCTAGCTTGGGGCAGGAGAGAGGTTCCTGCTACTCGTGGCTCTGAGTGCCTTCTATCTTAGGTCGGGTCCTGTGGCTTCAACAGCAGGATCTTGCCAGGGGTGTACCCCATTGGCTTGGTGAAAGTGGATGAAGACACCATGGAGCTGATCCGCGGGCCGGATGGTGTCTGCATCCGCTGCAAACCAGGTAAGGGCAACCACTGGGGTGCATATCCTCAGCCCTGTGTGGATCTTTTGTCACGTACTTCATGGTAACTTAGTTAGGTTTAAGTCCTTGCTTTGTTAAACCACACCAATCCTGTTAAACACCCTTTTTCCTTGGGCATGAGTGGTTGCTTCCTCTGTTCTGCTCTCCCTACAGGGGAGCCGGGGCAGCTGGTGGGCCGCATTGTCAAGAGCAACCCCCTGCAGCACTTTGATGGCTATCTGAATCAGTCAGCCACCAGCAAGAAAATTGCCAGGGATGTGTTTGCAAAAGGGGATGCTGCCTATCTCACAGGTAGGCGAGTAGTGCCCTTGTGTCTCCTGAGAGGAGAGGAGTACTTGGGTGGGCTCAGGGATGTCTCAGGCTGGTGGCACTGTCCTGAGATGCTCTGGGGAAGCACTTAGCTCCTCTCACACCTCTTTTTTTTTTTTTGCAAATCTGCCCTTTTCCTGCAGGGGATGTCCTGGTGATGGACAAATACGGCTACATGTACTTTCGGGACCGCACTGGAGACACATTCCGCTGGAAGGGAGAGAACGTCTCCACTACTGAGGTGGAGGGGACACTGAGCCGCATCCTCAACCTGACAGACGTGGTTGTATACGGGGTGGAGATCCCAGGTAACTGAGAGGGGAAGGGAGGACAATGGAGGCAGGCAGGCTGCAGTACTTGGGGGTGTGTCTCGCTTGTCCAGATTGTGTCCTTTCACAGGAGGCTGGACAGAGTGAGCCGGGAAGAGACTACTGGGGATGTGACTAGCAGGAGCCAAAGGGTTCTCTCCCTCAGGCAGAGGTTTGGTTCTGGCTGGTTTGGAAGGACCCTGAGTCCTTTTGGGATAGGCTGCAAGTGCCTCCTCTGGGAGGAGATGACGGTGACCGCAGGGTGTCGCTGGTAGCTGTGGCTGCAGGCTGGTGACACAGGCAGCTGGACTTTTGGTGCTTTGTATAAAGCAGAGAATGTGCCAGAGGCCTTGGTGATGTGGGGCAAACAGAAGTGATGCTGCAAGGACAGCATGCCCAAGAATTCTCCCTTCTTTTCTGTCTCTCAGGCATTGAAGGGAAGGCAGGAATGGCAGCCATCGCTGACCCAGAGAACTCCTGTGACCTGGAGGGCTTTGCCAGCCAGCTGAAAAAGGCCCTGCCACTGTATGCACAGCCTGTCTTCCTGCGGTTCTTGCATGAGGTCTCCAAGACAAGTGAGCCACTTTCTGTGCTGTCATACAGGGCATGCAGCTGGGGGGAGCATGGGGAAAGGCACTGTGCTCCCTGGTGCACAGCAGGTGCATGGGTACAGGGGCTGATCTGCAGCGGAGTCGGTGTTGGGATGGAGCATGTCTGCCCTATGAGTCCCTGGTCCTACCAGCTCCTCTGGTGGTTTGGAGATATGGGAGTGCAAGGCTGAGGATGGCAGCTGATGCTAAGATGTCTCTAGGCACTGCACAGAGCCCCACGGTTTGGCAGCAACCACGTGGTGCAGCAGGGCAGAGATGGGAGTGCATGCAGTCAACAGCACCTTGCTCCCTTTTCTTTCCCCATGTGCCAGGCACCTACAAATTCCAGAAGATGGAGCTGCGTAAGCAGGGCTTTGACCCCACACTGGTGAAGGACAAGTTGTACTTCTTGGACTGCAGGCAAGGCCGCTACCTGCCCTTGGACCAGGAGGCATTTGACAGGATCCAGTCGGGACAGCAGAAGCTGTAACAGTGGGAATCAAGCAAGGCAGCTCCCCAAATCTTGCTGGGGGAAGAGGGGCAGGGCAGGCACTGGGGAAGGAAAGGTTCAAGGAGTGGTATAAAGGCACACTAGAGTTTTTGTTTGACAAGTTTTACAGATCATGGGTTGGGGAAATGCAGCTGGGACTCAGGGGAGGGAGATGGTTACATACCAAAGCATAAACTCATTATGGCTTTATTTTCTACTTGGTACAGTGGTGATGGTCCCATGCCACAGGAGGGGCAGGACCCTGGCCAGTTGGGGAGGGGTGGGGGTGCCCCTGCCATTCCATTTTGCTTTTCCTGTCTTTCCCTCCCTTTTCTTGCCTGCAGCAATCCTTCGTTATGAAGCCTATGAAGGGACCATTGCTGGGCTCTTTTCCCCACTCTTCCACCGTGCACCCAGCTCCTACCTGGCACCAGCAGAGGGTGCCAGGTGCAGCCCCTACCCCTGTGTGGCCCACTGGTGTCATGTTCGTGCTGTGAATCAGGGAAGCAGGGTAGAGCTGGGCTCAGGAGAGGGATAGGGATGTGTTTCTACTATGCCTTGCTCTCTCCTGAGGTTGACATTTCTGTTTTTCACAATCACATCACGCACATTATACACGTATATATACATATATTATACACGCTGACTTTTTTTTTTTCAATCTTAATTTATTGTCTGTACTTTTGAATGTGTCCCGGGTTTGTGCAGTAGGTGGAGGGATATCCTAGACCTGTCCTCTCTTGGAGAGCCCTTTTCTCTCGCAGGGAGATAGGATGATCATCTGGGACTGATTCTCCTCTTCCAGCATGGGTGCAGCCATGTATGTCCTTGTGGCCTTGCTCCATGGTGAAGGACATGAGTAAACCCTGCTATCTTGCGGGCAGTTTTCTGGGTCTCTTACTTCCACCTTTCATGGATGCAGCCTTGTTTTGTGCACCTTCTTTCCTGTATAAAATAGGTGGGAAAGTGGCAATGAAGGGTTTGGTTTGCCTTTGCTTAAACGTACTCAGCACCTTGGGATCACAGAGCAACTCTAGGAACTTTCCTGCTATGATATCTGTGTCCTGAATATGGGAGGCAACTTGCCTGGAAGGGAGAAAATCCTCCAGAGAGTTGTCTCTGTGACAGCCTGATTTCATGTGCTCTGTGCCCCTTCCTGGAAGAGCCTAACCCAACTCTGCTGCAGGAGCTGGGCCTCTGAACTGAAATGTCCATGTTAAACACTCGACTTGCGCTATGTGAATTCTCTGCATTGTGTCTGATGTGAAGCAGCCTTAGCAGCAATGTCTGATTCCAGTCTTTGGAGACCAAGCAGAAACATCTGTTCCAGAGAAACTCTGGTTTGGAATTATTATTATTATTTTTTAATGGTTTGTTTTTATGCTTTCAGCAGGGTTAATCCTTAAAATGACTTCTGTCTTTTGTGAGGGCAGGGTGTGTTTGCTCTTCTAGCTGTGCTTCCACACCACCATACCTGCCTGCCCCAGTCTGTCCTGTCCTCACAATTAAATACGAGTACGGGCTATGCTGGAGTTTCCTACTTCTTGCTTGTGTGGTCCTACTGTGTTTGGGAGGAGGGAACTGTGGTGGTTTGGGAACTGGGAGCTGCTACTCCCAGAGCATAATCTCTCTGTGTGTACTTATCTCAGGGCAGGGAGCAGTGAGCCCTTTACAGCTGTGTTGATGCCTGTATGAACACCACCTGTTGGTGAGACCCTCCCCACCCCTCTCTACCTGCTCCCCTTTTCTCCCAGCCATCTTTTCAGTATTGCCATCCCAGTTTGTCCTGGATCTGTTCTTGTTTACCCCAAAATGTCCATCCTCCTCCTCCCCTCTCCCTGCTTGCTCCTCTCCTCAACTTTTGCCATGCTTAATCTCCCACCTCATTTCTCAGCTTGCAGTTTGGGTTTTTTTTGTACTCATTTCCCTTCCCTTGCTGCCAGAACCATTCTTAAACCTTCTCCATCCTGCTCTGGGGAAGGATCATATTGAAGGGTCTGCTGGTGGCTGCTGTATGGGACAGGAGTGGCACAATGCCCATCTGCTCAGCAGGTGCTCAGGTCTCACTTCTGGACGCTGTTCCTCTCTCAGTCTGCCAGTGGAGGGCAGGCTGGGAGCAGCAAACACCTCGTTTCAGTGGGCTCCTCAGCCTAGGGCTTGCAGCCCTTGGGAGGGGGAGGGCACTGAAACTGGGGATGAGTTAACCAAAGTGGGGATGGGTCTGATCCTGCCTGGCACGGAGAGGAAGATTTGGATAGCTGTGATTGTGCTGTACGTGGATCCAGTGGGTATCCACGGTGCCCCAGGCTCTGCCTGGAGGAAACTGCAGCTGCTCCAGGGCTACCCTGAGTTTCTGGACCACTGCTGAACAGCAGCCTGATGCGATGGGCAACTCTGCTACAGAGATCAAGTGAGAGTCTAGCCTCCCTGAAGGCAGTCTTGGGGGCTGCTGTCTGGAAATATATGGTTTGAAGTGCTATCAGAAGCACTTTTCTCCCTGGAAGAAACAGACATCCTGCTGTGCATGCCAAGCTGCTCTCAGAAGAGGCATGGGAAGGTCCTCTTTTCCTGCATTTCCCTGTCTGAAAGCAAGTTATGATTCAAACAAGCAAACTGCATTCAGAGAAACTGCATGTTCAATGCAGGTGCAAATAACATCAGCAACTTACAGAATTACGGCAGTAGTTTGTAAGTAAAAATCAGTCTGTATTGCCAGAAGGACTAGGGTCTGGCTGGAGCAGGGAGGAAAAATGAAACCTAGATGTGAGTGCCACTGAAGCTGCCACCCCACATGCTCTGCTGAGTCCTGGGTCAGTGCTGGGAGAAAATGCTTCCAGCAGAGAGGTGCTTGGAAAGGAGTAGCCAGTGCCTAATCTGAGTCTGACTGTTTGTTCTAAATTTCTTTTTGCTTTTTTTAAGGAAGAAACTAATTGAATCCTGTATGATTAGAGACAGCCTGTGAGATTTATCTCCCTCCTTTGATCAATAAGCTAAAGTTTGCCTCAACAGCTGCATATAGGTAAAAGTACTATATAGAAAGTATGAGGTTTTTGGTTTTTTTTTTTAAATTAAAAAAAATTAAAAAGCTGTTTCCATGAGGTTAGGGAAGCATTAATAATACTCTCCTGGGTTATTAGCCAATTAATTTAAGCAAAGCTAAAGAGCTTTACAAACCAAATGTGCTTTTCACCATAGAGATGACCAATTTTTGCGTATCTGTCACTCTGGCCAGGGGCAATATTAAGAAAAACAAGGCTGTAACTTTCTCTCTGATCAGCATCTCTTTCCAGCTCTCAGTCCAGCTCAGGCTGTGCTTGATGAGCAAAACTGGAGGATATTTCAATCCAAATGCAGGCAGAGGCTCTGCAAGATGCTCAGGACCATTCTGCCTGAAATTATTTTCTGCTGCTGAGAATCTGTGAGCAGCTTTAAAGCTGCACGGCTCCCAGCCTCCTCCTTCACCACTCTTCATCTGCTGAAGCCCTCGCAGACAATGCCGCCTGCTCCTCCCAGCGCCGGCCCCACAGCTTTGCCTTTAAGAAACATTCTGGACCTGTCCTTTGGTACACCCTTTAGAAATGTAAATATGTGATTCCCCTGAGTAGTTCCAGTGTAAGCAGGCCTGAGGCTGGCAGTGGCTTTGCCTCCTCGGCTCCCAGTGGTGTGGTGTCATGGGCAGCCCAGGGGAACGGCGGCCTGCAGTGCTCTCTGCGCTGTGTCTGGGGGCAAGGAGCAGCCATGTGTTGTGCAGGAAGGCCTCACAGAGAGCCAGGTAGCCGCTCCAGAACCAACTGCCCATGGCATGTAGCAGGGTGTGAAGACTGGGGAAGGCACGGATGCTTCTCTCTTGTTGACCGTCTCGTTTCATTGGGGCTTTCAAAATAACCTGGGGCTTGAGTCTCCTTTCCTCAGCCAGTGGAAAGCATCTCCCATAGGCACGACTGCTGCAAGGCCAAGCGTGGGAGAGCTCAGGGCTGTCAGCACGGTCCTGGTGGCACCGGGCACGGCAGATGAGGGGGACTGAAGACGGGGTCTTCATGCCCAGATCCCTGTCTGGTGAAGCAGGACGCGTCCCGCCCCGTCCTCGTGGCTCCGTGCGGTGCTGGGATGAGCGCCATCCCTGCCGCACCACAGAAGCCATGGTGATGTGAGCCTCCCTCCTCGCCCCCGGCCGCAGGAAGAGGCTAACGGCGGCGGGCGAGCCGTGTTCTCAGCTTGGAGTATCGCTTTCAGCTATTCTGAAGGTTAAACGCCTGTTTAGAGCTCCCTATTGAAGGTGGAGACGGGGGTGCGCCATTGTTCGGCCGCCCTCCCGCTTTGTCTGCCCGCTCTCAGGGGCGCCCTGAAAGGGAAGCGGCCCCGCGGCCCGCACCCGGCAGAAGGGCTCCTGGGGGAGCGCCGCTTCCTCCGCCCTAATGACATTCAGGCCTCCATCGGTTCAGCTCCCGCTTTCTTTCTACTGCAGTTTAACCCGGGCACAGAGGCCGGGCTCCATCTTACTGATCTCTGCTTGACACCCAATTACCACATGAATGGCAGAGAAAGGCTGCAAAAGGCTTTAACTCCCCCTGACCCTCCTTCCCCTCTGCCTGCTTCCCCCTCGCCCCGTCCTACCCCCGCACGGAGGGAGTTCAAAACTGAGACTGGAAATCAAACAAAGCCCCGAGCGGGGAAACCCATTGTTACCGCCTCGGAGATGGCTCCCGTTTCGCCATCCATTGTTCCCCTTGAAGTTTGACTTGCTGTGTGGAAGGATGCGAGCAGCTGTTGGTGCATTCCCCTGATGTTTTATTGAAAAATAATTGAATCGTCACTTTGGGGCTCGCTGATAAAATGTTTCCTCGTAGCACTGGGCCCTGTTGTATTCATAAAGTATGTTTCCCCGTAAAATGTGTTGGCAACCCAAACCGTTTCCTGCTTCGATGGAGGGATGGATGCTCCTTCTGCACTCGAGGGACGAAACAAGCAAGCAAACTGAAAACCAAAAACCAAGGGCTGAGACAAAAGAAATTAAACCATCTTTACTGTGAGGCTGAATTTCCAACCTGTTCTTTTGTTCGGTGTAGTTAAATTTGTGGGAGGGCCAGGCCTCTCAGCCCCGCTCCGCTGGGGAAGCGTGGCAGTGACCAGGGAACATCGGAGCCTGGCACTGCGCTGTGCCTGAATGCAAGGACAGGATGTGAAATACTGAGTAGAAAACAGAGGTTTCACTTAAGTTAGCACAGTGACACATCCACGGGCTCGAACAAGAGGACGGTGTGTTACAGTAAACCGAACACAAGGCAGGGACCTTGACTTTATCTGTTCCTTCTTTATGTACTTGATTATCAAATGCCATCAATGCTTACAGCACTTCAGAAATAACAACATCAGCACTACACTTTCTCAAGGAGATTACATGCTTTCTTCTCACCTCCCCAAGCATATGCTGGTAAATTTGTGATGCTCTGATTTCAGCACTGGCACAGAGATGGGAATTGCTCCTCTTCGCAAGCACACATCGTCCATAAAAATGTCCCCCATAGCTCATGTGCTCGCTGACGGTATTTCTAGGGTAACTGTTAACAGTAACCAGCTTTGAATGCTTCAATGAGCCAAATTGGTATTTATGATTACTGTTCACTCTCTCCCCTCTCTTTCTCTCTCTCTCTCTCTTTTTTTTTTTTTAATTTCTTTTGCCTTTATGAGGAAGCACTAGCACTAAATCTGTAATATTTTGTTGCATTTCTATAGCTCAGGAATCGAGGTTTTTTAGCAGCCAGTTCTGCTGTTATTTGGCCTCACAAATTATTCCTGGAAGCAGGAAGAATAGCTCATAGAAAATCATAACTACAAACACTGATCTGGAGCTCAGATTACCAGATCTTTTGTAAACAGAGTGCTTCGGTCACTACTGAAGGGTATACAAATAAGATTTCTGCCTAAGCTGTCTCTTTCCTCTGCCTGTTTCCCATACAATTGGTTCAACATCCTGAGCTATCTCTCTGAGGTACTCAGAGGCCTTGGGATTTACTTTAGAAATATCTAAAATCCAACTGGAATTTCTGGAGGAAGACCACAGGCAGTAGCTTCATGCTTCTGCCATAGCATAACCCCCAGCAATGGCAGCAGCACCCGTTGTGCTGGGAATTGCAGAATCTTTCCTGGGGTCCAGCCGGCAGAGTGCTCATCTCCCAGAACAAAAGGCCGCTACAAACACCACCACCTTCTGCTCTCAGGGTTAGGCGTGCCCTGACCCCTGTTAGCATAAACGTAGAGCAATCTGTCTGCGGAAATTTATGCCCGTTACATATAATGCATAATGTATATGCATCTATATGACATTTCTTTCTGAATGCGTGCGCGTGCACATGTATATTTTAAAGCCGAACCCTCCACTAAGAGGAGGCTTGGAGGAGGGAGGGTGAAGGGGCTGCAGTTTTCCTCCAGTTCCGCCCAGTGCTTCGTGTGCTCCACACTGCAGAGGAAGGAACCTGTGCCGCAGCACAGCCCAGCTGTCACCACCATGGCTGTGTCTGCCTGTGCACGTGCTTCTTTCTCCCTCTGGGGATGGGAGGAAGAAACAAACGGGTGACAGATGTGCACCGTGCTGTTAATGCGGTGCGGACAGTGACCGATGCTGCGGCGATCTGAGAGGCTGAGGGGACGCCGAGCAGCCGTGCGCTTGCTGATGCGCAGCAGCGTCTTGCACGCTGATGGCAGCAGTGGCTGTCAGGCTGACCCGGCCTGGCCGCTTCTGCATCCCCACAGGAACATAAATCATCGACAAGGCAGGAGGTGAAGGCCAGGCTGGCTTCGCTACTGCGAAGCTGCTGATGCAGCTCATTGCTAAAGCATTCTCAGCACGCAAAGAACAACTTGGTGAACGGCAAGACGTGAATTTAATGCAGAATAGGTGTTTCAGGTTTCGTTCTGGGTGTGTTTTAAAAAGCCTAGGCTGGAGCTCCGGCAGACGAAGCTGTCTCGCAGCTCGTTGGCGCAGGCCGCCGCCCGGCCCAGCCGTTGCCAGAGTAACGCGGCGCGGCCGGAAGCTCTCTCGGGCACTTCCGGCGCGGCCTGGGCGCGCCTTCCCTTCCCTTCCCGCCCGCCGCCGCCAAGATGGCGGCGCCCGTGTCGCTGCAGGTGGAGTTCGGGTGAGCGAGGGCGGCGGCGGGAACCGGGGCCAGGGCCGGGCGGAGGGCAGGGCCGGGGCCGGGCCGGGCTCCTCCACCGAGAGCGGGCCGCGGCCGTGAGGCGGAGCGGTCTTGGCGCGGCGGCTGAGCCTGAGGCCTTGTGGGAGCTGCGAGCGAGCTGCAGGCTCGTGGCAGCCCGGTGCCGCGGGGTCTTGGGGCCGCCCGGGCCCGGCAGGGAAACAGGCCGCGGCGGGCGGTGTGAGACGCAGGGCCGAGCTGTGCGTGCGCATCTCACTACTCGCTCTTTCCTGATGATATAATTTTTAATTATTGAAATTATTAATAAAGGCTTTCCGCTTGCTTTCCAGCTGTTCTCTCTGTGCACGTGTGTGTGTGCGTGTGTTCGTGCTGTCCGTGTGCTCTGTCCAGCCCTCGGCTCAGGGCAGCACGGTGGGGCTCTGCACAGCACTCTGCTCCCAGGGTCTCCGCTGCCAACGCTGTGTGCCTGGAGGTTGGAGTGCTCGTGGGGCACTCTGAGCGTTTGTGAGAATACTTTGCTATTTGTTAAGTCCTTCTTTTAGCAAAAGCTACAAGGCTGCTATTTATGGGGTTTTTCCCACCCTCTCACAAACACAGACATGTCATAACCCTTTAAATGCCTCTCTCCTTAAGAATCCTTTCCTCAGTCTTTCCTGCTTCCAGCTGCAGTAACTCTCCTAATTTTCCCAGAAGAGTGAGATGCGTTTTTGCTTCCCTTGGAAATGCATAAATGAGCTCTCTATGTACAAATTGCAGCTGAGTTCTCTACAGCGAGCGCATTACAGAAGGACCTTATCTTGCAATCTACATTTTTCCGCTGTAACAAAGCGTGACCTTGTTTTCATTACATAAAAAAATGTTTTTCATATAATTACTGTGACTTGTTCTTCTGCATGAGTCTCAGCTCATGTTAATAATTGCTGCTTCAAATTTCAGATAACTATTTTTTGTGAGCTGGTGGAAGAACACCAACAGAGTGCTCTTTAGGAGAGTTGCTGCATATAAGTGATGCTGCTGAGCACACAACAAGGGTTCTGTTGTGCTCCTCTATGGCAGAGCCAAGAAAACCTAGTGTGGCATTTTTAGATATTGAATTTAAAGGAACTTTGTAACGTGGGGATGTATCTTTGTTGATATTCAGGTGAGGGTTATTTGTTCTAAATACTTCCCTTTATTGAGGCAGCTTTCAAAAGATGTGAGGCACCAGTAAGGGTTTCCAGAATGTAATCTCATAACAAAAAAAAAAAGCCAAAGTGAGATTAGTATTTTGTGACATTCTTTCAGAACGGCTTAACCATTTTCCTGTATCAGTTGAGTTCTGAGATGTAGATTTCCAAACAGTTCATGCTCTGGCCATCCTGTTCGGTCTGGAATCAAGAACTGACGCTGTCAGTTTCTGTGTCACGTTTTGCACAGTGGCACCCCAGTTTCCTCATGTTTTTGCTCACACAGTGGTTTATAATTTTCTAAGACTGAGTTTGGCCTGCTGCCTCCCAGCACCAAAACCTATTTATATTTGTAAAACTCAGGACATTCTGAGTTGTTCCTTTTTCTTTCCCCACAAAATGTGCATAGGTGAGGGTCCTGCTGAAGCTCATTATGTTGCAGTTCCAAAATCTTTTTTTTTTTCTTTCCAGGAGTAGAAGGAGATAGGTATCTGCACTGAATTTAAATCCCATTTTTTCAGGTGTGAAGGCAGCTCCTGTACTTGCCCATCTCTTTATCTTCAGTGTTTAGTTCACACTTCATCTCTCAAAAAGCTGTGCTTGCAGAGACCTTCACTTTGCTCTGTAGGGCTAGTCCTGCTGGTAAGTTCTGTGTGTCAGAAAAGGGGGTTCAGTGGAGGAAGATGTATTTTTTACATTCGCATGTAACCATCACTGCTTGTTTCTCCCAGTTAAGGCTCTCATGAGAGGGATCTGTGCTGTGACTGTGTCAGGAAGGGGTTGCTAGGACTGGAGGATTTCTGGCCCTGCCTCTGACTTGCTGTGGAACCTCACAGCAAGTATACACAGGAAGTGTATGAGTTGCTTCCTCTCTCTGTTTGCAAATGGAAACCAGGCAGATATTTATTCCATGAGAATATTACTATTTTTCACATTCTGTGAAACCCTGTGAGGCTTCTGGCTGAAAGGTGGTAGAGAAGAGTGGTGTCGTGTGGTATCTGTAGTACTGTTTGTATTGGAGCAGTGCTGATAGCTGATGGAAAGGCACTGTTAGGCACCACGCAGTGTGTTGTGAGCTCTGTGGGATGGCAGCCATCCTGTTCTGCTGTGCTGATGCTCCACAAGGTCCTGGCCTGTGACTGCAGCTCTTGTGTGTGATGATAGGAGAATGGTGACTTCCCCATGGGACATGTGGTTTGTGAGTGGAAAAAAGGCAAAGAGAATCCTATACTAAATTAGTTTCTGTAATTTATGCTTCTGTGATCTGTTTTCTTATTGTGGTATTTACATAAAATTCCCTGCTTGTGCTGTCTTCCTTTTGACAGTAGAACTGAAACTCAGTCATACGTTCTTTTTATTTCAGAGGTGGTGCAGAACTCTTGTTCGATGGTGTAAAAAAGCATCAGGTGACTTTGCCTTCTCAGCCAGAGCCTTGTGAGTATCTGAATCTGCTGGATAACTTGAAAGAATGACAACAAATGAAAATCATGTGTAAGACAAAGCTGGTTTTACAGCGGTTTTGTTGGTTTACAAGTACTGATGTATTTTGAAAGCACTTTCAGCCATGCTGTTGGATAGCGTAGCAGATGCCGTGTAGTCCTCAAAGTAAATACCAGACAGAAGTGATCTGAACACTTTCTGTGTCCTCTAAGCAATTGTGAAGCGAGTTCTTTCTCAGGCCTTTTGCCTCCCTCCTGGATACACACCAGCTTCTGAATGCTTCTATCATGTCTGCATTCTTCTTTCTCAATACATGAAACTGCTGTAACTGCTTTGTCTCTTTTGAGGTTCCTGAAGTACGTATGCATATGTGTGTGTGTATGTTATCTGTAGATACACGTGTGTGTGTGTGTGTGTGTACAGCAGTGTAACATCTATGAATTTTACCTTCTTTTTTGACTTTCAAGCGTATGCAATCAGTCTATATTAGTGATGCAGATCTAAATGGCAGAGCTAATGCCTGAACATGATGCTGGGCATACTGATGTTGCCTTCCCTGCAATAAAAAGTAAGATGCTGTTAAGCTAAAGACTTGAGTGTCCCAATGATAAACAGTCATCATTTCAGGTTCATTATTTGGTGTATCAGTACTGAGAAGTGTTGTATTGCCTCGTTTCTCCTTGTGGGTGTGCTTACTGCAGTCACAACATAATTTTGCTGCAGGTTTGTTTTGAATTCTTCCAGCTAGATAGCAATGCTTTATGCCATTTGAGGATGGGATTGTGAAATGAGTAGATATAAAGCATGATGGTATGTTAATTATTAATATCTCGTGAATGGATAATACCATAATCCATGTGCTCTGAACATCCAGGCCTGAAATTTTCTTGCTATTCCTGTAAGTGATTACAGATCTGTGGACATAATGGATACATGTGGATACTTGGACATAAGTATGTGTAATTCAAATGTAATGGGGCACTGAAATAGTGTGCTATCCTGTGGTTAGTGACAGGGACTGTGAATCCAGGAATGTGATCTGATGCTGATTGGTACTGTGAGTTTAGTCATGTTGCTTAACTTTCCCCTGTTGCTACTGAAGTAGTAGTGATAATTTCTTGTATCACAAGAGAGCTCAGCATTAAGTTCCAGCACTGTTAAATCACGTAAGTTTCTTGAACAGAAGATGGTAAAGAGCTGCCAGAACACTCCCTTGGTTGGTTTATAAACTTGGGGGCTAGAGTATCATTTTCTTTACTGTTCTGTAATTTTAGGATTCCCACTGACATCGACTGTGTCAGCGGTATTCAAACGCTGATCAGACACTCAAGAGGAAGGGGTTATTACATGGGGTGTTTATTCCTGCCAGGGGAAGGGGGAAATTGATACCAAGGAGCAATTCTTCCAGCTCGATGGCTGTCAGCGGTATAGTTGTGTGTGGCCTAATCCAATCCCACTTGAAGTTGCTGGGAAGGCTTCTACAAGTCTTCGCTAAGAGCTGGATTTATCCTTTGGGATTAAACTTTCCCTAAGATCTGGCTCAGTCTCCGGGTTCAAACTCACGATCTTCAGTGATTCATTCCAGATTAATCTGTTATTGCTTCTGGCTTTTCATTCTGCCTTGTTTTTCAGATGCTGCTGTCCCTGTAACAAGAGAGGCAGAATGGACAGTGGGCCCATGTGATAGTGTCCGTGGCTTGCTGTTTTCGTGTGTATTAGATGACAGGGTGGTTTCAGTTCTGAGTCTGGTTGTGCATTGCAGCAACTCAGGAGCAGACACTAAATTGTGAAGCCTATGCTGTTGCAGTATTTACACTTAGCATGAGGATGGGCTATGCAGATGTGGGTTTAAAGCTTGACAGTAAAGGGTCACTGGAGACATCTGTCATAATACTCTGGATGGGAATTATGTTGTTAAAGTGAGAAATTAGCAGAATTGAATAAGAAATTTGGTAAATCCTTGCAACTGTGCACTGTTCCTAACACCATCTGTTTTCCTCATTCACAGAAAGAAAGTTTAATTCAACTGTCTCTGTGTAAATAAAGATATATGTAGTGTGTTCCTTGCTGCCCTTGTGCAGCCACAATTATAATGATTAGAGAAACAGCTCAGCACTATGCTGTGTCCTGTTGCTTACCTTTCCTTTTGTGTTCACCACTCAATACTCTGGGGAAAGAGTTGTAGTACGAGTACTGCTCCAAGACCTGCACTCAAAGCCCCATTTTAACTGATTTCATTAGCTACCAGGCTTATTTTTGGCCATTTTGCCCTCTCTATCCCACTCTTCCTTTCCTTCTGAGTTATTTTTGTCTTTGCCCTCCTTTTATGCAGAGCAGCTCTCTCTGGGACATGTTTTAATTTGTTTAGGCATTTTTATATATATCCCAGAGATGAGGGGAGATGGAAAACTGTATGAAGAAATTTCTGCCAGTATTTATGTGGGGGGGGGGAGGGAAATGCTTTGTAGTTGACATGAGCAGCATTCTATTAATGATAATAATAATTACTTCAACAAATGATTATGTGGTCATTTCCTTTCTCATGGTGACAAGCACTAAGTAGAAGATAGGTGGGTTTCAGAGCCAGTTAACTTTTCAAGATTTGTTTCTCTGTCCTTTTCTGATGCCTGAAGATGGACTCCTGGAGGGATTAGGAAAGGCAGGAGGAAGAAAGCTGCAAGTGGGACAAGAGCAAGCCACCAGGGGTCTAGCCATGTGGCAGGACCTATTTTTATTATCCAAGGGGCTTTTTGTATCCTTACAACGTCAGTAAAACAGCAGTTCTTTATTTCCAAAGCGGAGCTGCCTTGGCCTGCGTGTTGAAGTTGCCAAGCAGGAACTGAAAAAGGTGTGCTTTAGCTGTATGGGAGGACAGATTTCCATCAGCCACGCTTAATGCAGGGCTGTGTAATCTTTTGGAGATGCTGCAGAGAGGACCTTAATTTAAACAAGAATCTTGTCCCAAGTTGCTGGCTATTTTGATGATCTCATTGATAATGCTGTTAAAGGACCTAAAGACATTAGTGCCCCATTGGCTTATTCTGTATAAAAACAGTGTGTGGGGGAGAAAGCAGCTGGGGGAATAACGGTATTTGTCACATGGAGAGAGTATTAAATTGGCAGGGAAATCAACTTTATTTTCAAGCATCTAAGAGGCTATTAGAGACAATGGAGCATAAAAGAGAGAAACCCTAAATTAAAATCTGAAAATGTATTTGGCAGCTCCCTCCTGAAACAGGCCACAGTAATTTAACCAAGTGCTTCAGTAATCAAATAGATCATTGTACGACTGCTCTGCGAGCGACGTCGGAGCTCCTTCCTCCACCTCGCTGGGACTCACAGTGCTGGGTTTGTCTGCGGCCATGCGAACTGCGTGGATGCTGTTGGGAGGGTAGGAAGTTGCTGGCATCACTTAACCCTTGTAGTGATTTCAGGTTTAGATCTGCAGTGTCAGATGACGACGAGTGCTTAGAAAAGCTTTCTGCTGAGCCCTGTGCTGGGGCTTGGGGCTGTTTGTAACGTCTCTGTTGTGCTGCAGGTTCCCAGCTTCTGAATTCTCCCGTGGTTTTGGTGCCAGGACTCATGTTTTTGGAATACCTGGTTCAGCAGTGATCACTTGGCTCTGCTGGGCTAATCCAGAGTTCGCTGTGTTTTGGCACATACAAGTCTGGAAGGATACATTTTTCATCAGCGTGGTTTGGTAATTGTTTGTGGTTTCCCTTTACCAAAACCCCAGGGGATAAAAAAGCTTGTTGCTAATCAAATTTTTTTTTTAATGGGAAAATTAAAATAATCTGCCAAGTGCTGCTTATGTTAAAATCCCCATAGCATGATTTGCTCCTCAAGAGCTTTGCTTTCCAGGGGCCTTGTTCTGCACAGCATGAAGGGCTGCTGGAAGCATTCATCTGCTCAGAAAGAGCCTGGGGACCCTGAGAGATCAGACCTGTGTTACAGGCTTAAACATACAGCATGTGCTCAGAGTTGGTGGGTGCTATGCCAAAAGGCTGTGAAATCAGGGGGGAGGGGTTGGTGTCAGTTGTCTGTAATGCCCAGCACTGTTACAGGGTAGTGTGTAAAGTTAATGAAACTCTGGAATGCATTTATTGCTCTGGTTTTCATTCCCAGTGTTTTAAGACTTGTTCCAAACTCACTGTAAAAGTGGTTTTGGTAATGCAGGTTGATGGAAATCCATAGATCTCTTGCAGCCAGCTCCTTTCTAACCACGCTGTACTACTTGCAGGTCTCAGCAGGCATCTCTTAGGCAGGTAATTATCTGCTGGGACAGGGAGAAGGTGAGCTACTGGCTGGGATCTCAGCCTGCACTGGCTCGGCTCAGAGCCTGGCCGCTCTTTCCAGCAGTCACAGTGCCAGGAGCCCGGTGAGATGAAGCATCCCTGCCTGCTGCTCCTTGTTGGGGCTTCAGGTTGCTGTGTTGGGGCAGGGAAGGGGGATGCTGGCAGCCTTGCAGGAGCAGCCCCAGCGCTCTCCCAGGAGGCCGCGCTGCCAGATCAGCTCATCCCAGGGCTCATTGTGGAAGGAGCTTCCCAGGCACCAAGAAACCAGCTCTTGTGTGTGACCAAATCCCTGTGATAACAAAGCCTGGCTTTTCCACCCTCCTTCCCAGCCGCTGTATTGCAGTGCAGGCACCTAGTAGGATAACCTTTCTGTGCCAGGCCCCCCCCTCCGCTCTCTCTTTTCTCTCGGTGGGATTTGCGGTGCTGACAGCACTGTTCAGAGGGTGGCAGCGGAGCAGGGCTGGGAGGAGGATCCGGGCCCTTTAAACCGCTTAGCATGCGGTTCACACGGCTCTGGGCCAGCTGTTCCTTTCTCCTCCTGCCCTCACTCGCAGGAGTTGTTTGCTGAGCTCAGAGCTCCTGTGCAAAATTGCTTTTCAAAAGAGCCACTTTCTGCTTAATTAAACAATGAGCCGCCGTCCCTCTGCACATCTGTAAAGCTCCCTCTGCAGCCCCTTTATCCCACAAACTGCTCCATTCTTACCTCCATTCACTTGTAAATCTTACCCCCCCTCTCTTCCACCCTGATCATCTCACTGGCCCTTTCTTTTCCCCTTTCAAGTAAGACTGTGGGGCTTGGAGTATCTGTGGGGGTGGCTGGGCTGGGTGGGCAGGAATCGGTTTAATGGTGCTTGCCCTGTATGAAAGTCTGATAATGGCCGAGCAGTTCTGAGCCCGAAAGTGAGAGGCGAAAGCTGGTACTCTGCTTGATTTCTGTATGTAGAGGAATAAAATCACGGCGGTCACTGAGCTGTGACACTGACTCATCCGACAAAGTGTCCAGTAACCACCAGCAAGGCTGGAAGGGAATAAGGAGCCTGCTTCCAGGAGCTTTCCTCTCCAGCTGGCAGTGCCAGGAGAGCCCAGCCCTGGGGATTCCCTCTGCCAGGCTGTGGGGAATCCCTCTGCAGCTCCTGCAGGACCTCCTCCTGGGGTCTCACATGAGCTCCTGTAGCCTTGGGTGGTACTGAGAGGGTTTTCCTTATTTGCACGCACGCATAACCCGCAAGCCAGGAAAATGTGAGGGAGGAGAGATTTCAGTTTGATGGGTTCCGGCTGAGTGTTATGCCTGCAGTTACTAATGCATCCTCTGAATTGTCTTCCTGGGCAGCTTTAAAAAAAATTAGCCAGCAACATTCAAGGTTAAGCAGAATAAATGAATGGAAAAGCGATGAGGTGGGGTATCTCCTGTATCACAGGGATGGGTAGACTATCGTCACGGTGATGCAGTATCATCCAGCATAGATAGGAGTGAAGCAGTGGGTGTTTGGTGTGTAGAAGGAAGATTTCTGACTGCAGGAACTGTTGGAATTGTGGCACGGTCTCCGTGGGGTTTGGTAGCAGGACTGCATTGCTCAAGCGATGCAAAATCAGAGTGGGCAAAGCTCGAGCTGTTGCTCTTTTGTGGCCAATAATTCTGCAGCACTAGAGGGATGAAATCACAGGAGCTGTTAACCTGCTGTTCTTAATGCTTGTGATTCCAGTCTTCCTCTTTGCTGCCCGTGCAGTAGTCTCAGGCTTTCCTGGTTCCTTCCTTTGACATTTCTGCACGAGAGGCAAGACTCTGGATCAGCACTGGTGATCTGTGATCCTAATGAAAAGAGACAGTTTGGTGCGCTGGCATTTATTTGGGAGACTGAACTGACAATAGCGTGGGGTGTTACAGGATTAGATACTCTGACTTTGGAAATGTGGAGGGATTAGGTTTACCCTGAGGATCAGCTCGGAGCTGCTTTCTGGTGCTGGGAGCTGATGGATGGGGAGAATGCTGGGCTGGGGATCCCATGAACTTGTGTTCTCCTCCCAGCAGCCTGCCAGGAGCAGAAGATCCCAAGCAGCTCTTCTGCAGCTTGTGGGAGTTGTGATACAAACACAGTGCTGAGAGTTGCTGGAGGATGGTGGGATCTGAGTCGCTGTGCTAGCAGCAGGGCAGTGGAAGAACCCTGTGATCCCTGCCTGTTGTATGGACACGTCGGGGTGGAGAAGAGCTCTGCTGGAGGGTTCTTTCCCAGCTGAGAAGTGAGAAAAGGACATTGCAGGACAATTAAAAAATAGAGAAGCAAGAGCTTGATGGTTTTGGTAGCAGACAAGAACAGATGAGAGGAACGATTGGGATTCTCTTGTCTGGCTGTAGTTACCCCCTAATTTTTTCCATAGCGCTTAAATCACTACGTGGCAGGATGTGCACTTGTCAGAGAAAATGGATTTTGCTCTCCTTGCTCTGCGCAGTGAGCAGCCCTTTTGCTGTGACTCCATTTCTCTAAGCTGTTTCAGGTCTTCTTCTGCAGTTTATGGCACACCATCATCTGCTTCGGTGGAGATTTGCATTTCAGATGGGAGCCTGGAGGATCCCTCAGGTCGGGTTTTGTAGCAGCTCTCTTAGAATGCTGTAAGATTCAAAAGTACACGGAAGGAAGGCATTTACCTGGAGGGTGAGTGGGGAGCTGGATGGCTGTTGGGGAATCAAGCTGCTTGGGCAGGGAAAGGGGGATGCAGCTCGTCTTTCCATCCATTTCCATGCGGGCAGGGGGAATAATGGCAGAGGAGCGGCAGGGAAGGGGCTTTGTCATGGTTACAGGCCAGTGGCGGAGAATGTGGGTGGAGCGGCGCTGGTCCCGAGTTAGTGACCTCAGCAAATTGGAGCTCAGCCATGGTCAGTATGATAAATGATCTTATTCTGGGTCAAAGAAACGGTACCCCATGGGGAGGTGTCCATGAGGCGGCCCAGGAGAGCGCCGTGCTCCCGCAGCACTGACCCCTTAGTGACCAGTGCCGCATATATCTTCTTTATTACAGACCAGAAGGGAATTTTCCATGGTTCACCCGTTAGAGGTTCCTCTCTCTCTCTCTCTCTGAAATAGGCTCCCAGCTCTGTAGCAGGGCCAGACACAGGGGCGGTCACACCCTTCGGGTGCCCTTCAGGTGCTGTGTGCTGGTTTGGGTGTAGGTTATAAAGCAGAGGACATGGAAGTGTCTGAGCAGTGTGTGTGTGTGTGTGAATCTGATCGTGTCAACTAATACCAGCTGTGCAGAACCCTTCTGTGTTTCTGTGTATTCACGGGTTCAGTGTGAGGTTCCCATAGCATAACACCAGCTCAGTGTTCCTGTGTGCACCTGTTTTCTCTGCACACGGTGGGTGCCTCTCTGCTGAGATCTCACTGACCAACCCTACAGGCCAAGGAGGTTTTAGAGACCCCAGGAAGATCCATGGATTTCAGCCCTGTTTTTGAGGGTGCAAACGAAGCTGTGCTCTTGTTTCAGGCAGCACTAAAATGGAGCCCCAGACGCATTCCTCTTGCAGAGGAAGCTCAGCAGATTCATTGTCAATGAACAGCTGGGATAATGCAGAGGGCCTCAGAGGACATGCAGGAGCACGGGGCAGGCTGTGAGCTTCTCTCCACCACGACCAGCAGTGTTTGTAATGCAGCTGGGCTGATGGTGAGCCGCCGCTGATGGGTCTGTGCCTGCAGGCTCACTGCAGTCCCTGCATCCTGTCTGCCTGCCTGAGGAGCCAATGACTTTGTGTCACTGCATGCATACTCTTGGTTTTACTGAGCTGTGTGTTTCGCTGGGTGATTTGTTTTATGTATGTGTTGTGGGTTTGAGCTCCCATCTGTGCACTTCAACTAAGCAGTTTTCTCAAACGTTTGTCAGTTTTTCTTTTTTTTTTTTTAATTAACTTTAGATTATTTTTCCCAAGAATTTGGAGAGGTTTGATGTACTGCGAGTGCAGGCAGCAGAGCTGTCTCTGTATACAAATGAGAGAGGGATTTCCTACCATGTGCTTCAGTCCCTCCTTTGCAGTTTGGGAATATTTCAGCCTCCTGCTCTGCTGATGCTGCCAATGGCAAGGACAGTTCATGGTAACTAGAGTGGGGCTTTGGTGCAGGTATTTGCTGCGAATTAAACGGAGTAGGCTACCAAAAGGATTTCATTGGCACCATGCAGCAATAATAAAAATGGATCCATGATTGCTGTGGTGAGCTGGTGGGGCAGAAGCAGAATGCTGTGTCGTTGCAGCTCTCACCTGAGCTCTCTCTCAGACCCAAACCCATGGTTGTATGGTTGCATCTGCAGCCACGTGCAGTGCAGCTGCACTTCTATCAATAGCCAGTGCCTCTGTGCTGTTGAGGGGGCACTTGGAGCCCCAGCAGGAGTATAAATGTCGACTGATGTGGTGCTTACCCAGGTCAGGGTAATTTCTTTTTTTAACTCCTTCTACATCCTTTGTGCAGGACGTGCTGTTTGCACAGCAGATCCTCAGCCCAATGAGCTGAAAGCCAGGGCTGGACAGTATGGAGAGAAAATGAATGCTGCATTCGTCACATAAAAGAGATAAGCAGTTGTGCTGTAATTTACCTCTTATTATTTCCATCGTGATACCATGTAGGATCCTGAGCTGCTGATCAAGACTTCTATTCAAGGCATTGAGCTGTGAGATGGCTCCTCCCTGGCCCACTTGCAATGGAAGCAATTTTGTTCCTTTTCAATATCTGACTTGTGGGAGATGGTTCTGGTGTGGCTGTGGTCATTTTTCATCCTTTATAATTGATTTGTTCAAGTAATATCAGTGCACAGAATATAAAGACATGAAGGTGGGGGGGGGTGGGGGCTGAAATCAGTGCTGAGAAAGCAGCTGAAAGTATTATGTCTTAAGGTTGGCTGTAGAGAAGGGGCCTTAATTTCCATTGCTGCCTGGAGCAGGGAAGCTCCACGCGTGGCCAGGGTGTCTGTTTTTCCCTCCAGTATCTGTGTATGTGACTGCTGGGGAGGAGTAAATGAATGTAGGCTCAGGTGGGGCTGAAAATAACGTTTATTATGGAAGGAGAAGGGGTGAGGGAGCCTTCCAGTGCAGCCTCCCATAAATCAGCCCCTCCACCCAAGCTGCTCCGAGGTGGCTGCCTTTTATCCAGCTGGTGCAGCGTGCTTCTGTTTAAATGATCTCTCCCGAAAGGTCCCAGAGGAAAGGGCTGCTTATTCCATGCAAGGAGAATGGTGCATGGCACAGCTCATTGTTGTGTGACCTGCTGCAAGTGCATAAATATGAATCAGCTCGCGGGCGGTGCGATGGAGGGACCGGTGTTCCCTTTGTGCCCCCCCCCCCCTCCTCCCGAAGGCTCCTCTCCATCTTCCTTCCGCTCCAGCCTTCATAGCTCTGTGATGGAAAGCAGGAGGGGTTGGATGTGGGATCCTTAGGGCTTGGTGTTGCAGCAGCATTTTTCAGAGCACAAGAGACACAGTTAGCTCTCATCGTGGCCGGCACGGTGTATCTCTGAGTGTGCTCCTGTCTCCAGTGTCTGTAGATATCAAAGCAGCAGAAAATGGTCTATTTTGTGCTCCTACTTGCATATCATTATGGGGCAATCCAGTCCTACACAACTGTTTCTGCTGCAGTTGTGCAGAACAGTGATCCCTGTTTCTCCCCTCAGCCCCATGCTGGGACCGCTGTGCAGAGCTGGGACAAGAGGTGGGGGGATGGAGCAGGTCATGGAGGATCCCTCTCTCCTTTTCCCTGGGAATAAAGATCTCCATCTGCTGCAGGGGTGACATTATTCAGAAGAACCCCAGCTCTGCAAAGTGTCCACAATGCCATCAGATCCCATTGCATGTCACAGACTGAGTTGAGCTGCTATGAGTGTTTATTTTTGCTGAAGGTGGGTGACACAGGCGGGGAGATGTGGGGACCCATGCTGCCCACAGCAGCTGCAGCCCTCATGGGGGCATCGTGCCTTCGGAGGGCTTCCTCACACCTCTAAAACAAACAGAGCTCTTTGGGGGCTTTCCAAAGGCTTGTTAAAGGAACCCCAGGAGAATAACTGGTTGTGGATTCAGAATGACAGAGTGGTTTGTGGAATGGTGGAATACAGAGGAGAATACAGGAGAACTCCACGTTGCAATTTGTCAGCTTCTGTAAACCCTGTAACGGATTGTGCCCCCCCACCATCACTTCTCACCTCTCCAATAGGAAATTAACTGATGCTATCGCTAAAGAAATTGTTTTTGCCTCACAAAGTAAAATTGATACTATAAAAACCCGCCAGCAGTGTCTCCTCCTCCTTTTACATGAAGACAAATCCTCCCTGTCACCTACTGAAATGGAAAGATAAAGGCTGAGCTTTAATAAGGAAGCCGTAAGCATGGAGCACGGAGGGAGGGAGCTGGTGGGGAGGGCAAGGGATGGCATGGGGAGCACGGTGTGACAGCAGTGCAGTGCTGGGCAGCAGTACAGGTGTCCAAACCGTGGCAGTCATGGTCAGTGTGTGTGTAACAGGGCTGGATGTGTTCTCGTGCCCCAGAGCTCACATGCTGCTGGTGTTGGTACCTGCAGTGCCTGCACTGCCTGGGTGCAGGGTTGTGTGCTATGTGCTGGTAAGAGGCAGCTCTATTACCTCCTCCTGTAGTTGGAGGTGTGCAGCTCTCTCCCTCTGCCTTGCGTGTTCCCCACCTTCTCTTTTGTGGATAAACATTCATTTTGTTGTGGCATTGCCTGGGAGCTGTCAGCCAGCTGTAAATCACTGTCCTTTTCCCTTCCAGGGGATATCAGAAACCTGCTAAAGTGGATCAAACAGAATCTGCTGAAAGAACGGCCGGAATTATTTATGCAAGGGGAATCTGTGTAAGTACAGCTGTGTGACTCCTCCTCGTGTCTCTCTCCCTGTTGATGCCCACTGTTTGTAATACGTTTTTCCTGTTGGTTTCATGAAGTCAACATCCATGAAAACACAGGGTATGCTAGCATGAGGGAAGGGAATCCCCTTGGTTTGGAAGCAGCTCCAAACTGTACCTCCCACTGCTCCATGCAGAGCATGTCTTTCTTTTTGAGCCCTCACCCCGAATCCTTAAGCCTTAAACGTAAAGCAGGACCACCTATAATCCCTCTGTATTGTCACCTGGAGCAGCATAGCTTGTGTATCCTCAATTCCAGGCATGTTAGCAGGTCTGTCCGTTCCCTGCTGACATCGCTGGGACCAAAGCAGTCACTCGGAGAAGTGCCAACAAATATTTCTGCTGGGAAATGTATTTTTATTGTCAAAATGGGGCCAGCCTCGTGGAGGGGGAAAAAAAAAAATGTCCAGAGAAATGGAGCAGAGTGAGCCATGCAAGAGCCATCCCTGACGGCGGGGTGGCGCTGGGGGTGCTTAACATTCGTCATGGATCTTTGTGAGCTGAAGCGTGTGCCAGGTCCCCTGGTAACAGGAGAGACAATTGCAGGACACTGAAGATCAAAGAGGGGGAATCCCTTTGCCTGTAATCAGGGGCTCTGAGTGGATCTCGGGTGTTTACTGCCTTGGGTAGTGGCACCAGAATAGCTTTCCCTGCTTTTGCATCGAGCTCTCTGCGAGCTCTCTGCGCTCTGCTGTTTGTGTGGGTTTAATTACCTGGCTTTTCTACCTCACGGAAATGGAGTCATCCTGGAGCATCCTCAGGAATGGTGCATTTTGATTCAAATGAGCTCTGGGATTACTCCTGCCTCTCTTTTATTTGATCTAGAAAGGGCACAGACTGTACCTGTTTCTACCTCCGTGCTAGGATTCCTTTTTCTCTTTGGCTTTATAGGCAGTCGGTGTGTGATCTGTGCTTTAACATCCCTCGTTCTTAACTATTTGTGAAGCTTTTAGCAGCCCTGTATCCTAATTATTTCTGTGTTCTGCAGGAGGCCAGGAATTTTGGTGCTCATCAACGATGCAGACTGGGAACTAATGGTCTGTACTCCCTCTGTTTGACTTTCTTTGTTGAAAATATTGCTCTTTCTGTTCTGTCGTTGCTCTCAGAGACGCTATTTCTAATTCTTGCCCCAAGCAAAGCATCTAGTATTTGAGAGGGAATGGGGGCAGACAGGGATCTTACTCTCTGTGTTGTACCACTGTGGCTGTTGGAAAGCCTGCACCTTCAATCTAAGCTGTTGAGTCTCATCAGCAGCACAGGTCTGAAAAGAGATGCTCCCTGATCTCTGGTCCACATGTAACAGCCTGGAGGGCACCAGGCTGCCTTGGGTAGCAGGTTTCTCAGCCCCCAGCAGTCTTCAGACTGTGAGGCAGTTCCCAGCATGTGAAGGCAGCCCTGGGGAAATCCCTCCCCAAAAAGGAGGTGGTTAACACTTCTCAGTTTCAGCCCGCTGTCTCAGACAACAAACAGTCCCCAACTATTTTCCTGCCTCAGGCAACCACCTGTTCTGTCAAAACTGTGGTCCAGAAAGTGGTATGTTCTTGGGATAATGAATGTCAGCTCCTTCTCTGATCGCTCTCACCTTTGCTTTCTTTAAGATAGAAACATTGCTCTGTCCCTCTCAGCTCTCCCTTAACACTCACCATCTTTTTATGAGCTGTTTTCTCTTTGCAGCTAGTATTTGGAAGTGACATTTAAACCATTTCTCATTTTTTTCTTGGCCCGCAGGGTGAGCTGGATTATAAACTCCAGGACCAGGATAATGTGCTTTTCATCTCGACGTTACACGGTGGGTGAACTCCTGGAAAAAGAAGAGGACGTGAATCTGAACCCTTGGGCAAACAAACATCTAAACCCACCCAAACCTCTCTCGAACTCTCTGTGCCTGATCCCTGCATCATCCCACCACGTTCACTTGTTAACAGACATCCAAATAAAGCCCCGTCAGCACACAGCCTGCTGCATACTGCTACGGCATCCATCTTTTGGTCATTTCACCTCTCCTGACTACGCTTCCAGGTACCTTAACAAGCAGAGAGCACCTGCTGCACATGCAACAGTGTGTTTCTGTAACAAGGGAGAGGTGTGCTGGGCATTGCATAGGATGGTGCATCTATGTAGGCATCCTGGGGGAGTTGTGCCTGCCTTGAGGCGAGGCAAAATGCCTCTGCTTTAGTGCCAGGAGCTGGGATGCTTTTTGCAAAACACTCAGTGTCATGTAGGCTATTGCAGCAGCTACAGAGATGCCTGGGGAAGGACGATATGTGAAGTGCAAGGAAATGGGAGGTGACTTTACTGGCTCTTCTGTGGGGTGGTGGAGATTACAGCTGCAGAGCCCTCTGTACTGGCTCTCCACTTGTCTTGCTGTTTATCTGTGGGAAGTAGGCAAATAGGCATTTTTAGTTCTGTTTGACACTATATGCCTCCTGCATACCTGAGCTGCAGCAGGGTGAACTACCAGTCCGCAAACGTCAATTTACAACCATTTGGTTGGAGGGTAAACAAACCCATGCCTGCTCTAAGACAGCGCAGAGAGATAAGGGCAGCAAATTATCTTTCTGTCAACGTGACAGACAGAATTGATCAGCCTTGGTTTCATTCTGTGCAGGCGTGGAGCAGCGGGGAGCTGCATTGCTCCCGGAGTGAGGAGCCAGAGGGCAGGTTCACAGCAGCCCTGCTGCTGGGTGACACTGTGGCAGGGCTGTGTGCTCTGCATGACCACTCCTGCTGCCAGGCTGGGCAGAGCAGGAGGCCGAGGCCTGTGCACAGGGAAAGTGTTGAGAGCAAGGAAGGGAAGTGAGCAGCTTGTAACCCTTTCTGTTGGTGGGAGGGGAGGCTTCTCTCCTGCGAGTGCAGTGGGGTATGGCAGCCAGGATGCCACGGTGAGAGCACAGGGAAGGGATCACTGAGGGTGGTGTCGGCACCACGAGCCTGCACAGTGCTGCTGTGTTTCCTCCTCGCCCCTTCCTGCTCTCTCAGCCCCATTCACCCATGTTTCCACGTGGCTCTGGGAATACACACGCAGTGGTTCCCAGCTGCAGCACTGCTGCTGGGGCTGAGGGCTCAGTGAAGGCATGAGCCCCTCAGAACTGACCTGCACTGCTGTTGCCTCCACTTCCCCAAGCTGCCAAGGAGGGCAGTGAGCAGTGCAGGGCTGCAGCACCTGCTTGGGCAGCCTGATCCCATCACTTTTCGTTGCTCTGTGCCGGGGGGGAGTGCCAAAGAATAATTCCCTGTATGACCTCTCTGCTTCTCTGCTGACTCCTCCATCACGTTCACCCCTCTGTAACTGCGTAGCTCCCGGCACCCATGGGCTGCAGTGCTGAGAAACCTCAACTTCAGAGCACATTATTGAGAGTGAACCGATAGCCTTTTCCAAAGCCAGGCACAGCAGCTTGAGTCCAGCTTGTGCTATTTGTAAATGGCACAGACAGACCACAGGCTCTTCTCTGCCCTGAGCTCACTGCCAGAGGTGCTGTTGGATGAGGGGAATGGAAGGGGGATTCCGGGTGATGGGGGGAACCGGCTGAAAAACACCAAACCCACTCGAAACGGCCTCAGACCCGACTGAGGAAGGACGTTTGTCCTCAGTTGCTGCCTGCTCTGCCTCTGTGCTGCATTTCTGCTTTAGGCTGAGCTTTTCTGTTCTGATCCCCCCGGCTGACAGGCTGAGCCCCTTCCAGGGCAGCGTTATCCCCTGGCAGCGCAGGTACAGCAAAGTGGCTCAGCCTCTGCCGTAGTAAAAGCTGCCAATCACTGCCGGGGATGTGGAGGTGAGGGAAGCCGGGCAAAGGGAGGGGAAAAGAGGAATACGGCAAAACCCTGTGACAAAGTTTCTGAAATAAAACCCTTCTAAAACATTCGTTGCCTCCGGCTTTGTCCTACATAGGCTTTTAGCGAAATTTTGCTCGGATCCTGTAATGCTTCCCTCCTCCTCCTGGGTTTCCTTGGCAGCCCCGGCAGTGCCGCTCGGCTCATAATGCCTCACTGTTAAAAGCTCCGGGTCGCGCTTTTATGGGGGCTGCGAGGCGAGCAGGACGGCCGCATCCCCGCTCCGTTTCCCATCTCCGCGCCCGGCGCTCGGCCCTCCCCGTCCCCGTCCGCCCCGCAGCCGCCGGGAGCTCCGCGAGGCCGGGCCGGGCCGAGGGTTCCGGAGGGGAGGAGGAGGAGGATGAGAGGGAGAAGCGGCTTCCCCGGTACGCAGCGCGTCCGCAGGAAGAAATGAAATGAAACAGAACCGCGTTTAGAATAGAAACGGCGAAAGGATAAAGAGCGCGGGCGCCGCAGGGTCGGGCAGCGCGGCCACAGCCGCCCCGCAGAACCGCAGAACCGCCGGAGCGCTCCCGGTTCCGCCGCGGTTCGGTCGGCGGCGGCCGCGGTCCCCGCGAACGGCCCCGGTGCGGCGGCGCTTTGAGGCGCGGTAGGACGGAAGCAGCCGGCAGAGCGGAGAGGTGAGCATCGCCACCGCTGTTTATTTGGTTTCCTTCCAATCGTTCTCCCGCTCCGCTCGGGGTCGGTTACCTTCAGGCGCTCGGTTGGGCGCTCCTCCGCCTCGCAGCCGTCCTCGGCCCCGCCGGTGAAGTTGAAATCTCTGCTACAGATGTCCAGACACAATTCTTGGTTCGTACGGCTCCAGCGCACAAGAATTGCGTTTGGACAATCAGGAGCAGAGATTCCCGTCCCGGACTCGCGGGGATCCGCCGGGGGAAATTCGGTGCGATCCTGGAAAAGAAGCACACGGCGGCCCCGACCCGGCAGCGCTCTGCAGCTCCGCCAACTTTGGAGCTCCGCATCCCCGTTACCATCGAATGGCACCGCGAGGGGTTTCAATCCGACAACTCGTTTCTACCCCTCCTAAAAATAATAATAATAATAAAAATAAAAACAAAAAATCAAAAAGTGAAAAATTAAAAAAAAAATTTTTTTTGGAAAAAAAAAAAAATCAGCCCTTAAAAATATTAAACCTGCATCAAGCGAAAAATTAAAAAATAAAATTATAATAATACTAAAAAAGCAGCAAACGAAAAGCAGAGGTACAACCCGCCCGGAGCGGCCGCTCTGCAGCGGGGCGCGGGGTCGGCTGCTGCCGATGGGGCGCGGTGCCCCCGGGGCTGTGCGGGGCTCCCGATGGCTGCGGGATGCGGGAACGGACCGACAGCCCCCCACTCGACCCCCCCCCCCCCCCCCTTCCCCGGCCCCGCACTGCCGACCGCCGCAGCTTCGGAGAGCGAATCGGCCGCTCGCAACCGCATCGCCCGCAGAATTCGGGCACTTCGAACACCGCCGAAATTGACGAATTGCACAAACGGGAAGGGAGCAAAATGAAAAATTAAGAATTAAAAAAATATATATATTAAGAAGAAATAAAGAGAAAAGAACAAAAATCCAAGCTTCTACCCCCCCCCTCCCTTCTCCCCCCGGCCCCTTCTCACCGAGCGGCTCCCACGAAGTTGGGAACAAATCCCCCCCTCTCCAACGAGGGAAAATCCCGACCCGCTGCCGGCGCTTCCCCCGCGATGCCCCCCGCTCCCCCCGGGCAGTGCCGGGCTGCGGGAAGGGCGGTCGGACGGACGGACGGACGGACGGACTCCCGCATCCCCGGCTCTCCCGACCCGGCGGCGGAGGCGGCCCGCGGGGCTCCGAGTTTCCACGGGGCGCGGAAAGTGCGGCCCGCGGGGGCGGAGCGGGCGGCTCGGCGGGGCTCGGGGCTCCGCTGCACCTGCTGCCGGCCGGCACCTCCCCGAGCCGGGCCGGACCGAGCCGAGCCGGCGCTGACCCGCGTCCTCCACGTTGTATCCAGCCGGGAGGGTCCCAAATCCGCCCGCGAGGGATGCGCACTCCGGGGCTCTGCGGGCTGCGCCGGGGCCGGGCAGGGCTTTTAGTTGAACGGCACAACAATAAATGTGTTGCAGAGCCGGCGAGAAAAGAATGGGGATGACCTTCAATTGGTACTGGATTTGAATAACACCACGGGGTGATAAATGCCCATTGTGTTTTAGGAGTAATGAATCTCCACTGTCTCTATAGCACAGAAACAGCAGCTGCAACCTGGAGCCAGCCATCTCTTAAAGACACAGCTCCCACCCGGCAGCCCCCGGCCCGGCTCGGCGCGGCCCGGCGCGGCCCCGGCTGCCGTCCCCGCTGTGGGGTCCCGGGGTGCGCCCGCTCGGGGTGTCCCCTCCCGCCCCGGGGTTTCCCGTTTGGGGGCCGCGCTCCCCCCATCGCCCCCGCGGGATGCGGCCGTGTCCCCCCCCCGTGTCCCCCCTGATGGAGGCTTTGGTTCCCCCCCCGCCCGTCTGCTCCGGGATCTGGGTGTCAGTGCCCGAGTCCCGCGGTGTTGGGGTCACCTGCACCCCGCGCTGTCCCCCCTCCTTTTCCCCTCCCCCCCCCCATCCCATCCCATAGCAGCGAGTGCCGGGGATAAATAATGCTCATTGTAGTCCCCTGATGAATATTACCGACTCGCCGGGCCGGCAGCTGCGGGCAGAGCGGGGGCAGCGCCTGCTCCACCCGGCACGGGGGTCCCCGGCCCTGCGGGGTCCCTGCAGGCCCGGTGGGGAGCACGGAGCCACTCCTTGCCTTCGCCCATCGCTGCCCACTGGGCCACGGGGGGCCCCGGGCAGAGGCACGGGGGGCTGCGGGGCCGCGGGTGTCCATGGGGAGGGGGTCCGTGCCTCTCCTCGCCTCCCCTCTGCTCCTCACACACTGCTTGGCCACGTGGGGGAAGGAAATGGCTCAGGGTGGAAGAGGGAATCCCGCAGCGCTGAAGATGCTCGGAGCAGCCTGCGGTGATGCTGCGTATCCGCATCCCTGTCCCCGTCCCCACTTCCGTCTTTGTCCCCATCCCCATCATCTCCATCCCCATTGTCATCGCCATCACCATCCCCTTTGCCACCCCTGTTCCCCTCTACCATCCCATCCCCATCCCTATTCCAGCCCTCAGCCCAGCACCAGGCCTGCCAGGAGCCAGCTGAGGCCCGAGCACAGTGCCGGGGGCTGCGCTCCTTGGGGTGGCACAGCAGCATCCCAAGGACATGGGGACACTGTGACCCCACAGCCTGGTGACACGAGGACATGAGGGCACAGGGACACAGCACGGCAAGAGAGTGCGAGAATCAAAAGAAATCAGGTGGTAAAAAATAAAAAAAGAGCATCAGCATCACCGGGGGCCTCATGCTGGTGGCAGCCACTGCTGGGAGCAGCAAAGTGCGGAGCCCCCACACTGCCTGGGGCTTCATTTCAGCACAGACCTGCAGCCTTCAGCTCCTTTCATCCCCATCTCTCCCCCCCACCTTCATCTTTTTTTTTTTTTTTTTTTTTTAAGTCTCTTTCCCAAATCTCAGCCGAGTTAATGAAGTTATGTGATCCTATAAATGTTAATTGTCTCAACTTCTTCTCCCCTCTCCCTTTTTTTTTTTTTTCATCTCTCCCCTCCTCGCCGCTTTCTGCTCCACTTGTAATAAAGAAAATATCTTGGCCGGTCTGAGCCAGTTGCTTGGCAACCCCAATTGAAAAAAAGAGAACAGAATGTAACCAATCCAAAGACAACCGAAAGATTTTGGTGACATGTGACCCCTCCGCAAAGGGCAGCCTTAAACTGTCCCTCCTGTCCTTTGCTCCTGACCATTGGGGTACCCCCCCCAACCCCCCCAGCTCCGTACACCAATAAATATGGATTAGTGAAATACTTTTTCCCACACTGATGAAAAGCCGGGATTGATCTTTCCACCTCCTTTATGTACCAACCTGACAAGTTGCTAAACAAAATTAACAGGGGAGCGGAGCTGGGTCCGCCATGGGGCTGCGAGCGCATCGCTGCGTCCCTGCAGGTCGGGGAACAGAATGCATTTTTGGCCCCAAATGGGAAAAAATAGAGCAGTTCAGCCCAATGCTTCCTCCCTGTGTGTCTCGAGGAGGGATTCTGCTGCACTTTGCCGGAGAGTTCCCGCAAATTAAATCTCATCCTGGAGGAAAATAATGGAAAAAAAAAAAGGAAAACCAAAGCGGGGTGACATTGGGGTTTGGATCTGCTTTGCACCCCCCCTCCCCCCTCTCTCCTGTTACCCCGTTCTGAGCACGGAATGCCTCCCAGCCCCGGGAGCAGCACCTCGCCAGCTCCCATCCGCCCGCAGCTGCCAGGAAAAAAAATAAATAGGGCGAGGAGAGCGTGAGGAAACCAATGGCCGCGGTTCCAGCTCCGGCAGCGCCGTCCAGCACCGGAGAAAAATATTTCTCCTGTTTAAAAAAAAAAAAAAAGAAAGAAAAGCTCTGTCAGTGCGGCCTCAGAGCGCTGCCGCTGTCCGGGACTGCGCTGAGCTCTGCGCTGCCGACACCGTGAGTTGGGCGCTATGGAAGCGCTGTTCGGGCCGGTCGTGGCAGGGGGGGTTCGCCGTGGGTCGGGGCTGAGGGAGGTCGGGGCCGCCCCACGGAGCGGTGGGGACCCCGAGGTGGCCGCAGGGATCCCCGGTGGCAGCCGGTGGGACGCGGGAGGACGGATCTCCACGCACAATGCATCGGCCCCGCTCCTGAGCCGGGAGCCGGAGCCCCTTTCCCAGCGCCGAGCGCCTTTGTCTCGCCTTTGTGATGGAAAGAGTCCCTCCTAAATCAATGCCATGACACCGGCATTGTCTCCTCGCTAGGAGTTTTTAAACTTTTCCCCCCCGAGGTCAGGAATGTGGCCGGGTTCTATGGGGACGGAGGAGCACGGGTGGGTGGGGGGCTGCGGGGTCACGCTGGCTCGGCGGGTCAGCCGAAAACAAAACCTTTTGAAATACCTACCCTCCATCACTGCCAACATTGTCCCCTGCCAGCAGGGGCCTGGCACGGCCCTTCAATGCCTCCAGCCCGGCCGCTGTCCACCCCAGCGGTCAGCATCTGGGAGCGGACAGAAGGGCATTGTGCGGGGACAGCTTTGTTTTCGGTCACAGCTGCCCGGGTTGGGACGGGGCCGACCCGAAGTGCCGGTGGGTGGGAGAGGAAGGAGGGGACGGAGGGGACGGCAGCGCACGGGTCAGCGCCTCGCGGGGGGGATCCGTCCCGTCGGTGCTGGTTGGGGCACTCTGATGTCACCGTCCGTCCAAGGGGTGCAGTGGGGATGGAGTGTGGGGAGCCCTGGTGGGGCTGGCATTGCCATAATGGGACCAGGACAGCCCAGGGACCTGGAGGTGTGTTGGTGGCATCCCTCTGGTTTGGGAATGAGGAGCAAGGGGTGTGCTGGTGGTGTAAGCCCTGATTTGGGGCCAGGTATCCCTCTGATTTTTGGCTGGGGACCAGGAGGTGTGCTGGTGTTGTGTCCCAAGGTTGTGTCTCAGGATCAGGAGGTGCATCCCTCTGGTTCCCAGCCTCCATTTCCCCTTGCTTGGCAGTGTCCCTGTGCCCCTGCTGGGTCCCATTTGGGGACTGCAGGTGTGGTCCAGCCCAAAAGAGCAGTGCGTGGGGCTGAGCATCCCATGTACCACCTGCAGGGACAGCACTTGGCCAGAGCACAGCTGTGCCATGGCTCAGAGCATCCCCCACTCCAGCTGTGGCTGACAGGCCCTGAAGAAGGCTGTGCCCTCCCCAGCATCTGCAGCACCGCCGGCTCTGCCTGGCCCAGGCGAGGGCTGACATCCCAGGGCTCAGTGGTGATTTTCTGTCCCATTTGCATCACTACGGCTCCCTCCATACCCCACGGCCAGCACAGGGATGCAGCCCCCGCTGCCCCCCCCTGCTCCTCTTGGGTGGCCCCAAATCCCCCTGGATTTTCCCAGCTGGGCAATGAGGTTTGGAGGCTCTGGGTTCGTTGCTGTTATTTTTACCCGGCTGTTGAGGAGCAGAGTGGATGGGTTTAGCAGAGCTGGAAGCAGAACGCTGGAGGGAGGAGAGCCCAGCCCTGATCTACCCAACAGCTGGAGGTGGTGGAACGGGGAATGGGGCTGTGGGGTGGGGGGGGGGCAGGGGGAGGTGCCTCAGTTTCCCCATGTGGGGCTGTGCTGGGGACACATGGGGACACCCGAGTGGTGGGGAGAGCTTTTGCTATGAAATGAGTTTACAAATAAGGGATTGTTGGAGGCTGGGAGGTGTGTGCTGAGCTCTGGCCACGCGGTGTCTCAGTGGTTCTATTTCTATAGGTGTAGCTTCATGTATTGATTCGTGTTTTGTGCACCCACGTCTGAACCTTCTGGAGGAACGTTGGAGGAACCTGGAGCTTTGCAAAGGCTTTGCTGAGAAACGTAACAAATGTGACGGAAGGGGTGGAGACAGGAGGTGAGGATGGCCAAAACCTCAGCCCTGGAGCCAAGAGTAACTGGGAAATAAAAAGAAAACACATGGATGGAAAATTCACTGCGTGGAAGGGGGGGGTCAGTGCCAGGCTGGGGCTGAGCTGGGGGTGCAGGTATGGGGCTGAGCTCCTGGGCCAGGTGGGGGTGGGGCAGATGGAGGGGTGCTGGGCTGCCCACCACCCCGCTCTGATTTCAGCACTGAGCTGCCTCAGATCAGCTCAGCACTGCTGGGAGGGCGGGGAGATGCTGGTGGGAGAGATCTTACAGCCCTCAGGGAATAACATTGGATTTTATACGTCATTTGTCCTGGAGGCTGGGTGGGAAAGTGCATTTTGGGATGGGATGGAATGGCATGGGAGGGGATGGAACCCAATAGGATGCAATGGGATGCAGTGCAATGGGGTGTGACGGGATAGGATGCAATGAGATGGGACATGGTAGGATGGGATGGGATGGGATGGGATGGGATGGGATGGGATGGGATGGGTCCCAATAGGATGCAATGGGATGCAATGGGATATGATGGGATGAAATGTGATAGGATGTGATGGGATGCAATGCAATAGCAGACAATGCAATGGGATGCAGTGGGGTGAGATGCAGTGCAATAAGTTGTGACAGGGTGGTGCTCAGTGGAATGGGATTCAGTGCAAGGGGACACAATGTGTTGTGATGGATTGGGATGAGATGGATGGGATGGGTTGGAATGGGATGGAATAGGATGTGATGTGATGCAATGCAATGGGATTTGATGGGATGTGGTGCGAGGGGATGCAGTGTGAGGGGATATGATGCAGTGCTGCCAGGCTTGATGTTGGCTTGGAGGCAATGTGGGCTGCAGCAGCCCCATGACAGCACTGGAGGAGTCAGAGCAGAGTGAGATGGGGGGGGTGGTCACCCCAAGGCAAATGTCAGGCAGCTCCCACTGTTCCTTCCTGGTTGTTTTCCTGATTGCATGGCCAAAGCGGCTTGCTAGGTGATGTCAGACACCCAGTGAGCTCTGAGGGTGGTGGGTTATAATGTGCACAAACAGCAGTGGCTGTAAGTGGCACAGTGTTTGTTCTCCTGTGCCTGTCCCAGCCCACCGTGCCTCTCTGTGCTGCTCTTTGCATTGCTCCACGCCTCAGTTCCCCCAGACTGAGGTGCAGCATTGGCTCCCCGTGCTCAGGGGACACCAGGGTGAACCTACAGGGGGTTTTGCAGGGGAGAAATAACTCCCCAGCTGCTGGGAGCTCTGCCCTCTGCCTTTCTGAGAACCAGAACTCTCCAATCCTGCTCTGGCACCAAAATCCTTCTGTGTCATTCCTATTCATCGCCCGTGACCCCCGGAAGGGGTGTGAGAATGGTGGTGTGTGGGAGTGGAGGGGTGGAGGAGTACAGGGGATGTGGAGCTGTAGGGTTAGAAGGGTGCAGGGCTATATAGGGATGGAGGGATGTAGGAGAAATAGGGTGTGGGGTTGTAGGAGTGTAAGATCAGAAGGATGCAGGGATATATAAGGATGGATGGATGTAGGGATGTAGAGAGATGTAAGGACGTGGGGATGGATGGGATAGATGTGTGAATGCAGAGATGTAGGAGTGATGAAGGGATGGAGGAATGGAAGGATGTAGCCATGTAGAAGCGGAGGGATGCGGGGCTGAAGAAGCGATGTAGGGTGACAGCGATGTAGGGATGCGGGGATACACGTGTGGGGGTATGGGAGTGAAGGGCTGTGGGGCTGCAGGCTGCAGACGCGAGGCAGGGATCGGCCCCAAAGCCTCACGCCGCGTCCCCGCCCGGGACGGCCCCGCCGCACCCCGCAGGGCCGGGAGGTGGCAGCAGCGGCCGCGCTGAGCGGAGCGCTCCGCGGATCCCGGAGGATCGGGGCTGATCCGCGCCGGGAGCGCCGCGCCGTGCGGGGCAGTGCGGGGTTTTGGGGTCCCGCAGCCCCTCTGCATCGCTGTGAGGCGCCGGGGGGCTCCGCCACAGACAACGTCCCCAAAATACTGCTCTGACCGCGGGCTGTAAGCAGAGCTGCGAGGCGCTCTGATGCTCCCAGTGCCCCCCGCACTCATCTTCTCTCCTTTCCTCCTCCCAGGTGCGGTTGGATCCCTTCGTCCTCGGGCGCATTTCAGACGTGCCAGCAGCAGTGCGGGATGGAGCTGCGGGACGTGACGGCAGCGGACGGGCGGCTGCAGCCCGGGGTGGGTGCGAGGTTTGGTGGCACACCGCGACCCCCAGGCGGAGCAGCGGGGTCTGTAGGACGAGGGGTGCCCGGCATGGCTGTGGGTTGGGGCTGATGGGCGTTTTCTCAGTGGGATGTGGCCCCTCCCAGACTGTGCTGCATTTATGGCTTTGGGGTTAACCAACATTTTTGGCCCAAAGTCCCGAGGGGTGGCTGGCAGCTCGGACACGTTGCAAACGCCGTAAGGCCTGCAAGCGCTCAGCTGGGGAGTGGGGGGGGGAGAAGAGCACCTCGTTGGGGCCAGGCACCTCGGGAATGAACGGGCTGAGACCCCCGGCTCCCAACTGCACCCACCATCCTTGCTGTGCTGAGCCCCCGACCTCAGCCCGGGGGGGCACACGGGGATGCATAAAGCCCAGGTAGGGTCCTCAGGATGAGGGGGCGTTGCCCTAAAGCTGGCTGTCACCCCAGTGGGGTTTTGGGGTGCTCTGTGATGCCGGCTTTTTTTGAATATAAAAATAATAACAAGAACTCCTTTCCTCCGCACGAATCTGGGGGTGCCCCCCCGCCCTTCGTCCTCCCTTCCATCTCCCGGTGTCGGGGGAGGGGAGGGGTCCCTATAGGGGCTGGGCCGGGGGCGGGGGCCCATCCCATGCTCGGGACCCGCCCCGTCCCCGCCCGCCGCCGCTGCCCTCCGCCATGGGGCCGCTGCGCTGCGCTGCGCTCGTGCTGCTGCTGCTGCTGGGCTCCGGCACCGGGACCGGGACCGGCACCGGGGGCGGTCCCGAACCCCCCCGGGTGGTGCTGGCCCTCCTGGCCCGCAACGCGCAGCACTCGCTGCCGCATTGCCTGGGGGCTCTGGAGAACCTGGACTTCCCCGCGGGGAACATCGCGCTGTGGTGAGGGTGGGGGCACCGGGAGCACCGCCAAGTCCTAGGGGGATATGGGGGTGGTGGGTGGGAGGGGCGAGCGGAAGGAGTGGGGGTCCTGGGGGAGCGGTACGTGGGGAGTGGGGAGCTCCGGGGGAAATGGGGGAGGGGGGGAAGTATGGGAGCTCTGGGGGGTGGGGGACACGGGGACCGGGATCCGAGGGGAATGGGGACCTTAGAGGGGTGTCCCCATTCCTTCAGGATCCTCTCAAGGATTAGGGGATAGGGACACGGAGTGGGAGGGAATGGGGACCTGGAGGAGTGGGGACTGCATGGGAATCCCGTTGGGGCGCGGGGAACCCGTGGTGGTGGCAGCCCCGTGGCCACAGAGGGGTTGTGGCTGCGTGGGGGGCTCTGAGCGGCTGTGGGAGCACCGGGGTGGGGGTACAGCACTGCAGCAGGGGAGCGGAGACCCCCACTGTTTCCCTCCTGGATTTGTAGGGCTGGTGTGTGTGAGGGAGCGCCCTGAGCTTGCAGGGGCCCTTCACATCGTCAGGGATGGGCGCTGCCTCCCTCTCCCCATGGGGACTGTCCTGTCCCCCCCATTGCCCAAGCACAACCTCCCCAACCTCTTTTATACCGTGCGGAGGGTGGGAAAGGAGTTCCCATTCCCCCTCTTCCCCTCTCCTTTGCAGCCGCCACACGCTGGAGTGGAAACTTTTACGGGGGATGAGGCGGGGGCCGGCGGGGAGGGGTCCTGCTGGGGGGAGGCTGGGCTGGGGAGAGCCGAGGGGCTGCTTTGGTGCTCTGCCCCCTGGAGACCCTCTGAAGAGCAGCCGGTGGCCGTGGGCAAAGTGGGGCACAGAGTGGCAGGAATGGGGTTGGGAAGCTGACAATGGGGCTGATGCGGTCTGAGAGCAAGCGAGAGCCGCAGGACAGCCGTGGGGAAGAAATGACCCCTTTGCATTTCCCTCCCCGGCGAACGGAGCCGTGGTTCCTCCAAATTACACGTTGCCTTTTCGAGCAAGCCCTGCTCCTCTCTGCTGCTCAGCCTCTCAGTGTGGTAGGGCAGGGAGGGGTCTGTGCCCGGGGGGGACCCCGAGAACCCCAAGCACCGTGGGACTGACGTGTCCCCCCCCAGGTGTGCGACGGACCACAACTCGGACAACACGACGGCGATGCTGCAGGAATGGCTGCAGGCAGTGGGCAGCAATTACCACTCGGTGGCATGGAAGGCAGAAGAGGGGCCCAGGTGGGGTCGGGGGGGACAACCCCGCGTTGCACCTCCCTCTCCTTGCACCTCACCCCTGCACGCACACGGGGTGTTTGCAGGGCTTTTTGCATGTGTGCTGCTGCCAGCTCAGCTCAGTGCTGACTCAGGCGGACGGCATGCAGTGTGTGCACTGAGTTTGTGCGTTCCCAGCCTGCACTGTTAACCCTCTGCCTTCCTCCCACCGCACAGTGCTTACCCTGATGAGCTCGGCCCCAAGCACTGGAGTGACAAACGCTATGAAAACCTGATGAGGCTGAAGCAGGAGGCTCTGAGCTACGCCCGGGGGCTGCGGGCGGATTACATCCTGGTAGGGACAGGGCAGCATGTGGGTGTCATGACACATGGGGTGTGGGTGTCCCCATGCCTCCAGCACCAGCTCTGTCCCCGCAGTTTGTGGACACGGACAGCATCCTGACCAACAACCAGACCCTCACCTTCCTCATGGCGCAGAACAAGTCGGTGGTGGCCCCAATGTTGGACTCGCAGACGTTCTACTCCAACTTCTGGTGCGGGATAACGCCCCAGGTACAGCCCAGAAGCCGTGAGGGGCTGCCTAGCGTGGTGTCCTGGGCACTGTCACCGTCACACCTCTGTGTCACAGGGGTTCTATCGCCGCACGGCTGACTATTTCCCCACCAAGAACCGGCAGCGCCGGGGCTGCTTTGCTGTGCCCATGGTGTACGCCACGTTCCTGATCGACCTGCGGAAGGAGGAGACGGCACAGCTGGCCTTCTACCCACCCCACCCCAACTACACCTGGGCTTTCGACGATATCATTGTCTTTGCCTACTCCTGCCAGGAGGCCGGTGAGGGTCAGCGGTCTGGGAAGGGCTGGGGTCAGCCTCTGTGGTGCTCACCCCCCTCACCCTGCAGGTGCTGAGGTCCATGTGTGCAACCAGCAGCACTTTGGCTACATCAACGTCCCTGTGAAGGCCCACCAGACGCTGGAGGATGAGCGTGTCAACTTTGTACATCTCACGCTGGAGGCCATGGGTGAGCTCCAGGGGGTCTCTGTGCTGTTCCTGTCAGTGACAGAGGGCTGCAGGCTCCATGGAAGGGATTTTCCATCTCTCCGCAGTGGATGGTCCCCCCATGCAGCGCTCCAGGCACATCTCCATCCCACCCAAACCACTCACTAAATTGGGCTTTGATGAAGTAAGTTCCTCCCAATGCCTCTCCTCTGCACCTCCTGCCCTGCTGTTCAGCCAACCCCATGTCCCCTGTCCCACATTGCAGTGATGTGCCCCCCCTCCCCTGCCCTGGTGAGACTCTTCTCTTCCTCCCCAGATCTTCCTCATCAATCTGGTGAGGCGGCCGGACCGGCGCCGGCGGATGCTGGAGTCCCTGCAGGAGCTGGAGATCGCTGCGCGGGTGGTGGACGCAGTGGATGGGAGGTGACTGTGTAGTTTGTCACCCTGGGAGGGAGTTGGGTGCTGGGGACACCGTGCTGACCCACCCTCTCGCCTTGTAGCACCCTCAACAGCAGTGACATCAAGGTGCTGGGAGTGGACCTGCTGCCAGGGTACTATGACCCCTTCTCTGGCCGCACGCTCACCAAGGGGGAGGTTGGATGCTTCCTGAGCCACTACAACATCTGGAAGGAGGTATGGGGCAGAGGGGCACCAGCACGGGGTAGGGACCCTCTGTATAACATCGGTTCTCTCTGGATAACCTGGGGAGAGGGTCTCTCCTTCAGGGTGAGTGGCCCCAGTATGGCACAGTATAGCCCAAAATGGCCCAGTGCAGTGCCAGTGTGGATCAGCAGCTCTGTGTCCTCCCCACAGATCGTGTCCCGGGGGCTGCAGCGGGTGCTGGTCTTTGAGGACGATGTGCGCTTCGAGGTGTCCTTCCCAGCACGGCTGCAGCGGCTGATGGAGGAACTGGAGGGAGCACGGCACGACTGGGACCTTGTGTAGGTGCTGGGGATGAGGGGTGCGGGGTGAGCGCTGGGCCAGCTCTGACCACTCACCCTGCAGCTACCTGGGGAGGAAGCAGGTGAACGCAGAGGATGAAGCTCCTGTGGAGGGTGTCCGGAACCTGGTGGTAGCTGGGTATTCCTACTGGACCCTGGCATACACCATCTCCCTCCGTGGCGCGCAGAAGCTGCTGGCTGCCGAGCCCCTCTCCAAAATGCTGCCTGTGGATGAGTTCCTGCCCATCATGTACGACAAACACCCCAAGTAAGGAGCAGGGCTGCGCTGCTGTGGGAACATGTGGTTCTTCTCCATTGCCACCATCCCACCCCGTCTCTCCCCTCCACCCTGGCTGGAGGAAAACATCTGCAGCATGAGCTCATTCCCCCCCAGCCCCGCCTGGCCGCTGGCTGCTGGAAAATGGCCCTCTGCCAGCACGGGGCGGCGGGGATGGAGCTGGGGTGTGGGGCTGGCCTTGTGGAGGGCTCAGCCCCATTGAGAGCACCTCACCGGGTGGGGGTCCTCGAGGGGGAGGCAGCTGGAGGTGGGCAAGCGCTGGGGGAGAGGATGTGGGAAAAGGGGAGAGCGGGATGGTAAAACGAAGGGTTGGAAGGGTTTGGGGGGAGCACTCCGAGCACACAGAATCTCTGGTGCGAGTGTCACTCCCAAAACAGTGCCACCGCCCGTGCACCCACTCCATGGCTGTGTTCTCCATCGCTCCTTACGTGTCCTTCTCTTCCTGCTCTCCCCAGCGAGGACTACAAGAGGCACTTTGCCCCACGGGACCTGCAGGTGTTCTCGGCTCACCCACTCCTGGTTTATCCCACTCACTACGCCGGGGACAGCAACTGGCTGAGCGACACAGAGACCTCCACCATCTGGGACGATGACTCCAAACAGACAGGCTGGGTGGGCTCTCAGAAGACCCTGAGGGACCCGCGGGGTGGTGGGGGGTATCTTCGCTCTGCATCTCACGATGAGCTCTGAGGATGCTGGTGCTGGACATGAACACTTCCTGGGAGCAGCCAGACTCTCTTCACCCACCCATGGGAAGGCACTGGTGAGCAGAGGGCTTACTCCTGCCTGGACAACTAGCAGGGATGCTCACTGCTTTTCTCCATAGGGACCAGGCATCGTAACCCAGGGGGGAGCATTGTTGATTGGGTTCTCCCCCTGGCATGCTCCAAAGTGAGATTTGTCCCTGGGACTGTTGGCAAAATGGTGCCCAGACAGACAAAGGGGCTGTCAGACCGTGGTGCTCCGGCTCTGCACTCTCCTGAGTAGTGCAAACTGTTTTTTGGACGTCACATGTGGATTTGCTGGTGCAGGAGGAGGGTGGAAGGCCCTGGAAGTGCACATGTGGCCTCCTGCCACCCCTGCCTGTTCTATATCTGGGCTGAAGCCCAGGAGGATTAAAACCAACTGTGTTGGAGCTGACGTCCCTGGCTGCAGGCTGTGCTGGGCAGAGCTGCCCCCAGATAACACTGGTGACAGTGCCTTCCCTCATTTGTTCTGATGTTCTCAGCAGATGTTTTGGCCTTTGAACTGAAAACCTTTTGCTAATTTGAGCACCAGGATGTGCAGCTGAGTCCTGCTGGTCTCTGGCATGTGTCACGTTTGTGGCCAGATTTGGAGGAGGGTGTTTGCTTTACAAGAGCCAGGGATTGTCTGCTTTGTGCTAAAACCTCAAGTCCCCAGAGCAAGTGAACACTCTGCAGGGCAATGCTTGGTTGAAAACTGGGGGAGAGAAGCAAGTTCCTTGAAAATGCTGCAACTGACCCTAGTCTGGGTGGGCTAGGGGAGAGGTGTGCTTCTTGCCAAGTCTCCAGAGCTGCTGCTCTCCCCTCTATTGCTTCTGTGGCTGTGGTACCCTGGATGCAGACCTTGCAGGGTGAGGAGATTGGGATGGGAGCTGTAAACAGAGGGTGAAGTTTGGGTACCAGCTGGAGCAGAGGAAGGAGATGGCAGTGGCACTGCAGTACGTGGGGCTCTGTGAGGTCCCAGGCTGCGTTCCAGTGCCTGCTGGGGTGCGGGCATGGAGCTGCTGTGCTTGCAGCTTGTAGCTCAGACAGGACACTAAGCTTTTGGGATGCTGGAGAGTTGCTGGAGGGTAGAAGGCATTCCCTAGCAGCTCTGGCAGGAGAGCTGTAACAAAGCTGGCCAGGAGCTTTCAGAAACTCCAATGTTTTGGCAGAAAACAGCCTAACTCAGAAACTATGACAGCCTGAAACCTCCCCACTAGTTGCTCCAGCTCCGTGGGAGCAGACTGGTCAGATCGTGAGCTAGAAAATTCCAGGCAGCTCTGCCTTTCCGTGCCACGGGGTGCCGGGACACCCTTACTGCACAGCCTCGACGCGGGGCACCAACAGATACTGAGGGGAAAGGGATGTTTGCGCAGGGGAAATGTGCCAGGTGTCCTGAGCGAGGCTGCAGCCACCAGCAGGGACCTCAGGGAGGGACTGAGGACGGCGGTGGTGATGGGGCAGAAGGCGCTGGTCCCCCGCAGGCAGCTGAAGGGTGAGGGGACGGCGCTGGAGCTGCCCCATGGCTGCCCCGGCCGCGCGGGGCCCGGCTCCAAGGAACACGGGTCTGGAAGAGGCTGTGCTGGGCTGCGCCAGGGCTGTGCGCTCCTGCCAGGCCTGGCGGCCACGCTGATTGTTTCCATGTTCGCTGCGCTGCCAAACAGCGACAGGGAGGAGGAGGGGGAGGAGGAGAAAAGGGGGAGAGCGTGGAGCGGGGCTCCGTGGTGGGAACGGCTCTGAGAGCTGGGCACTGCGAGCGCTGAGGTGGGGCGGCACTGTCCCCTTCCGTGGGGGTCCAAGCACGCTGCGGGGCGCAAGCACAGGCCAGACCCCGCAGCGTCTCCCTGAGGAGAAGGACAAATGCCCCGTTAGCCTCTACGTGACCCCGACACGGGACGACGCCGGCTCTGTATCTGCAAGGACCTCAGCCAGCAAGGCCTTCTGGCGCCCCGCCGCCATCTTGGTTGTGGGCATTTCCACCATCGTGGTTGTGGGCGTTTCCGCCATCTTGCTTCCGGGCAACGTCGCCATCTTGGTTGCGGGCGGCGGGGCGGGGCCGTGAGGCGTTGCGGGGCCGGGCCGGGGGGCAGTCCGTCCTTCTTCCCTGCGCGCGGTTCTGGCGGTGGCTGGGTGTCCTGTGGCTGTGGTGGGGCCCTTTAGGAGGGGCAGGGGTTGGGGATGCAGCCGGGGTCGCTGGGCTGAGCTGAGCGTGCGCCCACACACAGGTAGGAGCAGAGATGGAGGCCTCGAAGCTGTTTGCCACAGCCGTGCCCGAGGAGCAGCTGGAGGACGGCTGGGACCGGGCCCTGCGGAGGCTGTTCGGGCCCAGCCAGTGCCTGCGCAGCGTGGAGAGCCCCAGGGATGTGGGAAACCTTCCCGCCATTGTGCAGGGCAGGATGCAGGAGCAGTAAGTGCCTGGGGGCTGCTCTGTGTTCACGCCGCTGCCTTCCCTGCTCAGAATGTCCTCGGCGGTCTTTAGGGCAATCCTCACATCCGCCACCTTTCCCTGCTGCCCTCCAGCCACGTGTGTGTGCGGGCTCTGTGACAATCTCCCTGTTGGGCAGTGTGAGCCCAGCTCGTGGCTCTGTTCTTCTCTGCAGCTGGCAGAAAGGACGGGGTTTCTCCTCTTGTGGCCAGTGGGAGGAAGCCATCATCTGCTATACAAAAGCCATCAACCTGGATCCGCAGCGGGTAAATGGGACCCTGGAGAGCTGGGAGCAGGAGGCAGCATTGCTAAGCCTGTAGTATTGGCACCTCGCTTCAGGGTGCTCTTTGCTATGGTGTTAGCATGGTGCCAGCATGATTCTGGGCAGTTGAAGAATAGCTGGGGCCTGGCAGCATGGGCTGAGAGTGTCCATGGTGCAGGCAGAGCTGTATGAGCAGCGGGCAGAGGCTTTCCTCCAGCTTTGTGACTTCCAGTCGGCCAAGCTGAACTTAATGAAGGTGCTTGCATTGGCACCTGCACAGGAGCAGCACTGCCTGGCTCGTCTGGCTCTTGTCCTTGACCTGCAGGTGAGCAACCACTCGCTTCTCCCCATTTGCAGCCCTGACCTGTGACCATGTTGACTGGCTATCCCTGCAGGGCCAGTGTCTGCTGGACCAGGAGCTCTACAGTGAAGCCCTGGAGTCCTTCACACAGGCGGCTGAACTGCAGCCTCACTGTAGGGTGTTCCACCAGAGGAGGTGAAGTCAGGGCCACAGGTTGTTCAGCAGGCTGGCCCTGCCTTACTGCAGGCTCCCCATAGCCTTGTCCCTCTCTTGCAGCATCGTGTGCCTTGCTGCCCTTGGTGAGTTCCCAGAATTCCTCCGGGTGCTTAACAGAGAACTGGAGGAGGATGTGAGGAACCCTGATATGTATGTGCTCCGTGCCTTCTTCTACAAGCGGTTTGGGCAGGTATGACCATGTTGGTCCCTTTGAGGGACCCTGGCTGACCTTCCTGGACATGGGGCCACAGTAGGAAGCACCAGGTCCTGAAGGTACGTGGCCCCCTGGGCAGCTGGCCCTGTGCCACCAGGACATCCAACGGGCACTGGAGCTGGAGCCGCAGCACAAAGCTGCCCAGGCTTTGTGGCAAAGGCTGCTGAGACAAGGCCAGGAGGCCAAAGCCCAGGCAGTGTTGAAGGCTCTGTGTGGAGACCTGCGTGGGGCCCTGTATGAGATCAGCTTTGCTATTGAGAGTGACCCCTTGGCTGCTGAATTCTTCACCCTCAGGTAGTGATCGTCTTGCTGCAGGTGGTTAGCTGTACTGCTGTCTGAGTTTCCATTCTCTGTCCCTGTGTCACAGGGGGACCCTTCTCCGACAGCTCAAGAATTTCAGTGCAGCCAGCAAGGACTTAGCCAGAGCAAGGGAGCTGAGCACAGTGGGGAGCCCAGAGGCCTGGGAGGTTCAGCGGCAGCTGGTGCTCACCTACAATGATTGCGCTGTACACTGCTATGCCCTGGGCCAACTTGATGAGGCTGTAAAGCTCCTTGGTGAAGCTCTGCAAAATGAAAGGACAGAGCAGGGACTCTACGCCAACAGAGGAGGCAAGTGGCTGGGCTGGTGGTCACAGCAGGGTAACATCAGTGGCTTGTGGATAATGCTGGGGTGTCACACAACAGTGGCTGGCACTCAGGCAGTGAATGCCTGCAGAGAGAGGTCTTGCTCTGCAGACCTGTGGCAAAAGCAGGAGGTGGGGCAGCTGGGTTCTTCCTTGATCCTGATCCCAGTGCACTGTGAGGATACGTTCACTGTTTCAGTGTTTCAGCAGCGGGAAGGGGATGAGGAGTGGGGATTTGCCACTGGTGTTTCTACTCCTTCTCCATGTAGTCTGTTCTGGGGCACAGCTGGCAACTGCTGCTCTCCCCCAGATCAGGCTGCATGTGCTGGTTGTTGCAGTGCAGAGCTTTTGGCTATGATGCTGAAACCTGGGGTGGGTTGGACCAGAGGTGTGTGTTTCCCACTGGCTCTAGACAAAGCCCTGGGACAACAGCCAGCCCCTCTCAGTTGCTGAGATAGCCCTGCTTCTCTGCAGATTGCTTCTTTTGCCTGGGGGAGCTGACTTATGCGCTGGCAGATTACCAGCAGGCACTGGAGCTGAGTCCAGGGAACCGTGCTGTGCAGGGACGTGTTGCAGCCGTGTTGCATGAGAAGGGCTGGCAGGACTTGGCAGCCAGGTGAGGAGCAGGGTGGTGTAGGCTGCCTGAGGGCCTGTGGTGAGCCAGACACACACTGCTGTCTCCTTGCAGGCGGTTCCTGCAGGCAGAAGCTTGCTTTACTATGGCCATTGAACACGACCCCCGAGAAGCACTGTACTACCTGTGCCGTGCCATGGCCAAGCGGTGCCTAGGGAAGGTGGAGAGCTCGAGGGAGGATGTTGCACTCAGTCTGTGGCTCAGCCCCACGGATAGCAAGGTACAGCCCTGCTGCTGCTGCTCCTCAGGCAATGGGCAGCATTCCTGGCTCAGCTGCAGGCACTGTGTTAGGTGGTTTCTGTTCTGCATCAGGGCCACCTGTAGGTATCAAGAAGCATGAGCTGGGGGACCTGCTAGGCTACAGGTCCAAGCCAAGCAGGAGCCAATGGTTGGCTTTTACAAGAGTTTGGTGTTTGGAGTCATTGGACAGATTGTCTTCTGCTTATTCTCACTTTCTTGTTTCTTTAATTCAGGGCAGAAGCCCTTCTGCAGTTGACTGTGGGCAAGGGGAGAGTATCCCCGCACTGCTGTCTCCAAGCATTGTGCTGTTGTAGCAGCATGGTTCAACAGATCTGGGATTTCTTTACAAAATCAAAACCAAGCAGGTTCCCTGTCAGAGCAGGTCCTGGTGAGGCTGGCAGGTGTTTGGCTGCAGCAGGGGAAACCTGTGGTACGGAGCTCATTGCGGGCAAGTTTTTCTGTGAGTACTGATATGTCAGGAGGATGTTCAGGTCTTGCTTTGTTGCCACTGCAGATCCTTTCCCTTGCACAACACCTCTTTCCAAGAAAGACTGTCCAGGCTATCCTGAGGAGCCTTGCCCAACAAACTTCGGATAAAACACTTGAGTCCTCCAAGACTTCCATCTGATGATGCCTGATGGACAGAAACAGTAGGTGTGTGCTGGTGGTGGGGGGGTAATTTGTCTTGGGTGTTAGCCTGCTGCTGCTGCATGTGCTAAACAGGGTTTGTTCAAACTCTGAGGGCTTTGTTTGTTCTGGACCACAGAAGCGCGTTTTGGCAACCTGACTGCTGAATTACCCTTGTTGCCAAAGGCTGTTTTTGCCACTTTCTCCACCTAAAAGGCGTCAGTAGGTTGCTGGAATGTCTATGTGTGGGAAACTTGTTCCAAGCAGAACCCTCATTCCTTCTCAGCCCTCTTAGCTAAAGGGTCTGATGGGTGTTTGCTGTAGACCTGCAGCATTGCCTGGGTACTGGTGCCTGTCCCCAGGCTGCTGATGGCAAGAGATGATGTAAAGGAATTGCTGTGGGTTTCACCTGCACTGGCACTAGTCCTGGGAACACAGCATCGTATGCAGAGATGTGCTCTGCACAGGGGAAATGGGCTGCCTGCAGCAGTGGCAGGACAGACCTTGTGGCTTTCTTGTACCTACACTGACTCCTCTCTACAGGGTGCCAGGGCCAGTTACTGCTGTTTCACCTTCACCCCTGGGAAAGGCCACTGTCTTGTTTCCTGTTACCTAATTATAGAGCATCATCTCTATGCCTCTAAATCCCCAAAGTGCTATTGCATCAGGCAGCTGTGCCCATGAAAATGCAAGTCTAACTCTGTCCGTGATAGCTGCTGTTAGGAGTCCAAGCAAATGACTGTTCCTCAACCATTTATTTCATAAAAGATTTATTTTAAATTTAGGAATACTAACATTTCTGCAGGCAGGATGGTCTGTACATGGACCAGCTCCTGGGCTGCATTTAGGCTCTTCCTCCAATGGCTGTCCATGAAGCTGCAGGAAGGCTGGAATGGTCCTGAGTGGTAGCAGCTCATTTCAGCACAGGGCATGAGAGGAACATCAGGGACCTTCAGCAATGTCCCTGTTCACAACCCCCTCAGGGAGTTCATTCTCAGAGTATGAATGATTCTCTGACTTGTGCTCCAGTAAGTGACTGCAGAGATTAAAATGGGACAAAGGCCAGCAGTGCATTACACTCCATGCTTGACAGCGTGGAGTACAAACTTCTCTAACTTGTCCTCAGGTCTGCACATAAGTGGCACTCCTGTGAAGCTGAGCAGAGCTGGTTCATCCAGTGCCTGCAAGGTCTGACCAGCAGAAGGACATCAAAAAAGTTTGAGTTCATAGCACCAACACCTCAGCCTGCTGTAGAAATTACCACTGAATAAATGTATTTTTAAAAACCATTAATGTCACCATGGTCTCCTCTGGAGGTAGGAATGAACTTTTCTTTGTAGGTAAGTCCTGTTTTTTCTCATTTTCATGGTTTGCTGCAGAGAAATCCTTTGGACCTTGGGGGAAAGATGGGCAAAAGGACAAGTAGGGAGAGCTGAGTTCTTGGCAGGCTGAGCATTGCCATATTCCTCGTTATGTCCCTATTTTGGTTGGTGCTCCCTACCAGCACCTATTCACAGTGAAAGGAAACTGGAAAGAAGTTGGCTCTAAAATGTCCTTGCAACAAAAAGGGTAATGTTGAGGGTGTTCACCAGCCAGCAATGCAGCAGTCAGCACCAGCATTGTTGCGTTGTACCAAGGAACTGAGGTACTGCCATGCTTAAAAAGATGGCTTTAAAAATTGCTAAAATGATGTATTTAAAAAAAAAAAAAGTTCTTTTTTGGGCTCAGAATCTTCATGTGTTGGATAAAAGAAGCTGTCAGAAGAGGAGAGAGCTACAGATTGGTGCTGCTGACAGGGTAAGAAACCTCCCTGACACTGCAGTCTCTCCTGACATCTTCCCTTCTTCATCACAGATACGACTTGAGTGGTGCACCAGGCTGAGCATATCCACCTTCACCTGGCCACAGAATAAACGATAAAGTGCTTTAAATCAAATCACTTGCACTTGCTCCCACAGTTGCATTCTGCAGTAGTGCCCTTGGGGCTGGAAAGACAAATTCAGCAGGAGAGCATTTGTGCTACTGCATGGTAACATGTAGCTCCTGGTGCTCATCCCACCAGTCTGCAGCTTTACAGCCCCATACGGATCTGAGCAAGGCTAGAAGAAAAAACTGATCCGAGAGGCTACAGTTTTGCATCCTGTTGATGAAAATAATTTCTCTTCTTCTGGGAAGTAGGGGATGCTGTCAGCCACCTCCTGGACAACACCTTGACGTACTTCTAACCCTTGCTGCACAAGTTCGTTGATGACGCATTGCTTTACATGGTGGTGCTTCAGTGGGAGGAAGGGCACGACAAAATCAATGAGATGTTCGTTAATAATCCCAGATTTCCAGAATCCACCTGCAAAAGCAAAGGAGGAGATAGAAGATTTTACTTTTGGTGTCCGTGGTCCTTGGAATTCAAGGAACTGCTTTGTTTGAAGCCAGAGTACTCGGCTGAAGACAATGCTGCTTGTTTTGTACAAGGACTTAAACCAGCAGTTGTCAACCCCTCCTTCCCCAGATAGATTTGTCTTTCCCCAGGAATGGTTAGGTTTAGCTGAACTGCTCAGATTTTAAGCTCTGCTCTGTGACAAGGACAAAGCAAGGATCCAAGCAGGCAGCAGGGATTGACACTTCTGTGCCTTTTCAGTGAGTGTGCTCTGCTGTTTGTCATACTTTGTCTGAATACACATTTTCTCCAAAGAACTTTGCTAAGCATGCTAACAGATCTGTTGCCTTGAGAAGCAGGCTATTCGTTCCCTCTGCCAGAAAATCTTGAGGAGCTCACAATTCCTTTCCCTTCAAATCCCTGTCCCCTTCTGCCTGCTTAGGAGATCCCAGAGAGCATCTGTGGCTGTGTGGAGTGGGCCTGGCTCCCTCTGCTGGGCTCTGCTCCCTGCTGAAACACTGCAGAGATTCACTCACTCTGAGGGTTCTCGAACACCGCTTTGGAGATGGCTGCCTCCATGTCCTGCAGGCTGATCTCCTCCCTGTCCCGGTGGGCACGCCAGAGATCCAGTGTCATTTCATTGATCTGCTCTCCTCCTGCGTTGCTGCACAAGAATAAGACAATTTACTACCCAGGAAAATGGTATCACAGGACAGAGGGCATCTGCTGCCCTCCAGCTTGCATGAGCTCAGTCCAGGCTTGCCCTGTTGCCTGGCCTAAAAGGACTCCTGTAGAGGCAAGCAAATAACGGGAAGAGGAGAGCTTTTTCAGAAACTCCAATTTTGACTGTTCACGAGGAAATAACATCTGTTGGTTTCTGCAGAAGCTCAATGCTTGGAAAAGGAAAAGCAAAATGAAAGCATGAAATAGGCATCGTCCTGTGCCCAAGTGAGAAGCAGTGCACTGGAATGCCCTGTGATGCCCCACCTGCCACACAGGGGCATCTCACCTTATGAAGATGAAGATTGCTTTGCGGTAGTTGGTCCCATACACAACCCATGAGGGTCCCAGGAATGGCATGATCACATCAATCAGGCCCGGGTGCATCTTGTCCATCTCCTCAAAGAGAAAGACTGACCGTCCGCAGTTCGTCAGGTTCCCTTGGATCCAATGCTTCAGGTTCTCCTAGGAAAAATATCCACCAGACCATAAAGCAGGCTTGAGGTGCTGCAGTGCAAGGGCTGAGGTGAAGCACAGAAGCAGCTGTGCAGCACCACCTACTCAGAACAGGAACAGCCAGCCCTGAGGCAGGCTGCTTTGTCCTGGACCTGGCACGGTGACTTATCTGTGCCACTTATTAGCTCATTATAGGTCCTCTATTGCAGATTTAAAGCAGTAAGAAGGAGGCAGCGAACTAAAGCTGAGTATTCAGCCTCCTACAGCTCCCTACATTCTTCTCTTTCATTGCATTACAGTTCCCAGTTACTGGGAGGGAGACGCGCTTGTTGCCGCCTCCTTTTCTGGTACAAAATTGTGTGCCTGCACCAAATGAGAACAGCTCTGCCTTTCCTTACTAAGCCTGAAGTTACTTCAGTGCCAACCCACACACGAACACTTAGATCTCCTGGATATGCATATACCCCTTAATTGCATCGTTTTACCCAGCATGAGGGCTTTACCCTACTGAGCACATCTCTTCTAAGCATGCAAAAGAACACACAACTCCTCCAGACGCCCAGAAGGAAAATATCCAGGTGTGCTGGTTTCCCCACTGCTGAGGTTTCATTTAGAAAACCTCCACCTCCGGATTTCTCGCCTGTCAGCTGCAGGAGCCACAAGTTAAGCTGTGTTTGGGAGCTCCTCGTTGGGTGAGGAGGCAATTATCAAGTCCAGCCATGCAGCTATTGATTTGGAAAGCCAAGAGACAATTTCAGGGGAAGGGCACTAAGTGAAACACTTTGGCTGCGTATTCAAAGGGCCGTGTAAATATTTAAAGAGGCAGAAAACGACAGCAAGAGCGGCTGCTGGGAAAACAGAAGCGCGTATCGCAGGGGATCCTTCAGCCACTGCGTGGAGCCTTTGCTCCAGCGTCTGGCAGGGGGCGAAGCGCAGAGCTGCAGCCCCGCTGCCTTCAGGAGCGGCCTGAGCGCGCGCTGAGCGTCGGGACGGCCGCAACCCGGCCGCGGTGCGCGGGGCGGCGCTCACCTTGTACCGCTGCACGTGCTCCGCGTGGGGGAAGTGCACGATGGGGGAGAACTGATGGACGTGGCGGCTGCGCAGCCCCTCGGGGAAGAGGTGCCGGACAAGCATGGAGCTCACGAAGGTTTTTCCCGTCCCGGTGGAGCCGTGGAAGGACATGACGAGGGGCTTCTCCGGGCTGCGCTTCTCCAGGAACCGCCTCAGTCCCTTCATCAGCTGCTGCCTCACCAGGGGCTGCCCCACCAGGGTCACGGCCAGCTCGCACTCCAGACCTGCGCCAAAAGCAAATCCTTTACGAAACGACGGGCCGACGGCTCCCGTCCTGCGGTCGCCCCAACGCCGCCGCGCCACCCCCGATCCAGAACCGGAACCTAACCGCGCAGGTCGGGCCCGAAGCCGCACTCGCAGTCCTCCGTGAAGCTGCAGCGCAGCGCCCGCAGCGCCCACAGGTCCCAGGCGGCGGCGGCGGCCGAGAGCAGCGCCAGGCTCAGCGCCAGCACCGCCGCGGAGCGACACATGGCGGCCGCGGCTGCGGCACCGCCCGCACTACAGCTCCCGGCGTGCACCGCGCGGTCGGCGGGGCGTGGCCACGCTGGGGTGGGCGTGGCTTCGCAGCAAGGGGGCGTGGTCTGGCCAGCACAGCCCCGCCCACACACCGCCCAATGCCGGCGCTGTGCCTGCGCCCGGAGCCCCGGCCCTCAATCCCCACTCCAGCAATGAGCGACCACGGCATGCCGGTGTGGAGGAGTCCCTCCAGAGGGAGAGCGTAAAAGTTTATTGTATGTAAGAACCAAGGCCGTGAGCTATGTACACGTATTTACAGGACAAAATGCATGAGCCTAAGTATTTACACCAGAAACTGTCCCCGCGAATCTGTACATCCAGAAATGACCGTGAAAACATATTTACAAGTGGAACCCCAGGCGAGAGGGAGATGGGAAGGGAAGGAATCTGAAGGAGGAGAGGGGCACCATGCAGCCATGGACTGCGGTAGGGCTGGGCGATGGACGCTGTCCCCATCCCCTGGGGTGGCAGTGCCAAGGAGGTGAGTGGCGGATGGGAAGTGGCTGTTGTTCCTCCTCCTTGTCCCCAAATTTCCACCGTGTCTCCCATGAAGAGGCTTTCCGTTGCTGGGGGAGGGAGTTACAGCTCGCTGAAGCGCACTGCTGGCTCCAGCTTGTGGGACAGGGCAGTAAGGACCTTGTCGAACTTCTCGTAGCGCTCGGCCTGGCTGCTCTCAGCCCCACGGCTGCCCCAGAGCAGCCGCAGCTGGAACTCGGTGCTGAAGATCTCCAGCAGCTCCGCTCTGCCCTGGAAACCTGCAGGGAGGGAAAGTCAGTCCCATGGAGACGGGATGGGGACCCTGCACCTGTGTGATGTTCCATCCAGCACTGCCACCGGTGAAGGGAAAAGGGCCAACCCCGTCCCCATCTTGCTTACCCTGCAGCTTCACCTCGGCGTTGGTGTGGTACAGTCCGCCGTGGTGGGCCACCATCCGTGCAGCTTCCAGGTGGGCCATGACCACCTCCACGCCATTGTCCGTGGCCTCCCAGGGCTCAGGGCTGTCCACCAGCGCGTCGTCCCGCTCCAGGAGAGTCACCAGGGGCATGACATGGGGAAAGGTGGTGTTGGTCAGCGGTGGCCCTTCTGCAGAGAGAGGCTCCGTGAGCACCACTCATGACCCTGACGCTGGTGGGTTCATGGCTCAGTGTCCCCGCATCCTCCTCATCTTGCTCCCTGTCTGCCTTGGACCCACACAGCACTCCCACAACGACACAGCCCTATGGAGCTGGGCTGCCACCACAGCCCTGGGGCAGAGTTCTGGCTCAGCTGCAGCACAGATACGGTTGTGGCTCTGAAGAAGGCTCTGCTTGAGGCCACCACCTCATCCAGCACCAGCTGGGCCTTTCTGCTTGTGCCCAGGAGAAGCATTGCTGTTCCTGCTCTGGCAGTCTGTGTGTCCCAGGGCTGCAGCAAGCAGTGGGTGAGCAGATCCCAGGGTGCTGCGTGTAAGGGAGATGCAGCTTTTCATCCTCCCTGCCCACAACCGGCCGCTGTCCCCTTGGCTTGGCACGCATTGCCATGCGAGCACAAGGATTTGGCTCGGCTGAGCCATGTTTGTGCCCAGCTGCTGGTTTTATTTAGTTATGAAATGCTTCCCTGGGAAGGGGCAGCTGAGGCCAAGCAGGCGCTGCTGGGGCTGCATAGAAGCAGGCGGGAAGTGTCTGGCCCTGCTGGGACAGGGACGCAGCTCTCCAACATGTGTCCCCCCCTCCCCCCCAGCAAGGATGTGCTTGGCTGAACCAGGAAGGAGCAGCCAGGTGGGAGATGGGAGCTGCCCTTCTCACCTTTCCCTTCGTTCAAGTTCTTCAAGAATGGCTTCAGCTTCTTCTCGTAGAGGATGGCACCCTCTGTGTGCCGCTGCCGCAGCACCATCCAGGTCTGCTCCAGCCGTGCGATCTGCAAGCAGAGGGAAGTGATGCTTCTGAGCCCCAGCACCACAGCCACAGCTTCTGCTGCTGGCACTCATGGCCAGAGACTGCATGGCCTCGGCACCTGGCCAGGCTCAGTGCTTTTCCTCCTGCCATGCCCCAGGACAGCAGCCTCCCCGTGCCGCAGAGGCCTTGAAGATGAGATGCAGGGAGGGAGCAGCCGTTCCACTGCCTCTGTGAAGGCAGGAAGCAAGGCTTCCCAGCTGGGCTTGATTTAAAATTGAATTTTAATCTCCTTTCATCTTCCAAAGGGAGCAGTGTGGCCCGGAGACGCTGCTGCCACAGCCTTGAGACCGATTTGTATTGTGCTGGAGGGTAGACTCATTTCCTCTCAGGAACAGAGCCCAGCACAAAACAAAAAGCCCAACCGCTGACAAACAATCACATCCCGGCAGCACTGGGCTGTCTGCTCCACGGAGGGGACAGCTCTTTCCCTTCCCTGCTTACTCCCCAGCAGATGTGGCCCCACACCTCTGCCGGGCCATGGTCCCCCTCCTCCCACCCCAACGGGTGGGCCATGAGGGCAGGGGGTGTTTAGGAAAGGGGCTGAGCCCAGGCCACGAGGACGAAGGCAGCATCCCCATACCTGTGCCATTTCCAGGGCGTTCATCACAGCTGCAAAACTGAACATGTTGCCCATGGTGCTCTTCAGCTCGGCAGCCAGCTGGATGGTTTTGTGGAGCAGGGCTGCCCGCTCCTCTGTGCTGCCCGTGCAGCCCAGAATGTCCACAGCGATCATGATGGACATGGTGTGGAACCTGTTTCAAGACGAGAGGCAGAGCAGGGCTGAGCATAAGGGCAAAAAGCTGGGGGTGCTCCTGCCACTGCCCCAGCACGGGGGTTCAGAGGGACCCCAGGAGGTGTGGTGTCCCCCTGTGCCGAGCTGGGGCACCCCAGGGGAGCTGGGTTGTGCCGTACCGTTCCAGCAGGTCGAGCCGAAGCTGGTGGCCATGAGGCAGGGTGAGCAGCTCCATGCCGGAGCTCACCCCCATGAGCCGCTGCATCTCTGCAGTTACACCCAATATCCGAGCAACCTGGTAAGAAAGGTGAGAGGTGATTAGACCTGAGCGGCCCCGGGCAGTCCTTTGCCCCAGCCCAGCCTCTGCCAGCTGATGCGGGGCGGCAGAGCTGAGAGCAGGGATGCTCTGATGCTCAAGGATTCCAGGGCTCAGGGGCACTGTTTCCCTGTTAACCTGGAACAAATGGAGGGCAGCAGTGCCCATCCCTCCCTCCTGGCCCCGCCGTACCAGGCAGTCCACTTTGGTGATGTGTTTGGCGAGTGTCTTCGCATCCACATCCGCCAGCAGCTCTTTGACCTTCTTGAGCACAGCCATCTCCAGGGGCTTGTTCTCCAGGGGGATGAGCAGGGACTGGAATGCTGCCGGGTTGAAGGAGGAGCACGTCTCCACGGTGGGGGGCACAAAGCCCACAAAGTCCCGCTCTCCTTTCAGCCTCTGCCCTGCCTCTGCTTCCCCAGAGCCGTTCTCCACAGTCCCTCTCTGCCCTTCCTCCACCTTTAGCCTTTCCACGTAGCTCTTTGCTGGCAGCTGCTTGGTGTCGTGAGCCGGCCGCTCTCTGCTGATGGGTGAGGTGGGGTGCAGCTGGCAGTAGTGCCCCGTGTCGGGGTCACTGTAGCTGTTCACAGAGGGAGAGGGGGAGGCGCGGGCGTAACCGTGGCATGGCGTGGAGTGGGTGCTGTGGGCAGGGTCTGGCAGAGGTTTGTTGCTGCTACCCGGGCACAGCTGGGGCTCACTGGACCTTCTGATGACCGGGGAGGCCGGGGTGATCCCAGCTGCTTGACAGGTATGAGGCTTTAGCCGTGTCACTGCAAGGAGACGGAGAGAACTTGTTAGCAGAGCCTGGAGGTGTGCACACACCAAGGATGCGCTGAGTATGGAGGGCAATGCTCCATGCCCAGGGGTCTGTCTTTATAGCCAGCTCTGTTCCCCTCCCCAGGCTCATGTCTGAGCTGAGCTCAGCCTGAGCTGTGTCCCGCTGTGCCCAGTGGGGTGATGCCTACCTGTGCTGTATGCAGGTGAGGTGGGGTTCTCTGAGATGGGTGACATTGGGGAGTGCAGGTCCTGGATCTGGTCCACGCTGACAGCACAGTTGCGGATGATGTCCCTGTGGTGTGGCAGGGACACGCTGGGGAAGGGGAAGATGGAAGCATCAGACTCTGAACTTAGTGCCAGGGCAAAGGCAGAGGGGTTGTGACTCTCCTCCCCACAGGCATCAATGTCTTCTATTACCACAGCAACGAGTTGAGCCCATGATGAGCTCAGCTGGATCCATGAGAGGGCATCTCACCCCGCAGCTGGAGCAGAAGGGGCCAGTGCCCACAAAAACAGAGCCAGCCCTACCTGCAAGGAGCCTCGTCCAGGGAAGAGAAAAGGGCACCTTGATGGCAAGGTACTGGGATAACATGGGATGGGATGGCATGAATCCAGGGTGCTGTGGGGAAGCAGGTCCAGCAAAGGAGTGGGAAAGTTTTCTAGCATTATGGTGCGTGGGTGCAAGGGAGTATCTGATGCTGGGTGTGTTTTTAAGTCTAAGAGCTGCATGGCAGCTAGATGAGCTGTGTTGTTCTCTCCCAAAGCTGGAGAGCAATGCAACGTGCCTGAAGCTGGATGAATGCCCAGCTGGCTCACAGTGAGAGCCGAGAGATGGTGCGGTGGGTGAGCTGCATGTATGCTTCTGTAGCAAGCTAGGAGGTCTTGTGCCATTGGGGCAGTGGTTACAGCCTGACACAAACACCGTGAGTCAGTGCTGTTGCAAAAGTGGCTGTGGTGGGCTGAGCAATGTGAGCACTGCAAGAAAGCAGGGCAGGCAATCTGCCCTCCCTGGCACAGGCTGCTGTGATGTGTTTGCAGTCCAGAGCACTGCGTGTCTTGGTGGGAGCAGGATGGGAGAACAGCTGTGATGATGAGAGATCTGGGGAAAACGTGAGCGATGAGGAAAGGCTGATGGGTTTGGGCTCTTCTGGACATGTGTATGTTCTCCTGAAAGCCCAGGTGTTTCCATTCTCCCTGCAGTAACAGTTCAGTTGCCTGTTTTCTGCTGGCTTGTTCCCGCCCTGCCCTTGGGCTGAGAAGGTTGGGGTGGCAAAAAGGCAGCCTGGCTTGCAGACAGGGGGACAGGCTGTGCCCTGCTGGGGACACACAGTGATGCAGGTCCCCTGGCCTCTGTGCAGGGGTGTAAACGTGCTCTGCCTTCCCTGGTGGGGCCTGTGCACCCTGAGGCTGCCAAGAGGAAGCCACATGAAGGAAATCTCCTTCACCCCTTGTGAAACCTGGCTGTTGCAAGGTGACCTGGGCAGCCTCATTAGAGGCTCAGTGTGGCTGTGCAGAGCCCATCCACACAGCTCTGTCATCTCCTCTTAGTAATTCCTTGCAAATATCCCAGTGGAAAAGGCTCTAAAATGAAGTTTGGTCAGAAGCAAGCCATCAAATGCCCTCATGGTGCTGGCTGACACTCCTGCATCACCCTGGGAAAGCTTTGACAAGCTCTGACACGCAGGCAATCCTGGACTGGGTGATACAAAACACCCTCTGCCTTCTGGCCTGTGTGATGCCAAGCTGTGTGCTCACTGTGCGCTGCTGCGGTGGTTCAGCATGGCTGGCAGCCAGCCTGGGAGAAAGCCCCACTTCCAGCTGGGTACTGGCTCCTCTCCCTGTGCCTCTGCTGGTTTCCATGCCTGCACTGTGGCTGCTTCCACCCCCAAACCCTGCTCCTGCCTCATCCTCGAGGACCGCCCCCCTGCACTCACCTGGTGGAGCACCCTTCGGCCCTGGTGATCTTATCGGCTGTCAGCCCGTCTGTCATGGTGATGCTCCTCCTCTTGATGTGCCCCCCCTTCTGGGAGGCCGGGCTGTGGGACCCCCCGTGCTTCCCGTTGGCGAGCCCATAGCTGGCCTCCAGGTAGCGCAGGGGGAAGGTGCGGTTGATGGGGCAGTAGACGATGGCACCGCTCTGTTCGGAGATGGCCTTGCGGTTGCCCACGTAGAAGCGGACGAGGGCGGGCACGTTGTCAAAGCTCTCCTGCTCAAAGAGGTACTGGACGCGGGTCCGGCTGTCGCTGGACTTCACCGTCACCTTGTTGATCTTGAAGTGGAGGGGCTCGTTGCGCCAGCGGCAAGTCAGCACGTAGTCACCCAAACTGGTGAGCGAGTCGCGGATGAGGAAGTCGCCATTCCTCTGCACGAGACTCTCTGAGACCTGGCAGGGATGGGGCAACGGCTCAGGCACGGCCCTGTTGGCTGCACCGGCCACCAGGGCTCTTATTTAGGGCATTCCCCTCATCCTGGCTGCGAGTTTCAGGAGTTTCCCCCTGGCAAACCCACCCATCCTCACCTCCCGTGGGATGCGGCCGTGGTACCACGCATGGCTGCGCAGGTCGGTGCTGCTCAGCTTCAGCTCCTCTTCCAGCTCCTTGTGAAGCTTCTCCGGTGACGAGTCAAGGATGTATTTCTCCTTGGAGAACTGTACAGTGAAGAGAGAAAGCATCAGCTGGGATTCTGCCACAAGCAGCGCAGCCACTTCTTGCAGGGTCTGAGGGATGCCATCCCCTGTCCTTCCCACTACCAGTGCCTTCCACATCCACTGGGTATGCTGGCTGCAGGGTCTGGGAAAGGAAGGACTGGCCCTTGGGTGCTGTGAATCCCAAGAGCAGTGCCTGTGTGCTGGGACTGCAGGGATCTCTCAGGGAGGAAACCTACCAGGAGCAGACCTGTCCCTGGGGACAAATGCCTGCCCCAGCTCCCCGTCCAGCACATCCTGGGCTGAACCACTATGGGAAGCACTTCTCCAGGAGGAAACCCATGTTGTTCCTCCTCCTAGAGACATCCTCCTCCAAAGGGTTAACTCGGCTGTGTTTAGCCTGACAGCAGTATGAATAGTAATGACAAATGTAAAGGAAACCTTCTGCATCGAAATGAGCTCTTACCAGCACTGGTGCACCTGAGCCTGGAGGATGCAATTTCCCCTCCTCCCTTCCCTGGAGAGATAAGGATGGCGTCACCTCTCCCTCTGCCACACTCTCGCCACCACATTGGGGCATTCCCTGAGGGCATGACATGTGTGAGAGGGGGTTGTGTAAGCCACCAGCACAGCAGTTTGGCTGCGGCTACTGGGGTGTCCTGTTGTGCTGGCAGCCCCTGAGCCCTTTGATGCATGCTTCCACCCATGCCAATGTTGCTCGTGTGAGCTCAGGTGGCTCAGTGGCCTGGCTCCAGCTCCTTGGCTCTATGGTGCTTGTTAGAGTAGTACTACTGGTGTCTGTGAGCTTGAAGCTGGTGCCCAGTGGCACTGCTCTGGCACACATCTGGCTTTGCATTGTTCCCTAGAGCACCGGGGGCTTCAGCCTCAGAGCAGACTCTTTGCACAGCACCTCATCCTGTGCCCTCAGCCAATTTCTCTCTGCTTCTCGTAGCACAGAGTGCTGCTCTCTCAACCTGTGCCCTCCATCCTGGGACTCACTGTCTCCCTGCTCACCACCTCCCCAGCCTGGAGCTGTGTGTATCAGCCAAGTCGGGCAGCAATCCCGTCCCAGGGACAAGGCTCCAGGCTGGGGAGGTGGGAGGAGGAGGCACGGGAAGAACAGTGTGATGGCCCAAGCTCTCCAGGGCTTGCCCTCACCAGCCTGGACCTGCCTCTGTTCCTCCCTTCCAAACTGCTAACAAGTTTTAAAAAATATAAATATAATAATAATAATAAAATACTAGGACAGTGGAAGTGAAAGTGAACAAACTCCTGAGTGCTCCTCTGGCTTCAGTTCCTCCCCAAAGGAGGGTTCTGCTTGCTGGAGCTGTGGGGATGTGAACATGAGACACATGGGTCGCATACTCCTGAGCACCTCTACTGCCCCGGGGCCCTCGAGGAGACAAAGCCATGTGGCACAGCTGAACCCTATGAAAAATAAATGGTCTCTGGCGGATGCTGCTGAGGTCTGGCTGCATCCTGGGGGGCTGAGGCTGAAGCAGGTGCCGTTTCCATGACAACGCTTTGCTTGGTGTGAGCAGCCATGGGTGCCCCATGCTGCTGGCCTCAAGCACCAGGCTGCTGCCTGCATGGGAACTGAGGGTCCCTGCTGAGCCAGATTGTTGCTGGGAGAGCTTCGGAGCTGATGCCCCCAGCGAGGGGATTAGCACCCTGCTCCATGCTGTACATCTGGGTTTTCTCCCAAATCCTCCCTGTCAAATGCACAGGATAACAAACACAAACCCAGCTGAGCAGCACCCGGCGTCTCCAAGCTGGGATTTGGGCAGCAGCCGGCTGGCAGCCGTGCCAGGTGCTGAGCTGCGGAGAGGCATTCAGGGCTTTGTGCCCTGCAGTTGGGGCAGTGAGGACAGCTGTGAGCAAAGGGACCCTAAGCCACGTGACGGGCGCTGTCCCTTCAGCTGCTTGGCTGGGAAATGAGGTCCCATCCAACTTTTACAGCCACCAAAAAGCCATCGCTTGGTGACTGCAGCCACTCCAACCAGGACCCTGATGCATGGGGAGCCCTTTTCTTTGGTATGATGGCACTCTGGGGGCTGTCCTCATGCTTTACGTTGGCTTCTTGCTGCTCTGCTTGGTGCCATGTCTCAGAGGAGGCTGTGTGTGGCTGCCAGCTGGCATGGCAAGGCGGCCGGCCCAGCACTGTCAGCAGCGTGTAAGCGGATGTGCAAGCACTGAGCTGAAAAGGGCACCGCTTGGTGCTCTCTGCTGTGCCAAGAGGACATCAAAAGATGTACAGCCTGATGTGAGGTCTTGCATGCTAGAGAGTTGACTGTGGAGAAAATCCTCAACTTCCACTAGCGCCCAGCTCAAGTGCGTGATGCTGGCTGCCTGCTCGGAGCCCCAAGGCTTCCTCCCACTGAGTGGGATGGGACAGGGGTGAGAGCGGTTCCCCAAACCAGCCAAACCAGCTCAGGAGCTGCCAGAGATGGTGCCAAACTCTGCCCGAGGAATCCTAACCAGCAGCCAAGGTGGTTTAGCTAGTGAAAGGAGAGCTCCTCCATCACGTTCAGCAGCAGGCAGGCTGTTTCATGAGCTGCGGGTACAGCAGGGCTCACCAGGAGGGGATTCCCTGGGGGCTCTCCATCCCTGCTCTTCTCTTTCCCTCTATCTGCTGCTTTCTTGGCAGAGGAAGCACCTTTGGTCACAGCTATGGACTAGAATTGGCAGCCAAAGGGCAAGAGCTGGGGGGCTGGAAGGTGCTGACAGCTGTAGTCTGTGTAAAACAGTGGCTCTGCCTGGTGTGAGGAGAGCTCCAAAATCTGGCACTTGGCGTTCTCTCCTTGCAAAGGTGCTCTTATGAAACAGGAGTGATTTGCAGCCTGCTTCCCAGCTCCCCCCTCCCAGACCTGAAGCAGCTGAAGATGAAGTCAGCGTGGAGAGCAAGGTGTATGAGCACCCACCCCACGCCGCGATAGCATCTCCTGGCTATCCTCAGGGCACAACGTGCAGCTGCTCTCACTCTCCTGCTGCCTGCCCCGAAATGGGACCCTCACTGGGGAAATCCCAGACCTTACTGTTGCTCTTCCAACCCCCAACTCCTGCTGTTGGAGCAGATGTGGGGCCTGGGAAGCAGAACTAGGAGGGAATGGATTAGAAGCCACTTGGAGCAGGTGTATGGGCAAAGCCTCAGAGTCACCAAAGAGCCTTTCTTCTCTGCTTAGCTCTGCATTGGGCAATGGGCTACTTCACAGCAAAGGATTTTAAAACAAACATCCTTGTTGAGGCAGCCAGCATCCTAGCAAAGCTGAGCACTGCTCTGCTTGCCTGGTGCTGGGCTGCTGTGTTCACCAGTCTGCCCAGTGCTGCCTGACCTCCCTGAGTGCCTGAGAATGGCCAACCCTAAGCGAGGGAAAAATCAGGTTGTCATGGGGTTGCTCCTCACCTGCATGTAGTTAATCTTACTGATCTTGATGTCTCTATGGAAGAGAAATAGTTTTTCCCTCTGTACTGTCTTGCAATGGTGTTTAAATAGACTCTGAGAAGGCATGTGCCCATCTCATGGGTCACTGGAGGCAGCTCTTGGCTATGCCACATCTCCACTGCTCCCTACTGAGAACATGCAGACTCAGGAGCTGTCCTGGTGCTCGAAGCCTTTCTTAGGAGTGGTCCCAGCCATCCAAAGGGTCTCCTTTGTGGCAGATCTGGAGCAATGATGTCTGGCTGGCAGGGGTGGGGTGCAGCTGGGAACATCAGGATGCTGCAGGGTGGGATGGATGCCCAGTTCATGCTATGGGGTGGTGCAGAGGAGCACGTCTCCAGTGCGGTATGGGGTGTGTGTGTACACACATCTCCATCCATCTCTATATTACTTATCTCACTCTGAGACGGCGGCGGCTGCTGCTGCTGCATCCCTTTTCAGAGCTGCTATTGGCCAGAAATGATGTCAGTGCTTCCCAGGCTGGGTGCACTGCCATTGGCGGCGAGCAGGGATGCGGCTGTCAGCTGGAAGCGCTCCAGTCATTCATGGGGACTTCAGTGTGTGTTTGCTGGGCACACTTGGACATAAATAGATGGTGAAGGATCTGGCAAAGCCAGGTGAGCACTTAGGGCTTTACTTTTAACTGTTTCTGTGGCTGGGATGGAGTGCCCTCCATCCCCTCCTGCCTCCCTGCATGAAGGCCAGGCACCCACCTGTCCCTCCCTTGTTCTGGAAGCAGCTCACCACGATGCTGTGGTAGGGCACATCCCCTGCTGTTCCACGGTGGCCTTCTGACAACCAGAAGAAGCTCCTCTGCTTCTCTCCATTTGCCCCCACTCAGTGATCACAATCCCTGGCTCTGCACCGAGACCAGCAGCAATCATGACAGGACTTGAAATGCTTCCTCTGGGTTCTGAGTTACCCAGCATAATCCGTACAGCTCAGCACCCACCTCCTGGAGCAGTACTGAATCAGACTGCCAGCTCTGCTGGCTGCCAGCTCCGGGCGCTTCTCACCCTTTTTAACTTGCAGCACGCCAGCAGCTCGTGTCAGAGTCTGCATGGCTCTTGCATTGCTAAGCACCTTTGCTCAGGGGATAAATGAGGGAACAGCTTCCTGGCGCTCTGTCCCTTTCTCAGCTTGTGCAAAACGCCAAGAATCCAAAAATAGGATGTCTAGAGGTGGAAGTGCCACAGGACAGGTGGCAGATGGATGCCGGCTCTCTGTAACACCGCAGTACAGACAGACCCAGGCCAGAGGACTGTGTGCCCGTCGGGGCCGAGCCTGCTGGTGCTCCCGAAGCACCTTTAAAGCCGAGCATCCCCTTGACCGGCATTTCTGCGGGCGAGGGATGCTGCTGCGTCCGTCGCTCCGTCAGAAGTGCCGGACCGGCGCTCCGGTTTTGGCTTCGGCTTCAGTATCCCATTGCATAGCGGAGCCGAAGCACCTGAGCGGGGAAGCACTGAGGACACGAGGGCTTGAACCTCCCGCGAGCCACGCAGCGCCCTACGAAGAGCGGCCCCAAGGTCAGCGCTGCCCCCGGGGCTCTTCGCCCCACGCGACCCCCACCCCGCCCCGCTTGCGGACACCCCGGGGCTGCGGGCATCCGCGCCGCTCCGCTCACCTGCACCTGCATGAAGGAGCCGCGGTAGAAGCAGCAGGCGGCGGCCGACAGCGCGCTCCATAGGCTGCAGCGCTCCGTCATGGCGAGGAGCGGAGCGGCGTGCCCGGCCCGGGCTAACCCGGCCCGGCCCGGGCTGCACCGCCGCTGCCACCGCCGCCGCCGGGCTTCAATTTCAGCCGCTTTCCCGATTACCTCATCCCTTGTCGGCAGAGATGGGCGGCACCGAGGATGCGGCTCCGCCCCGCACCGCCCCGCCGGGACCCGCGGCCGCCACAGCGGCGCTCAGCGGCCGAGAAGCGGCGTCCGTGGGGGAGCGGCACCGCGGCACCCGGGGGTCCGACCTCATCGCCCCCAGGGGAACCGGCCCGTCCGGGGGCAGCGTGTCCCGGACGGACTCGGACGGCCCGCTCAGCTGTGTCCTGAAAGCAGCCGGAGTGCGTGAGGAGATCCGTCCCCGCTGGGAGGAGTGGCAGCCCCTCCAAGGGACCGTCACCCCTCGTCTGTGCCCTGCGCTCCCCAGTGACACGCAGCGCAGGGACGCTCGGTCCCTCACCCCATCCCTCATCACGCTCCTCATCCCAGTGCTGACACCGGCTGCCTGCTTCCCACGTCGGCTGTCTCCGAGTTGCGTTTAATTAAGGCTCTGCTTTGGTTTAATTAAGGCCGTGGTTCCACGGGCTGCACGAGGCGGTGCGGATGGCTCTGAGCCCCGCAGCCCCCACCGCTGCTCCGTGAGCTGCACCCGGGATCGGGCTCCACGTCCCCTCTGCTCGGGGCCTGGGGGACAGCAGCTGAGGTGTCCTTGCTACCACCCGCGTGGCCTCAGCGCTAATTAATCCAGCCGAGCCCCTCGCATCCCCAGGCAAGGAGGAGCAGGCAGGGCTGACGAGATACGGGTCTCCAGAGCACAGAACAAAGAGCTCCAACGCTGTCGCTGGGCCCGAGCTCTGCCCCTTCTATTGTAGGTCCCCTCGCCCGTGAGTGCCCGCAGCCCCAGCAGCAGTGCGGGCGCTGAGGGATGGAACAGATGGGAGACGCCGCACTGCGAGGATCCGACGGTGAATCACACGCCGGCAACGGCTGCTCCTCCGCAAAGGGCTCGGCTGCTTCCCTCCCGCGGCGGATCCGATGGAGCAAGCTGGAGCCGTGCCCGTGCTGCCCCTTCGCAGGAGCAGAGGAGGCTGCAGCTGATCGCAGGCTGGGACGTGCGTCAGCCTGACAGCGCGATGCGGTTCTGCAGCTCCCTGCCTTCACCTGCACGAGGGTGAGCGCTGCTGGGTGCTGAGCACCCCAACCAGGCAGGGCTGCAATCAGCCCGAGTGCCTCCAATGTCTCGGTCTCACGCATTCCATATTATTACTTATTTGACTAAAATAGCTGCTGTCGCTGCAGCCTTTGGGCTGCTTCCATAGCCAAAGGGAAGTGGTGTATAAATCACACCGTGGGCTGCATCTGGACACTGCCAGGGTGGGTGAGAAATAAAGGCCAAATGGATCACTTCTGGCATGTGCTCCTAGCTTACAAAAAATGATTTGATCCTATAGGCAAAGCCGTGCCCATTGATCCACACCAATCCATTAACTTACAAGCCATGCAACATGCCCACCTCTGGGAGCACACACTGGCAGAGAGACCTTTCCCTATGGAGTAAGATGCCCCAGCCCTTCTCAAACAGATCCCCAGAAGGCCATCACGTGGCAGCATACTGAAACAGGCAGCTTTCCAGCCCTCCATCCCCAAAACACAGTGTCCTGGTGGTCATCACCCTGCTCCTGCCCAGCTTTCCCCACCCCACAGTGCCAGCAGCCTCCTGCAGAAGGGCCAGCTTTCCTCTGGAGCCAGGCGCCTCGCTAATGAATTTCTGGCCAGACATGAAGAGTCCTCAGGAATGTTAATAGTTTGCTGGAGGATAAGCAAGAGATTTGGAGAGATTTACACCGACTTTCATGTGACAGCCCCACGAAAGTGGCTCAAACCCTTCCTTTCCTACATGGGGGCAGAAGGAGGAGGCAGCAGTGGTGGCGAGTGATGGGGAGCACAAAATGTAGGGAGCAGTGCTGGGGGCACCACGCATGGCTCGCATGATTTCTGGCAGGAAATGTTTTCTGAGGACAAAGAGAGCCCAGAGGAGGTGATGGTCTTACCTTCACGTATTCACTGCTGGACTCCAGGCCATCATGGTGGCTAGAAGGGGGAAAAGAAAAACACATGAGCAAAGGGCAGCAGGTTGTGCTAAGGAGGTGATGGCATGCAGGGCCCCGTGCCCTCACTGCCTGCCTCGTGCCCACTCGGGACAGAGCTTAGCCTTCATAATGCGATCAGGAAAGAATGGGCCTTTTTATGGGGTCACTCCCCAAATCAGCTTGGGGCCATATGAGCGGGGCCAGGCAAGGGTCAGGGTGTTGGGGACTGTACTGGGGCAGAAGCACTGAGTGCTATTGGGATGCATCACCTGGGCAGGCATTGCTGATTGCTGCTCTACAGCTTCATGCAACTCCACAGAAATCAAATGGTCACTGAAGGATGGGTGACGCTGTGGCTCAGACTGAAACTCCCACTCTCCTTGGTGGCATGTTCACTCTTAGCCCTACTGACAACAAACCCAATGACGGACAACGAACCCAGTGCCTGACACACAGCTGCTCTGGCCACTTCTGTGCCATTATTTCCTGGGGAAAACTGAGGGCTTTTCTCTTTCCTGAGGATTTAGCAGTGCTGTGCACCTGTGTGTGTCTGCGGATGAGCCCAATGGAAACAAGAGGAAGTCTGAGGGTGGAGAGGTTATAACAATGGAGATGGGAAGGGAGGCCCTGGGGATGCCCGAGGTGGCAGCCACGAGGCTTTAACCCGCTGGTGGCACTGCAGTGGGACAACATGAGCCCAATGAGAACTGAGAACTGTGGGTGCCCCCACCCTGCGTTCTTCTCTTCCCTGAACCCACCCTGCTACAGCAGCATGGGAGAGGAAAAACAGGGGTAGAGACCTAGGGGTGAAAAAGTGAGAAGAGCATTTGGAGGGGGGCACAGCTGCCTCAGGCAGCTGCAAGCTGTCTGCCCACCCCGGCGCTGCCTCTGCAGCCTGTTTGCCTTTCACACGGCCGCAGAGAGAGCCTGGTGCTGCGAGAGCCGTGAGAAAAACCGGCGGGAGGACGGGGGCCTCCGGGCAGGAAATCAGGAGCATGAGAGCAGCTGGGAGACGCTGTGAGGAGGGGGGGCTGCTGCTGGAGAACGACAGCAGCTGCGGCTGGGGGGTGTGGGGGCTGTAGCCCCCCCTGGTCTGTGCATTCCTGGAGGAAACGGCATTTTTTGGGGTAGCGAGAGCCTGGGAGAAATTCCAGGGCTGCCTTTGGAGTGCGGTGTGGTGGCCGAGCTGCTCAGACTTGGAGCTCCTGCTTGAGGTTTCGGCTGCTTTGGGGTCCAGAACAGCATTGTGATGACCTGTAAATGTGCTGGCTCTGGGCTGGGGAACGTCACGGTGAGGTTCCAGCCCCAGACTAGAACCTAGGCTCTGCTTGTCTTTGAATAGCAGGACTGTGCCTCAAGGGAGCTACTGTGCCTCAGTTTCCCCTCTGCATCCATAGGGCAGAGCTGCCTCCTTTTGCTCCGGGCTGGCCGTGCTGTGCAGGGTTTGCTGGTAACAGCAGCGCCCTACTGGTGCCCTGCGGGAAGTGGGATTTCCTGTGCCTGGAGGGAAGCTGAGTCACATCTGCCCAGTGACCTGCCTGTGGGTCACCTCCTGTTGGTCACTGTGTCCCTGCTGTGTCCTGCTGGCGTCACTGCTACTCCTGCCTGGCCACCGCCCAGCTCTGAGCATCCCCAGGGCTGGGCACTGCTCTGGCTCACAGAGTGCAATTCCAAAGGGGCCTGATCCTGCAGGGAGTACCCCTGCAAAAGCACTCGTGTGCATGGGCAACCTCGGCCCACCTTGCCTCAGGAGTCTGAAACTCAACCAGGAGATTTGGAGATGCTCCAGGGGTGGACAATGTGCCCAAGGGCCATGTTTGTCCCCTCCATGGTCCCTCTGTATGGGTACTGCCTGTTCTGGGCAGCCACCCTTGGCCCCCCCTCCAATATCCTGGCAGGGAAGGACTGTCCCTGTCCCCATGGAAGTGCCTGCACAGGAGGAAGGGCTGGGGAACAGCACTGTCCCAGCCCCACCCACTCCACAACACAGCCTGGCCATGGGGATGGCCCCGGCACACAGCTGCTCCCTCAGCCTGGAGCAGAGTACAAAGACTGCCAGTGCCGAGCCCTGCTCCAGTCACTCTTGTGCCCCAGTTTCCCCAGCAAATAACATGCCCAAGCTCAGCAAGAGAGCAGCCCTGGATAATGTAAAAAGGCATTTGGTGCTCAATTTTTGGAGAGCCAAGTCCACACGTTGGCAGTCCCCAGAGCTAAGGCACCTGGGTGGCTGACAGATGTTCCCATGCCGCTTGGTTCCCACTCATGCCAGCCTAGAAGCTAATTCATTTTTGGAAAGGAGGTGCCCTCCACGGGTGCTCCAGAGTCCGAAACCCTCAGACTGAATCCCAGGGACACTCACAGCCCCAAGCTGCTCTGTCCCAGCACTGGGTCACAGCCAACCATGGTTTTGGCAGCCGCAGCCGATGCTCTCGCTCTTTCCATCAGCAAATGCCGGGCCCTCGGTGGCTCCTCCAGCATTTGCATCGAGGCTTTGTGCACCCCAAGCAAAGCCTCTTCCCATCTCTTCCTCTCCCTCCCCATCCCCTGCGCCATGCCGGGGTGTCAGATCCTTACCTGCCCTGTCCCAGGGTGGGAAACCTCCTGCCCACCGCTGTCATCGGCTCAGCCAGCGCCTCAGCTCCGGGATGGAGAGAGAAGCTCTGCGGGCGCTCCCGTGCCTGGCTCTGAGCCGGGACGTGGGGCGCGGGCGGTGGCGGACCCTCCTCCTTCCCGTCCCAGCCCTCCTCCGGCCCTCCCTTCGCGGCCGGCAGGAATGTGAGGCCGGTTCCCACCGCCGGCACGAATTCCTTTTCCTTGCCCCGATCCTGGCGCCGTGCAAAACCCCCCAGATGTCAGTGTGTGCCTCACTGGTGCTGAGTTAGAGGGGATTGGGGGCTGAAATGGGGGTTATGGGGATAAGAACAGGGATGGTATAATGGGACCTTGTTACTGGGGTAAATTTGGCATCTCAGTGCCCCTCAGTTCCATGCATGTTTGGGCTGGGATGACTTTGATACCCGTGCCCAGCTGATGGATGGGGCTAAAATTCATCTTATTGGTTTTGAAATCCAAAGCCTCTAAACAAGCCAACCCTCGTCTGTGAGGGCTGAGGTCCCTAAAACCTGGCAAAGGGTTTCACTGGCAGGTGGGGGAAATGGGTGCCTGGGTTTTGGGATTGCCTCTGTGCCTTGACAGAGGAGGACAGAAGGAATGGAAGTGGGAAGTGAAGGATGACGGGGATGGGTCAGTGCAGGTTGCAGCTCTCTGCAGGGAGCCCCAGTGCTGGGACAGAGCTGCTGGTAGGACAAAGGGACACTCGCGCCGAGCGGGGCCAAGTGGTGTTTCCACCCCATCCGGAAATGGGAGGGAGCAGAAATCCCACAGGAAACCCTGCTCTCATAGAGAGGGGCCACAGTGTGCTAGGGTCATGCTGTCCTGGTGGCCAGGTGCATCCCGTGGGGACCTTGCTGTGTCCCAGACCCTTGTCCTGCCCAGGCAGTATGAAGTGGGCAGAGTAAAGCCAATAGAGCCATACCTGTCCAGGGAGCTCTGGCTGGGGTGTTCTTGCCCCTTTTCCCAGAAATCCCCATCTGTGGTCTCTGCTTCTGGTGCTGCATTGGGGCTGGGAGCCAGACTGGGGCTCGGTGCGTCCATCCCAGGGCAGGGGCTGTTGCTTGGGGTCTCTTGGTCCATGCTGGCCTTTTCTGCCCCTGAGGAGCCTGAGGGCAGAGCCTCCTCCTTCTCCTGCTCCTGCTCTGCTTTTCCAGAGACTGAGGATGGATCTTTTCCAAGCTTTAGTGTGCCAGGCATCTTCAGAGTCTTGGGGACAGGCAGTGGAGCTGTGCTGTGTATCTTGTCCCTGGAACTCCCTTTCTCTCGGCAGCTCTGGGTACCCCTGGCTTTGCCCAGGCTCTTCCCTGCCTTGCCCAAGCTGAGCCTGGGCATGGTGCCCATGTGGCTGTACATGTCTGATGAGCGGGCATAGGCACCGGGGCTCTTGGGCATGGTGTTGAGATCATCCTGGGTGCTGCCGAAGGACTCTTCCAGGAAGCCCTGGGGAGGGGGCAGACCCATGCCCAGGCTCTCAGGAGAGCTGGGGACCACTGACACACGCCGTAGAGTGAAGGAACGGGGAATGTTGCTCAGGCTTTCAAAGCCTTTGAACTTGAAAAACTCTGACAAGGAGAAAGGAGAGAGGAAGGAGATCAGAGCTGGTACAGCCTGGTACCAGCCCAGCTGCACCACGCATTGCTGGTCCCACCCAGTGTGATGTCCCCATGGGCTGGGGCAGTGCTGCTCAGTGTGTCTGTGCCAGATCCAGGACAAACATCCTGTGCTGCCCTGGGTAAGACAGTGGTTGTGTTCCCCTACTGCAGCTGTAGCAATGGAGGAGAAAACACTCAGCCTCAGTGAGCAGGGAATGGAGAAGTCCAGAAATGACTCCAAATCTCTTCCTCCTACTCTTGCCCCATGCTCTCCTGGAGATGATCCAGGCAGGGCCCTCTCCAGGATGAGAATTGGGACACACTACATTTCCCCATGGTGCTGGGGTGCTGTGGTTGTGCCTCATGTACATGTTATCAGGCACAGAGCAGGAACTGGCCATCAGCTGGGCCCCATGGTGTTCGTGCAGCAGTGCCGGCTGTGGGCAGCCTCCTGCCTCCCCACTTCCTCGGCTCAGCCCCTCACAACCTCCTTGCAGCTCCCTGTAGCCACCTGCAAGTGCTGAGCTCGCAGTGTTCACTGCAGGAGTATTTATAACCCTGACGGGAAGCTCTGTATTTCACACCTCGGTGCTGTGTGCTGCTGTGGTGCATCCCCAGTGACAGCACATGGGGCAAACTGGGCTACAGCCACTGCGCTGCACAGCAGCACTGCACAGCTGGAGGCCTGGTGCTCTGGGTGCCTCGGGGGTTTTGCAACGCTTACACAGCAGGGCTCTGTGCAAAGCCTCTTCCCCTCCAGGTTTGCAGGGCAGGAAGCTGCAGTAGTGTGCTAGGAGCTGGTTACTGGGGTCCCACGTCCTACACAGTCTGCAGGGTTCTCCTGCTGCCAAATGGGGCAAAGGGGCTGCAGAAATCCAGAAGCACTCCTGCATAGCCAAAACCTCATGACCTGGACTCTGTTAATGACAAAACTGCTTTAGCTTAAATGTCCCCTCAGTATCCAAGCATCCTCAGCATCTGGGACTGCTGCAGGGTGGGAAAGCTGGGGGCCTTCCCCATTCTCCCCGCATTCCACCACAATGGAAAATCCCAGCTTGGCTGGGGCCGTGGGAGATGGGTTTTGCTCAGCTCCTCACACAGCTCCCAGGGGAGCGCAGGGTCAGCCTCCTGCCGGCGCCGGCATCAGCACATGGAGGCAGAGGAATGTGGGGAGCAGCAGTGAAGGCAAGGTCCTGCTCAGCGCAGGGCTGGCGACGCGTAGCCTTCTGGAGCCGCCTCTAAGGGCTTTGGGGAAAACCCAAGGTCTGTGAGAAAGAGCGCAGCTCCCTCCTGGTGGGCACCAGCACTTCCTCTGTGCTCAGCTCCCACTGCTTCGGTCCCAAGCGCGGCTCCATCATGCGGATTTACCCCCCGGCATCCACCCCATCCCTGTGCTGCAGGAACACACAGAGGGCTCCTGGACAACCCCAGCTCCAGTTTGCAGCCCCAGGCATGCAGTGGGGTAAATGATCCCTGAAAGCTGTGATTTGGGGGATGAGAGCAGTGGTTCACCCCTGTCACATGCAGGCACTCAGTGCAAGCAGACTGCTCCCAGTTCAATCCCAGCACCAGGGCTTGCTCCAGCTGTGGGGATGGAAGCCCCCAGAGCCCTTAGCAAGTTTCCTAATAAAACTGAAGACTTCTTGCTTACGAGATGTGACCATGCTCACACTCGCATATCCCCTTCCCACCCAGGCAGCCCAGGTGAGCACCCAGCACCCTCCCTCTCCATCCCAATATGACTTACTGAATTTCTTGAAGCCCCCTCGTTTCTGGCCCTCAGCCATGGCCGTGCTGGGTGAAGGCTGCAGGGACCGGGAGGGACAAGTTTATAAACTTGAAGCCTGTCCCTGCCTGCTCCTCCCTTCCTGTCCCCCCCTCCGCCTCTCGCTTTGCTCTCTCAATCACTCAGCGCTTCCTCCTCGCTGCTGCCATCTGCTCGCGTGGCAGCCGTGGTCCCCTGTGCTCCCGTCCCCTGTTGTCCCTGCAGTCCCCTCCTGGCTGCTCAGGAGCCATCAATGGGACTATGCTTTAGGGCTGCCCCAGGATGCCTGGGTGCTGGCCGTAGAGCGGGATGGCAGCTCCATGGATGGAGGTCCCACACGCACATATGGGGCTCAGCCCCATGGTGGAGCCCCAGGACCCCACTGCATGGTGTGCTGGGGGAACTGCCTTGCCTGTGGGAACACTTCTATGGGGGATGCTGTGGCCCAGATCTGGCGGCAGTCACAGGGCCTCGTCCCCAGGAGCCACCTCCGTGTCCCTGCATGGCCGTGGCACTTCCTATGTGCTCCCTGCTCTTGGAAGCCAGCAGCCCCAGACGAGCCGTTCTGCACGCGAACAGAGCGGGCAGGGGGATGTGGCTGCATTTGTTGTGTGTGTTGCACTGGGGCAAAGGCTGGGGGTCCCGTCCTACCCATTGCTGAACACAACGGCAGTGACACTCTGCTCCGGGAGTTGTGCTCTGAGGGGGCTGTGCTGTGAGATGAGTCACGGCGACGGGCCTCGGGCAGCGGCCCTAAGCGCGAAAGGTTTATCCGGGGTGACAACATGGCGGCCGACAGCGGCCTACAAATCCCGGCAGGCAGCGCGGCGGCGCGCCGGAAGTAGCGTAGCGGGAGGGCGGAAGTGAGGGCGGCGGCCGGCATGGCCAAGCAGTACGACATGGTGGAGTGCCCGTTCTGCGATGAGGTCTCCAAGTACGAGAAGCTCGCCAAAATCGGGCAGGGAACCTTCGGGTGAGCGCTGCGGCCCTCGGGCCCACTTCCGGCGGGGCTTGGCTCCTCTCGGGCCTGTTCCCTGCGGCTCCTCCCCGTCGTGGGGCCCAGGCCGCGGTCTGAGCCGGGGCCTTTGTGCTGGGGGCGGCCGGGCTGGGGGCTGCGGGGCCGTCCGTGCGGTGCTTTCCCTGCTCACGGGTCTCTTCTCGTCCTTACAGGGAAGTGTTCAAAGCCAAGCACCGACAGACGGGCAAAAAGGTGGCGCTGAAGAAGGTGTTGATGGAAAATGAGAAGGAGGGGGTAAGTGTGGGCGTGCGACCGTGCTGTGCTTGGGAAGGGCTGGGTTGGAGGGCTTGGGGAGGAGTGGTGGCGCTTTGAAATGGCGGATTGGAGGGTGCTCCGTGGAACGTCAGCGTGTGTTCTTTAACTGTTTACCGCTGTAACGTGCCAGGTCTTGAGTACACAGCGTGGGAGGTGGGGCGGTTGTGCTGTGGGTCAGCTGGGGCCGTGCTGTGTCCTCAGAGGGGGGAGGAGAGGGGTGGGTGTCCGTGTTACCAAACACCTCCACCTTGTGGCAGAATCCCTCTCCTAAAGGTGGTCTGATGGCCATTGAGTTTTGTCGGTGTCCCTGTAATATTTTTGAAGTTTCAGTTGCTCTTAAATAAGTTGTTGCAGTGCTACTCCTGCTGTGCTGGAGTAGCAGTCCAATCTCTCCTATTCCCTAGGCAGATGTGAGCTGCACTCCTAACCCATGTCTTTTGCTTCTCCTTTCCAGTTCCCCATCACAGCTCTTCGAGAGATTAAAATCCTCCAGCTGCTCAAGCATGAGAATGTGGTGAACCTCATAGAAATCTGTAGGACCAAAGGTAGCTGGCGGGGTCTCCTTTGTGCTGGCTGCTTGCTGAGGGGGTGTCTGTTTTCAGTCTTTATTCATGGCTGAGCAGGCTGCTGTGTAGCACTGGGGATGGATCTTCCAGCTGAGCATGGACTCAAGTCTTTAATCTGGGATGACCACATGCTTATCTGTGGAAGCTCATTCTGAATGAATGCTGCTGTGTTGCAGCTTGGCTGGAAAAAGCTGTTGTCAGTGCTGCTGGAGCGTGCCTGTGCTATCGCAGTGAACGTTGTCTGTGTGCTGCCAGAATGGGTTTAAATAAACCTGCAGCAGGAGAGAATTTGAAGCAGAGGATTTTCTGCCTGGTGGTGGTTTTGCAGCTTTATGGTGCTGATGCCATTGGGAGCAGAAGCCGTGCTTCTGCATGTGCTTACGCAGCTCGTGAAGCTTTGTACTGGTGACAGCTCCAGCTGGAGACATGCTCAGCCTCTTGTTCTGTGCATGACAGAACCCCCCAGGCTTTGAGGACTGGATTAGAAGTGCTGCAGCTTCACAGTGAGTGATTCGGTTGCTCTGTGCTGAGCTGCTGTTCCATCTCGTTGCTGCAGGCAGTCCCTGGGGAAGGCAGCACGTCTGCTGTGTGACTGGTGTGCTTAATGCACCTGGCCTGGCTCTGTTTCCAGGGAAATCATTTTAAAGCATTTCCTCATTTTTATATATCCTTCTATTGTATGGATTTATACTGCAAAAACGGTTTTGAAAGTGACAGATGATATTAAAGCCTGCCATGCTGTAGTCAGTCTTTTTGGTTAAATAAAATTGATAGTGGCACCTTTCTGCTGCTGATGTTTTCTATGCTGAACTGGTAGCAACCTCAGGCCTGGGTCTGGGAACCTGGTGTTGCTCCATAGAATGTAGGTTACTGCCAGTTTTTGGAACCAGTAGGTAAGAGGAAAAACACCACCAACAAGTTAATTTTTAATTTTTGGTGTGATTAAACCAGTTGTGATGACTGCATGTCTCTGGCATGCCTAAGGTAAATATTTTTGTCGATGTGTCAAATCATTTGGATTTTGTTCCAGTTTTCATTCAAATCTACTTTGACCTCAGTTTCATGTGAAAAACAAACGTTTCATTTACTGTTCTCAGACTTCAAGCTTTTCCCTTTTTATGTTGAAGAGGTGTTGGAAGGACTGCACCACTGTCAGGACTGCGTGTGCAATCTAGAAAGCATCCTTCAGGCGTGCAGGGGGGAGCTGCTGCATTTACTGTGCAGGCTGAGCTTAGCCCTCATTTTCTGGTAGTTGTTGTTGCTGATCAGCAGGTTTTGCTGTGCACAGCTGATGAAAATCAGCCTTTCATTTTGGTGTTTTGCACGTGTGCTCTAGGAACAAGATTGAAATTGATTGCTTCATTTGAGGTTTCCTGTTATTGACCATAAATTGCAATTGAAATTGGGGTTTTAAATCATATTGATCTGCGTCAGTCTGTTTTCATAGATACCATTTGAGATTGCAGTGAACTTCACTTTCTAATGTTATTTTAGAATAACCGTATTCCTGTGAGTCTGTCTTTGCCTCTGCCTCCTCTAATGCTGATGCAGTGATTGACTAGCAGCTGTGTGTGCACCCATGGGCTGCAGTTTGTAGGCGTGAAACCCCGGAGCCATTATGCACGCAGCACAACACACAAATGAAGCTTTCAAAGACTTTTTTGCTCTTTCCTTGCCTTTCTCATTATATTTACCACCACTCTGATCCTCATCTCCTGTTCTTCACTTGCTTGTTTTGCTATTTTAGTACCTCTTTTTGAAGGATCTCGGGGTGTCTGGGGTCCCTGTTTTGATGTTCTCTGCCGTGAGGTTTCACCTAGTGAGTGAGGATGGGTGGAAGTCAGGAGGAGCTCTGATGGGACTGAAAATCCCTTGCTGACTGTTCCTCCTTGCCTCTCCTGTAGCCTCTCCATACAACCGCTGCAAGGGAAGTATCTACCTGGTGTTTGACTTCTGTGAGCACGACCTGGCTGGCCTTCTCAGCAACACCCACGTCAAGTTCACGCTCTCAGAGATCAAGAAAGTTATGCAGATGCTATTGAATGGACTTTATTACATCCACAGGAACAAGGTAACGGGCCAGATCTGTGCCGTGGTCTGAGATGTCGTAGTACAGATTGGAGGGAAGTTCTACTTTATCCTTCATCTCCCGAGTCGGAGTGCCCTGCTGGCACCTGGGTGCCCAAGGAGGTGATAACTCAGTGGCTTAACTTTTTGATGTCTGTCCTTGTACAGATCTTGCATCGAGACATGAAAGCTGCAAATGTTTTGATCACGCGGGACGGAGTCCTGAAGCTCGCAGACTTTGGGCTGGCTCGAGCTTTCAGCCTGGCTAAGAACAGCCAGCCAAATCGCTACACCAACCGTGTTGTGACTCTGTGGTATCGGCCACCGGAGCTGCTGCTAGGTAGGAGGTGATGGGTGCTGCTGGCTTCTCCTCCCTTCACATCCCAGGTGACTTACAGAGCACCTCTATTTAGGGGAGCGTGACTACGGGCCCCCCATCGACCTCTGGGGTGGAGGCTGCATCATGGCAGAGATGTGGACCCGCAGCCCCATCATGCAGGGGAACACGGAGCAGCACCAGCTCACCCTCATTAGCCAGCTCTGCGGATCCATCACGCCAGAGGTGAGAGTGTGGGCAGGCTGTGGGATCTGCAATTCAGCAGTGAGGGCAGGGACTGGCACAAGGCACTTCTGGTCCTCTTCCCTCTTCTATATGTAGGCTGTCGTGTGTTCCCAGCACTGGAGTATGCTGGCAGGGAGGCTGGAGAGGCTGCTGGGAGCTGAGTGTCCAGCTGAACACTGAGCATCCGTGCTGTGTGTAAACTCCAGCTCTCCCATGACTCATGCCATCTCCTTACACATGAGAGGGTGAATTTGGCCTTTTCTGGGATGACTGAGCGGTGTACTTGTTTTTGAGCACTGAGAGTATGCTGGTTGCTCAGAGAGTGAAAGAACAGAACATTACATGTAGGAATCTGTTCTGTGCTCATCTGAGACACAATCCCCAAACATCCTCTGTCTTTCTGGTTTTTTGTTTGTTTGTTTCAAGTGCTTTGCCCTCTTCACCTTGGAAAGCCTCTTTAGTTCTGGCTTGTGATTTGTAGTTTCAGCTCAGCTCTGGTGTGAGCTCTCAGCTCTTTCTCAGCTTCTTATTTCACAGAAGTCTGCCCTGCCCTCTGGTGGGGGATTGAGCCGGGAGAGATCTTGGCCAAGGCTGTAATTACTCAGGGTGAGATGGGCAGGTGGTTTTGCACACAGTGTGGAGGATGATGCCTCTGTTACTTAAACCAGAGATGCTTCCTCTTGTGCCCAAGCACTTGCTGCTCTTATCTCTCCCAGATTGAGGTTGATATAAGAGCAGGTGATTGCAGCAGGCTGTAGTTTCTTAGAATAAAAGGTGCTGCGTACATCCAGGTTGTTGTTTAGCAAAGAGTTTTGCCCTTGGCCTTTCTGGATATTGGAGTTGGCCCAAGCCAACTAATATTCTCTAGTAGATTTTTTCTTTGTGAGAATCAGAAATCCTGGAGTATCTTCAGGAGTGCCATGCTATGTGCTGTTCCCACAGCAGGAGGATTCTGTCCTGACTTGTCCGCGTGTTTTTAGGCCTTAATGCACTCTTTATTGCCTTCTTCATGCTGTGGGAACGAGGTTTGCTGACTGGGAGGTTATAAAATGGTATTGTTTGCTCCACAAACCTCACGCTTGTTTGCCTGAGGGTGTCAGGGAGCGCTCAAGCCATTGCTGATGCTATCTTCTCCCAACCTCTCCTTCCTGACCCTTCCAGGTCTGGCCGAATGTGGATAAGTATGAGCTGTACCAGAAGCTGGAGCTCCCCAAGGGCCAGAAACGCAAGGTGAAGGATCGCCTGAAGGCCTACGTCAAGGACCCCTATGCACTCGACCTCATCGACAAGCTGCTGGTGCTGGACCCGGCCCAACGCATCGACAGCGATGATGCGCTGAACCACGACTTCTTCTGGTCAGACCCCATGCCCTCGGACCTCAAAAACATGCTGTCCACCCACAACCAGTCCATGTTTGAGTACCTGGCCCCGCCACGCAGGAGGGGTGGGCACATGCCCCAGCAGCCAGCAAACCAGGGCAGGAACCCTGCAGCTACCAACCAGACTGAGTTTGACAGGGTGTTTTGAGCGGGGTCCTGGCTGGGCTGCTCTGCGGGATGTGTTGAGCAGGGGCATCTCAGCAGGGTCTCTCTCTCTGATCAGGGACTTCCTTCAAGGCCAAGTGCCTGGTGGCTTTACCTGAGCTCTGCCCTCTCCTCTCCTTGTGCAGCAGCTCTGCCACCAAGGAGCTGCAGCAGGCAGCTGTGTGGTTGTGTGTGTGTGTGTGTGTGTGTGTGTGTGTGTGAGTGGGGAAGTGATGCCTATGAGCCCGCAGCTCTTTCCCTGTGGCTTTGGCATAGCCTGTGTCCCCACGGAGCAGTCCATATTGATTATGTTAATCTTGTGAATCGATTGCTATGGATCTGATGATGGAGAAGCTGGCTCTGTCAGCGCTGGGGCTTGCTGTGGGGAGCCCTGCTGGGAGCTGTCTGCAGCTCTCATTTGGTCTTAGCTCCTGTACTGCGTGTCCTCTGAGCACCCAAGTGTGGTGTAGGATGCTGCAGATGCTTCTGAGTAATGTGGGGAAAGCAGAGTGGCCCCAGGCTTAATGGCCAACTCTTGCTCCAGCCTTGAAGGGGACTTACTGGGCCGGCCACGCTGATGGAACTGGTTGCTCCATACAGCCGGGATTTACAGTAGGAATTAGCACTCAGTGTGCTTTCTTGGCTCTGGACTGCAATTAAGTTCTTTGTGGGACACACCCAGACAGCTGCGTGCTTTCTCCCCATAGTGCTAATGATGGAGCTGGAGTTGCTGTACTCAGGCTGTGCTCTGGCCTTTGCTTGGAAGCAGCCGCCTGTCCTTGCAGTGCTTCACAGCATGGTTGTGCTGGAGCTGCGAGGGCAGCTCTGCTTACAAACACTCCTGTGTGCACTCCTCTGTCCTGCAGCCATTTGTGCACAGTCTGTTGCAGGGCTGCTGCCTTCCCCAGAGACCAGCTGCACACCAGGCACTGCCGGAGCACTGGGACTGACTGGTGCAGAGCAAGAGCTCCTTCCCACCTTGTCTTCCATGACTGACCTCCAGCTGGAGCTGGCTGCCTTTTCCCAAGCCACACAAATCCCCAGACTTTCCAATGAGCAACGTGTACAAAACGCAGGGGGTTATAACCTTTGCCATTTGATAAGTTGTCCGTTAACCAGGAGGTAGCAGAGCAGCTCTGGGCGCACAGCAGTGGGCATTGTGCTGGTGTGAGAGCAGTGGGTGAGGATGATAAAGGACACCTATAAGGTAAATCTGATATGGTGGAGGGCTCTGGAATAATGTCTGGGTACGGAAAGGACTTGATGTGTCTTTTTTTTTTTTTTTTTTTTTTGGACAAATGAAGTTGGGTGCAAGCAATAAGCCAGATTGCTCCGTCAGTTGTGAATAAACACGGTCCTGTTCCAAAGGGCTGCTTCCTTTCCCCTCTTGCGGACGTGCCGCTCTGCGGGCAGGGATGTGGCGGAGGGGGACGCGTGGCTCCGCTCTGCTTTTGCTGGGATCCGCAGCGGTGCGGCGGGATGGGGCTGCGGGGCGGCTCCATGGGGGGTTTGGGGGGATGCGCGACACCGCTCCTTCGGGGGCCGCCCCGCCGCCCCTCTCCGTCACGTCGCCCGCTTCGACGTGGCGGCGCTTTGCCCTTTCTAAAGATGGCGGCGGGGCGGGGCTGCGGCCGCGGGGACGGCGGCGCGCGCGGAGTGCGGGGCGGTGCGGGGCGGCGCGGCGCGATGGTGGCGCGGGGGCTGCGCGCGCTGCGCGGGGCGCTGCGGGGAGCCGCGGGGAGCGGCGGGAGGCGGCTCAGCACGCGCCCCGCCCGCGTCCCTGCAACGGACTATCAGGTAGTTGGAGCCCAGGAGGGGGGGAGGGGGGGGGGGGAGCTGCGGGAGGGACGGCGCACGGAGTCGGGCCGGAAGGGAGCGGGCTTGCGGGGTCGGGGGCCGCTCCGAGCCGGCGTTCCGCGGGAGGGGAGCGGGGGCAGCGGGACGTCCGGCGGCGCTCCGGTAACGGTGAGCGCGGGGCGGGGGGAGAAGCGCGGTGCGGGGCCGTCCCGTGCGGGTGCAGCACGTGGGTGCCCCCGGGGGCCGCCCCGGCGATAAGAGGTCGGTGCCCTCCGCGCTCACGCCGCAGCGGGCGCGGGGCCGAGACCGCCGTGATGGGCGCCGCAGCCGCCGCTTCCTTCCAGGATGCCATCCGCACGCTGAACACGCTGCAGACAAACGCCAGTTACCTGGAGCAGGTGAAGCGGGAACGCGGGGACCCCCGGGCCCAGCTGGAGGCCATGCGGGGTTTTTTGGAGAGGAGCGGGCTGCAGGTGAGCCCGCGGGTCCCACTGTGTCATCCGTGTCCCCGCACGTGTCCGGCTCCCCACGTGACACGCGGCCCCGGGGTCTCACGCTGCGCTCACCCCGCAGGTCGAGGACCTGGATCGGCTGAACATCATCCACGTCACGGGGACGAAGGGCAAGGTGAGTGGGAGTGCGTGCTGGGGGTCGTGGAGGGGACACGCTGCCGTTTTGCCTTCCCCTCCCCCCATTGCTGCGCTGATGTCGGTGCATCACCAGGGCTCAGCCTGTGCCTTCACCGAGCGCATCCTGCGTGGCTATGGGCTGCGGACTGGCTTCTACAGGTGGGCAATGGGCGTTGGGGGGCGTTGGGGGGGGGCTCTGGGGCTGAGCTGAAAGTGCCCCCTGGTCCTGCCCCCCCCCCAGCTCCCCCCACTTGGTGCAGGTGCGCGAGCGGATCCGTATCAATGGGCAGCCGCTGAGCAAGGAGCTGTTCAGCAAGTACTTCTGGCTGGTGTACCGCCGGCTGTGGGACACCAAGGTGGGGCACGGGGGGGGTCCCGGGGCTCGCTGTGGTGTGGGGAGCCCCCTATAGCCCCCCCTGATACCCCCATCCTGCAGGACGAGGCTCAGACCAACATGCCGGCGTACTTCCGCTTCCTCACCATCATGGCCTTCCATGTCTTCCTGCAGGAGAAGGTGGGTGGTGCGATGCTGGGAAGGGCTGCCTGGCGGTGGCAGGGTCATTGTCCCCATGGAGGTGTGGTGCCGAGTGATGTGGCCTGTGGGGATGGGTTGGAGTCAGACATGGGGATCTGAGAGCTCTTTTCCAGCTGGAACTGTTCTGTGCGCACAGGTGGACCTGGCGGTGGTGGAGGTGGGCATCGGTGGTGCCTTCGATTGTACCAACATCATCAGGTAGGAGCGGGGTGGGCTCTGCACCCTCTGTCTGTGCCATCCCTGTGTCACCGCCGTGCTCACGCTGTGTCCCCAGGACGCCAGTGGTGTGCGGCGTCTCCTCATTGGGCATCGACCATACCAGCATCCTGGGGGACACAATGGAGAAGATCGCTTGGCAGAAAGGTGGCATTTTTAAGGTAGGAAGAAGGCCTTGCATCCCATTCCAGCCCTGTGTTTGGATCCTAACCACCCATCTTCCACAGCCCGGCGTGCCGGCGTTCACCGTGCTGCAGCCCGAGCAACCGCTGGAAGTGCTCCGGGACCGAGCGCGGGAGTGTGGGGTGAGCTCAGGGGACAGCGTGGGGCTGAGCCTCGGGATGGGGGCCCTCCATATGTCCAGGCTCAGCCTCCTGTCCTCACAGTGCCCTCTGTACCTCTGCCCCGAGCTGGATGCCTTTGAGGCGGGGACGCGGGTGCTGGAGCTGGGGCTGGCGGGCAGCCACCAGCGCTCCAATGCTGCTCTGGCTCTGCAGCTCTCACGGACGTGGCTGCAGCGGCGCGGTTATGAGGGTAAGGCCCCACGTGGGGCTGGGGGGACACGGCCTGAGCGGTGCTATCGTGGCTCACAGTGTGCCACCCCCAGCAGGTACCGATGTGCTGCAGGATGTGCTGCCCGGAGCCGAGCTGTCGGCACAGCGCTCGGTGCCACTGGCACCCACGTTTTGCCCCAGTGATGCCATGATCCAAGGTGCAGTAGGGGCAGTGAGGGGCTGTGCTTGACTGTGATCCCCCTGCGGTGATGTCCTGGTGCTGGGGGTGGCAGGATCCAGCCTTGCTTTGTGCCTTCCCTCCCAGGGCTGCGGGACACAGAGTGGCCTGGCCGTACCCAGGTGCTGCCGCACGGCCCCGTGACGTGGTACATCGATGGGGCTCACACCACCAGCAGCATCCAAGCCTGCGTCCGCTGGTTTCGCCAGGCGGCCCTCAATGAGGACAAACCCCAGGAGTAAGGAGGGGACATGGGGAGGGGGTCAAGGATATGAGGCGTAGGGTAGCACCCACCCACCCCTTGTCCCTATAGTGGCTCTGAGGTGCGGGTGCTGCTCTTCAATGCTACGGGGGACCGGGACACAGCTGCGCTACTGAAGCTGCTGCTGGTGAGGTTTTGGGGTGCTTGTGGGGGAGGTGCTGTCCTTGGGCCCCACTTTGCTGCGGGTGCTGGGAGCCACGTGGTGGAGCTGCTGTCCATCTGTCCATCTGTCTGTCTGTCCTACTCTCCTGTTATCAATGCCCCCCTCCTTTCCAAGGGACTCACAGCCCCAGCTGCAGTCCTAACACACCCCCACCAAGCCCTGCTGGGCTGGGACAGGTCCTGGTGGCATCATGATAGCACTGGGGGAGGGCTGTCCTGGGAGTTTCTGCGTCCCCTGCCCCGCTGATCTCCCTTCTCCCCACAGCCCTGCCACTTTGACTATGCTGTCTTCTGCCCCAACTTCACAGAGGTGTCAGTGGCTGCTAATGCAGGTGAGTACCAAACTCTGGGGGTGGCCCTTCCACCCCAACCCCATCGCTGAACCTGCCCCCATCCCCCCACAGACCAACAAAACTTCAATGTGACACTGGAGAACGCCCTCACACGCTGTGTGGAGAACCAGAAGACGTGGACGCGGCTGATGGAGGAGAAGGGGGGTCCCTGGCTGCCAGCCCCCCTGGAGGTGGGGGGGCTGCTGCAACCGGACCCCCTGCGGGGAGCCCTGCTCCTGGTGCCCCCGTCCGAGCGGCCGCTCAACTCCACCTCCCTCGTCTTCCCCTGCATCTCCCACGCACTGCAATGGATCACGCAGGGCCGGGATCCCCACCTGCCCCTGCCTGCCTCGAAGGTGGGGGCTCACCCCCACCCCGTGGCCACCAGCGGGGCCGTTCTGCTGCAGGAGGCGGCCACCATCCGCGTCCTTGTCACTGGCAGCTTGCACCTGGTTGGAGGGGTCCTCAAACTGCTGGACCCCACGCTGTCTCAGTAGTGGGGATGGGGGCTCTGCACCTCCTTGGACTTGAATTTTTGGATGATGCGTGGAGGCGGATAGGACCCCCCCCCCCGAGCTGGGCTGTCCCTGCCCCTTCTCACCCCAGTGCCTTTTGTTTGTGCCAGCCCAGGGAGAGGCTGTCCCCATGAGGAGGAGGGGACACTTGTGATGAGATGGACTCAGGGTGCCCCCGGGCTCTGGCCAGGGGACTGTGAGTTCCCTGACCCCCCCAGGGCATGTTTTGGGGGTCTGTGGGCGCTCTGTGCCCTAGATATGAGTGATGCTTCAAGGCTCTGTGCCGCTAATTTAATGTAGTTTAGGTTTTTATTATTATTAAGTTTGTAACTTTGACCTGGAGCTGGGCTGGAGGGGCCCGGGTTGCTGTCTGTGCACTGCCCCGGGCTGAGGGGGCAGCAGTGTGGTGCTGCCTGGCCCCCAGCCCCCATCCCCAATAAACCATTTGCTGCTCCCAGTGCTGCCCACTGCCTCCATGGAACAATGCCAGGGGTGGGGTCACCCCATCGGGGCTGCACCCACTGCCCCCCGGCTGCTGCTCAGCGTGCATTTGCACCACGTTATCAGGGGAAGGGTAATGCAGGGTCTGTGGGTGCTGGGGTGCAAACACTGCCTAAGTGCCAGGACACATCCTGGGGGCACCCACGTTTTTCCCCCAACACCCCCATATGCTGAGAACCCCCTGGAGGGGTGTTGCATGGTGCCCCCCCTTCCTCGCCCTGGGCTGCCTTTGGGGGGGGCCAAAGCATTCACTGAATGAGTAAGGGTGGCCCCCAGGACAGCATGGGGCCATGGCCCCCTCCGGGCTCAGCCTGAGGTTTGGGGCAGAAAAAGGCTTTTATGGAGGCTGAGCCGGCGGTGGCGGTGGGGTGATGGCCAAGGGGGGGGCCGAGGGGGTCAGGCCATGCTGCTGGTGGAGCAGGGGGTGCTCTGGGTGCTGCCGATGCTGTGGTTGGTGCTGCTGCTCTCCGAGGCTGGCGCCGTGGTGGAAACCGGCTGCAGTTTGGAGATGGGACCTGCATTACGCCGCCGGTCCAGGGAGGGGGGTAGGAAGGGGGGGGAAAGAAAAATAATGTAGGGCCAAAAAACAAAACTCGGCGCCGGCAGGGCCGGCAGGGGATCGCTCATCCTGAACGTGACCTTTCCAGCCCTGATAAGGGACCCGTCCCTGGCGCAGGGCTTGTGCTCCCCGGCCAACACGGCTCTGCACCCCCTCCCCACCCCCGATAAGATGAGGGATGGTGATGGGCTTTGTGGGGACCTTGGGGACTGCAGCTGGCTCGCACTCATGAGATGCCTCGGCCAAAAGGGATGTCTGGGTGATAGCAACATGACAGCCCCCCTCCCAGGGACATGCGGGAGGGTTGGGAGTGGGGAGGAGGATGGCTTTCCCAGCAATGGGACGTGTGTGTGGGCCCCCCCAACTCCCCCCAGAGATACTCACGGGTATGCGAGTAGATATACCAGAGCCCAGCAGTGAGGAGTGCGCCGATGAGGAAGGCTCCAAAGGTGATGCCCAGCACAGCAGACAGCCCCAGCCCTTGGTCTGCAGTGGGATGAGGCCGTCAGTGTGGGGGTACCTTCCCCAGACCCAGCAGTGTCCCCCCACCCTGCCCCGTGTCCCCAGCTCACTGTTAGGTGGCCGCCGGACGTCCTTCACCTTCACCTCCAAAACCTTCTCGAAGATGGTGTTCTGCCAGGCAGAGGATTGGGGTGAACACGGGGACATTCCAGCCCAACTGCCACCATCCCATGGGGATGTGGTTCAGGGCCCTTTGCCCAAGGACTTTGGGGACCGAGAATGCTGTTCCCAGCTTGGTGATAAGCCCACTGATATGCCTAGGGGGACCGTGGTGCCAGATGGGGGTGATGCTGACCTGCAGTCCAGCCTTGCACTTGAGGGTGGCAGAGAAAGGGACGTGCCTGCCCTCAGGGACGGTGTAGGTGAAGCGGAAGCGCCAGACCTTCCTGGTCCAGTTGCTGGGGGGCTCCTCCAGCATGGCCACACTGGAGCTCTGCGCCTTGTTGCCCTGCACCAGCAGCATTGGATCCATGCCAGGGACCATCAGATAACACTCCTTGAGCTGCGGGTCGGCCAGGTAGTCCTCCAAGTGCATGGATGCCTGCACAAAGACGGGTGACCATTAGGGATGCCGTCGCCCCACGGTGCAGTCCCCACCCCGGTGCCTGAGCCCCACGCATGGGTACCTGCACAAACACCTCCTTGTTGACCTCCAGCTCTGTCTGTGGTGCCTTGAAGTCGGCGGTGGGGAAGAGGCGCAGGAAGAGCTCCCGTGGGATCGGACACTGAAAGGCCACCTGCAAGTAGGGACGGCGTCAGCCACTACTCTGTGTCACCCCCAGTTGGTGACACAGCCACCAACACTTACCCGCACGCTCCGGAGCACCGAGCCCTTGGACAGGCTGAGGATGAGCTGTGAGGAGAGGAGGAAGGTTCGGTCAGCCTGGCCATAGAGTTGTCCCCACGAACATCTCCACTGCTGGGGTCTCCCCATGGGGTTGAGGTGGCTCCATGGTCTCCCCATCAGCAGCACAGCCAGCTGTGCTCACCTCGTTTTTGGCATGGCCGTGGCTCTCCACCAAGGTGCCGCAGCTGCTGAGCAGGGTGTGCAGCATGAAGTGCGTGGCATTCTTCTCTGCCTGGCAGCTGATGTCCCGCAGGGTGATGTTCACCACGTCCTTGAGGGGCTACAAGAAAAGCAGCAATCGTGCCCAACTCCCTCTGGCATGCCCAGCCAGCCCTCCTCTCACCTCTCAGCACCTGGAGCAGGTGCCCTCACCTCCAGGTGGGACCTGGCGATGACGATTTCCATGGTGTCATCTGTGCACTTCCAGGGCTTGAGCAAGAGGAGCAGCGTGCTGGAGAGGAAGTCAGGGCTAGGGGCTGATGGGGTGGGCACTGCGGGCAGCTTCCTTGGCACCTCTGCAGGGAGAAGGCATGGGGTCTGAGTGAGGACCCCCCACTTAAACCCCCTGACCACATTCATGTGCTGTGGACTGACCACGCTCGTGGATCTTCAGTGTGATGTGGGGGCTGATGGGGATGACGGAGTAGGAGGCGATGATGCTGTAGTTCTTCTCAAAGGCTTTGGCGATGAGACCCTCCTCTGTGTCGGGCAGCAGCTCCCCTTTCTGTGGCCCCATGGGGATGTGCAGGATCTTGTAGGTGCCGGAGGTCTGCGGGGATGGTGCAGAAGGGTGTGAGCGGAGACAGGGATTGGGGCAGCAGTGGGGAAGTGCCACGAGGACCGTACCAGGAAATTGAGGCTGCAGTTGTTCAGCATCAGGAGCCAGGCGAGGTTGGCTGGGCCCTGCAGGAGGAGGATCTGGTTGTTCGGCTGCTGTTCGGGGCAGCTCAGGGTCAGGTTCACCTCCGTGATGGGCAAGCTGCAAAGCCACGAGATACCCTCAGTCCAGCATTAGGCCCCTTTTGGAGTGCCCACAAGAGACCCCGGCCTCTTTCCCAGTACCTGGGCTTGTGCAGAAGCTGCACAATGTGGGCAGCCCTGGCATTGTGGGCACTGCTGCTGGTGCAGCCCTTCACCTCACGAAAAAGGACCTCAGCCTCAAGATGCGGCGTGGCATCAAAGTCCTTCTGGGGAACGCAGTTCGTGGGGCTGCTGCCATCTGTGGGGAAGGCAGGCAGTGCTGATGGCCACCAAAACTCCACCATTGTCATGGTTTTATGTGACAACCATACTCAGGGTGCCCGCAGCATCGCCCTGCGTGTTTCCAGCATAGTGGAGCAGGAGGAATGCTGTGGTTATCTCATCCCCCCCAGTGCCACCCAGTTGTCCCCCCCTCCCCAACAACCCCCACCCCCCGCTCCCTGTGCCCCGCCGCACTTTCGCCCAGGTGGAGGTGGATCCTCTGTGGGTCCTTCAGCTCGCTGTAGGATGTGATGCCCCTATAGGTGTTCTGCACCCAGTCCAGCAGATCTCCCTTGGCAGCCTCTGGCAGCTCCGTGCCCTGCACCTTGGGGCTCAGACAGGCGTCCTGCAGGTGAGCAGCACAAGGAGCTGAGGCAGAGCGGGGCACACAGATGCATCCCTCTCTGCCACCCAGGAAACGCAGGATCCCCACTCCTGGCATGGGCAGTGCTCTGAACCCAGATGGATTGGCATCTCCAGAGCACTGACTCCATTGCGCTTGGGGTCACATTGCAGGGATTTTAGGTGGCCATCAGCACACGAGGAGCTCGGCCCACTTTATTATTAGCCGCAAACAAAGCAGGAGGTTTATTTTGCTAACAAAGCTCCCGGCCCCGGCTCAGCTCGCTGGAGCCAAACCCCATCGCTGACCTTCCTCCCGGCAGCCGGAGGAAACAGGAGCTTTTTCAAGCGCCATGCGTCATTCGCTGCCTGGCCTGCCCCACGCTCAGATCTGCTGCCAGCAGCCAGCTGTCCCCCAGCTGCGAGCATCATCCCCAGGAGAGGGGACCCAAGCACCCCAGGGGCACCCCCAGGCCCTCCAACCCCTCCCTTGAGTCTGTTGTGGCACTCACAGTGTGGATGAGGAGGTCCTGGCACGGGGAGGTGATGCTGGCTGAGCACTGTGGGCACTGGAGGATGAGCACTGCTTGCCGGGTGCAGTTATCAGCTCGTGGTATGATGGACACATTCAGCATGGGGACAGGGGTCTGTAGGGAGCAAGAAGAGGATCAGCAATGTATATGGCTGGGATTGACCTCCCTCCCGTGTCCCCACTGGGACAGCAGAGAGGTACATCGGGCTGGCCCCAGACATGAGCCATGTGGGAGGCAGCAAGGATGGGAGATTTGGCCTTGGGGCAGCTGGAGGGATGCAGGGATGCCATTCGGGTGTATACACACACCAGAGTGTGTCAGACCCTCTGGCTACCCCCTAATGGCTCACACTGGGGAGGAGCATCCCCATGCTGTGGCCCTTCATAGGGGTCAGAGCATCAGGGACCAGGTGCTGTGTACCAGACAGCAGGGTGTCACCCGGTGGGGACCAGAGCATCCCCATAGAGCAGCCCAGGACATCCCCACATTGGAATTTGTGCACCCTCACCCCATGCAGCAGAGCATCCACACGCTGGGTACAGGGACGTGCCCCTGTGGCTCTCCCAACCCCATCCTGACACTGTGGCACCACTACAGCCCCGGTACGGCACAAAGCAAACGGCAGCAGCAGCACGGCGTGCAGGCGGCCGGCTGTGACCCCATAGAGCTGTGTGGGTGGCCGGGGACCCCGGGTGGCCCCATGGCGGCAGGAGGAGCCGCGCTGGTTTTCCTGCCGCGTGTTTTGCGGCTCTCCATTGTTTGGCCCCCGCCGAGTGCAGGGAGATGGAGGAGCTGGAGGCTGTGTCTCGCCCTCCGCGGCCTTTTTTTAGGTTTTTTCTTTTCGGTGTTGTTGTGTCGTGTTGGGATTTTTTTTTTTTTTTTTAATTGCTTTGTGGGATCTGCTTATAGAAAGCAGTTTCCAGTAATTCTTCTAGGAGTGGAGCCAGGTCCCTGCCCGGCTCCCCAGGGCTCGGTGCCGGCGAGCCGAGTGCCACAGCCGTGACATCACTGTGTGTCCCCCGCCGCCTCTGGTGACAAAGCCGGGGCACCCCCGGCTCTGACGCTCTCTTGCAGGCGCCTGCGCCAGGGCCAGGCTTCCTGCTCCCCTGCCTGTGCCCCAAAAAGCAGAACTGGGAGAGCTGGGAGGCGGTGAGACCAGAACCTGGTGCTGCGTTTCCTGGTGCCTCAAGCAGCTCCAAGGGCCTGATTCCCGCAGCTAATTTTCCCCTAATTCTGCCTCCTCCTGCCCAGCCAAAGCCCCCCACCTCAGAGCTGGGCAGTGCACCAGGCAGGAGAGCAGTCCCAGGCTCACTGCCCTGCTGTGCCTGGCCTCAAGCACCCACAAAGCAGTCACCATGCTGGGCATGCTGCCTCAACCCAAGTGACTTCCTTCATCCCTCCCTGCATCCATCCATCCTATGGATATGCGGGTACCTGGATGCAGGGACAGTCCCTGTAGCTTAGGCTGTCGCTTTTATAAAGAATCTTAACTGTCCCTTTAGGGACAGAGCAAAACCACAACTTGGTCTGAGAGAGGAAGTTGGGCCATGCAGGGAAATTGCACTGTGGAAAAGGTTAATCTGGTTTCTCTCGCTGCTCGTTACTCAGAGGAAACGATTTTGACAGCAGCCTCAGCTACATTCACTGCTTGCTGGTCCCACAGTGCCAGAACTGCGTTTCCCCAGGGGGAGCTGGAAAAGGACCTGGCTCACCTTGGACCACTGGATGCTGAGGACGTGCACTTCATGTCCAGTCTGTACAGAGCTGCTGCTGACGCAGCCCCGCAGCACCGTGCTGGTGGTGTAGGACAGCGTGATGGGAGGCTCTGCTGTCACCGGCTGCAAGTCGCAGTGCTCAGCTGGAGCAGGGTCTGGGCAGAAAACAAAGGGACATCAGTCACTGCCTGGTGGTGTGGGGACAGGGGACGTGCAAGAGGGGCTGTGCTGCGACACCCGCCTGGAGCTGGCTAGTTTGGTCCCATTAATGATCCTCAGATCCGGTCTGGAAAAAAACACTGTCCCCGTGCAGCTTCCCCCAGTGATTGGCCCTCCCCAGCCCCCGCTGCGGCAGGAAATCGGAAGGGCCAGGTGTGGAAATGGCACCGGGTTGTCCCTGCGGAGGTGCGAGGCGGGCGGCGCTGACACTGACCGTCCGCGTGCTGCAGCTGCCAAGGGAAATCCTGACTACAGAACGCTGCCTGCAGCTCCGGTCCTGCAAACGCAGAGGTGACGGCCTGGGGCACTTCCCCTGCCCTGGGCAGCGCCGTCCCCGAGCTGTCCCAGTGTTGGGGCACACATGGATGGCCCTGCTGTGGATGCCCTGTGGGACCACGAGTGCTGCGTTTGGTTCAGATGTGACCAGGAGCGCCATCCCTTCTCTGGGGGGCCCCAATGGGGCGATGAGGAGGCGATGCCCTGTGCCAGGGCATCCCACAGGAGGAGGCGATGCCCTGTGCCAGGGACACCCTATGTCGGGGATGGGCTGAGAGCCACACGTGCCGTCCCAGAGCCACATTGGGGTGGTGAGGCCGAGGCGGCGGGGTCACGGCACAGGCCCCGCGGTGACGCTGCCGAGGTCCCAACTATTGTCCAGCGCTTCCTCCCCCTGGCGCAGCAGTCGCAGCATCGGGAGGAAGATAAACAGCCTCTTATCTGAGCGCCGCAGCCCGCCGCACTCTTCCCTGCACTGCTGCCCCGGCGGCACCGGGCACGGCCCCGATCCCCGGCATCACAGGGCATGTCGGAGGGTTCGTCACCCCTCCGGTGACACGCTGCCAGGATGCAGCCGTGCAGCCCCACACAGAGCGGGGATGCTGCAGAGGGGCACTGGGGCAGTGGTGCCAAGCGGGCGCTGCCCCCAGAGGCAGGCAGTGCTCCGCGGCATGATGTCAGGATCAGATAAGGGCGCTCAGCTGGGCCCAGCCTGCGCCCGCGGGGTCAATCAGATAAGGGGGCATTTATTTTTGTACTCCAGGAAATGTAAAAAAAAAAAAAAAAAATTAAAAGAAAGAAAGAAAGAAAACCCACTTGATGTTTTTTCAGCCTCCCACCGCCCGCCCTCGGCCTCTCTGCTGTGTCGCCCCGGCGTGTGAGGGATTCCTGTTTTTTTATAGGAGCGGATCAAAGGCTCCAGGCACAGAACAAAGCCCTGTGGTGCCAGGGTGCCAGGCTGGGGATGCCAGGTTTTGGATGCTCCCAGGCAGCACGGTTTGCTGACATTCGTGCAATGAGCTGGCAGGGCTCAGCTGCGCCAGGAGTGGGAATGGAGGGAGAGCAGCAGCCTGGGGGTTGTCATCCCTGGGTCATCACAGGCTGCTGTGCGATGGGGAGGTGGCAACACAGGGTGTACAGCACAGCTACATAGGGCACGGGGTAGAAGGCACAGCTACATGGCACAGGGGTGCTATGGTGCACCCACATAGGATGGGGGCCATATAGCACAGCTGCAGGTGGTGGGCATGGTGTAGAACTGCCACATTGTAGGATGTGGCCTATATGGCAGAGCTACACAGGACAAGGACTATAGAGGCACAGTTACATATTACAGGGACTTTACTGGTTGGTTGTATAGGGCAGGAACCGCACTGAACACTCAGGACAAGGACCACATGGCACAGATAAATAAACAAAGGGTCATAAAGCAGATAGGAAGGACAGGAACTACCTTATGTCACTATGTGGGACAGTATAGCACAGCTCCATAGGATGAGGACCATATAGCATACAGCACAGCTAAGTAGGACAGGGACCAGAAGGCACAGCTGAGTAGTATGGGGACCAAAGCTACATAGAACACAGCTCATGTAGCAGAATCATGTTAGTGCAGGGACAGTATGGCACAGCCACACAGGATGCAGAGTAAATGGCACAAGTACAACGGACATGGCACAGCAGCTGTTTGGCACAGCTGCTCAGGACAGAGACTGATTCCGCAGCTGCAAAGGATGGAGGCCCAGCAGCACAGCTATATGGGATGGGGAATATATGACACTGCTCTGTGCTACGCAAACCATACGGCACGGCTACAGGATGGGGACCATACCTCATTGCTGCATAGGACACAGACCTTACTGCACATCTATGTAGGATGGGGACCACAGGGCACAGCCATAGGACAAAGACAGTATGGCACAGCTATGGAGGGCACAGACGGTATGGCACAGCTACATAGGACATGGACCTTATGGTGCAGCTACATTGGATGGAGATCTTATGATCTACAGCTGTAGGACAAGTATGACACAACTACATAGGATGGGGTCCACACAAGCACAGCCCCATAAAGCATGGCCTGCATGGCACAAACCCCAGGACAGGACTGTAGGGCATCCCAGCACTGCTGCTGTCCTAGCACCACTCTGTCCCTGTCCCACCCCAGCATGGCATGTCCCCATGTCCCCAGCCCTCTGCCTGCTGGCTGCTGTGCCCTACAGACCCTCCCTGTGAACCCGCAGCGGTCACGGGGTGAGGGCAGCGTCAGCACTGCTGGGCTGAAGTGAAGGCAGCAGAACAGTGCCCATCTCCATAGCCACCAACGGCAGGGTGCTTTTGGGGCTCCCATCCCTGCGCAGCCGCCTGGGTGGGTGTTCTGGTGCCACTGGGACCACCCCGGGACCCGCTGTGTGCTGTTCTCAGGAAGGGAGCAGCAGCCGCACCGCTTTGACGCATAGCCGGTGACACAGCCGGGCTTTGGGGCCGCTGGAGGGGTTCCGTATCAAAAGGGTCCCATGTCAGCAGGGTCCCATGTCAGAGGGGTCCGTTCCACGCCAGCAGGGTCCCATCCCCGTGCCCGGTACGCGTGCCTCACGGCGGGGCACAGCTCCTGGCTGATCCCGCCGCGTTCCGGGCACCTCCTCGCCCTCGTCCCCTCCCGTGCTCCGCACACCGCCGGGACCCCCCGGCCCCACTCACCGGGACGGCAGAGCAGCGCCAGCAGCAGCGGCAGCAGCGGAGAGCTCCGACGGCACATCCCGGCCTCTGTCCCGAACCCTGAGCGCAGTGAGCGGGCGGCGGCGGCAGGAAACCGACTCCCTTCGGCAGGAGGAGGAGGAGGAGGAGGTGGAGGAGGAGGGTCGGCGGGCGGCGCGGCTCCGTGCCGGGAGGAAATGCCGCTCCGCAGCGCTGGAGCCGTGCCGGGTGACGGGGGGGGGTGGAAGGGAGCGGGGGGCTGGGTGAAGTGAGGGGGGCCCGTGCCTCGGTTTCCCCACTGGGGAGTGGGTATTGCTGCCAGCGCTGAGTCCCGAGGGATGGGGTCAGTGGGTATGCCCTGGAATCCCTTTTGGGGTAGTAGCACAGAGCAAGAGTGTTAGTGATCACAGCTCCTCCTTTGAGGATGTTCAGATGCCAGAGAGCCCATCTTGCCCTCCGTTACAACCCCACACGGCTTAGGACTGGGGAGGGGGCTGCTCTGTGTGCTACTGCCCAAATGCAAGGGTGACACAGGCTGCCCCATGGAGCTGACACTCAGCCCATGCGTAGTTATTCCCCAGCAGTGAGTGCCCCACTGGGCACCAGGTCTGAGGCTGCTGCCAGATGTGTGGGGCCCACAGCAATGCCACCAGCCCTGTGCATGCCCACAGCTGGGAACTGCCACAGCATCCCTGCTTGCAGGCAGGTTTGGGTTTTGGGGATAGTCCTGGGTCACAGCAGTACCGAGGTGGGAGCCAGAGACCAGCAGGGTGCTTACAGGGACATTCCTGCAGCCTTGCCCCGTCCCTGCTGAACGCACACTGGGGTGGCTCCATCCCGTTCCAAGGCCGTGGGGAGGAAGCGGCGCAGGGACCTGCAGGGAAGGCAGCAGGCCCGTCCCCAGCAGCAGCACGTCCTCGAGGTGACCGCTGTCCCCCCAGCACGTCCCCGGGGCGAGCAGCAGCCATCTCCCGCGACAGAGCACTGCCATCTCCTGGGGACCGCGGGGACGGGTGCAGGCAGCAGCGCCGAGCCTGAGCATCCCCTGCACCCCTGTATCCACGGGAGCAATCAGGACGCCCTAGCCCTGCTCACCGTGCGGGGAAACCGATTCAGGCTCACCTCACACCCCGAGAGGGACGAAGGCACGAGGAATACCGACTCACTCCATCCCCCACCCGGCTTTAACCCGCTGCCCCCCACCCCTCCTGGCCCCTCGCCCCCAGCGACACGCGCCTCGCGGTGCTGGCAGCGCCCCAGCCCCGGCCGGATGGCCGCATCCTTCCTGCCCGCCGCCTCCCCGCAGCGCCGCGGCCCCGCCGTTGCTCATGGTTGCTTCACCCCTGGGCACCCGGCTGACGTCTGGGACTGGCGAGCTTGGAATTGTTTTTTTTTTCCTTCAGGAATTTTTCTAGGGGAATTTTTGTTCCCCCCCCCCCCCAGCACGTTTCCTTCCTCCGCACCATTTCGGTGACCTGGCTTGCCCCCGAGCTGCTGCCCACCCCGTGCCTGATTTATGGCAGCCCCAAAGCCAGCAGTGCCGGGAGGTCATGGCTCTGTCACCTGCTGCCCTCACCCTGTCTAGGAACACAAGGGGCTGCAATGCACACTGCAGGCAGCTCTGGGACTGGGGAACCCTCAGTTCCACGTTCCCAATGCCAGCATCCCCCATATTCAGTTCTGCAGCACATCCCTGAGATATTTAGCCCCCCCATGAGTGTTACCCCCCACCCATGAGGACACCAATTTGGTGGCTGTGCTAAGATGCACGTCCACACAGCATCCCTCTGCCCCAGGTGACGTCCAGCCCAGAGGCACAGTGTGACAGCAATGAGCCTGTGTGCTTGGAAGGAGGGCAGCCAGCAGCACAGCCATGCACCCCAATGGGCAAAAGCAGTGAGGAGATGATGGAAATCCCCATCCTATGAGATGAAGAAGGATGTGGGCATCCCCAAACACCCCAATGGATAAAAGCAGCAAAGAAATGGTGGAAGTGGCAGAAATCACCATCTGATGGGATGAGGAGGAGGGACGGGGTGGGATGCTGCCCAAGGGATGCAGAAGCAGAGCAGAGGAGAGAGATGGGGTTGGGGAGAGCGGGACGGGGCCAGGATGCAGCCCCAGGGGCAAGCAGTCGGGATGCTCCCTCCCTTCCTCCAAGCATCCCCCAGCCCACAGCATCGCAGCAGCCGGGATAAACACCCGCTTCCTGCCCTTAATCAGCTTCAGAGAGGGGCTGGCTGAGGGAGGGGGAGGAGTGGAGGGGGGGGTGAGGGGGGAGGGCTAGAAACAAAAATCTCTGGAAAGAAAAACTCATTTCCTGCGACAGAAGAAAAAGATAAAGTTCGGGCTCATTAAAGTGAACTTTACTGGGGAGAGACGGGAAAGAGCCAAACACAATGTCCTTGAAATTTCCTTCGCGCGGCTCTGTCCACGAAAACAGGATAAGGCCACTTCCGCTGTCTCTGCCCCGCGCGTGCGGGGGGAGCGCAGGGTGGGGGGCGCGGGGCCGTCACAGCTTGTCGAGGTAGGAGCAGACCTGCTGGAAAACCTCATCCACGGTGCCCTCGGCATTCAGCTGCGGGGACAGTGATGGGGTGTCGGTACCCTCAGCGATGCTGGGGGGGGTTGGGGCTCGGCCACCCCCATGTATTGCTTGCCCCCTCCTCCCCGTATCCCGCTCACCTGGCGGACGATGCCCCGGCCCTTGTAGAAGGTGATGACGGGCTCGGTGGCTTTGTAGTAGGTCTCCAGGCGCTTCTTGATGGTCTCCTCGTTGTCGTCCACCCTCCCGCTGGTCTCTCCCCGCTTCAGCAGCCGCTTCACCATCGTCTCCTTCCCCGCATCCACGTAGAGCAGCAGCGTGGGGGGGCCAATCTGCGGGGACACAGCTGTCACCGTGTGGTCTGGGTGTCCCCACGTCTCCTCCAGGTGGGGCTGGAGGCTGGAGGGGACAGCACGGCCATCACCCCAGTCACCCTCTGCCAGCCCTGGGTGCAGCCCAGCTGTCCCCTCACTGCAGTGCCAGCATCGTGCAGCCTGCAGATGGAAGGTGGCACGACACAACGTGGCGCACATTGGGGGAAATGTTCTCACCTTCTTTTCAAACTCCTCTCCCTGCTTCACCTCGCGGGGGTAGCCATCAATGAGGAAACCCTTGGAGGTGTCTGCCTTAGCCAGCATGGCGTCCCGCAGCATGTCCAGCACTGTGTCCTGGGGAGGGGGCATACGGCTGTCAGGGTGATGTGGGACCACGTGCCCCATTCCTGCTGCTGCATCACCATAGTGTCCCCACGTCACCCTGTGTTCACGGCCACAAACTCACCAGGGGCACCAGCTCGCCCTTCTCCATGATGGCTTGCAGCTTCTTGCCCCGCTCCGAGCCTGAGCTGACCTCTGCCCGGAGCAGATCCCCAGTGGAGAGGTGAGTGTACCCATACTTGTGCACAATCTTCTCGCATTGCGTCCCCTTTCCCGAGCCGGGGCCACCTGCAAGTCACACCAGGGCCACCATCATGTCCCATGCCCCATCTAGTGGGGGTAGGAGGAGAGGCAGCCCAGGCCCATCAAAGCCTGATGAAAGGAGACGGGATGGATGGAAAGAGCTGTTGGGGTGGCGTGGGCTGCTGGTGTGGCTGATGAGCCATGGGCATCATTGCCCTGATGGCACCAGAGGCACCGTGACCAATATCCAAGACATCACTCTCCTGATGGCACCCTGGACATCACCACCCCATCAAGCACCCATGACATCACTCCCAGGAGTTTGCCATCACATCACATTGGATGCTGGCACCCCAAGCTTTGCTAGATCCTGCTGGTCCCAGCACACCCCACACCAGCCAGCTCTGTCCCAAGCCCACTTACCCACCACAAAGATGATCTTGTGGTGCTTCAGTTTTTCTGGTGGAGAGAAAAAAAAGAAAAAAGAAAAAAAACAACAATTAATCTAAAAGCTGGAAGTTACACCAGGGAGCAAACTGTCCCCAGCGGCAGGACTGAATGAGGGGTGGTGAGGACCAACCCCAGGGAGGGCAGAGTAGGAAGCACCCATCCCTGTCACCTGGACAATCCAGGACATCAAAACTGGACATGCTCAAGCACTGAGACCCCACGGTGCCTTGGCAGCTGTGGGGCTGAGCTGTGGGCTCGGAATTCCACTGCATCCTGGAGACGGTCATTGTCCCCAGCCCCACTGAGAGATGGGAACCAGCAGGGACAGCCACATCCATCCCCATGGCCAGCTTCTAGTCCTGCTTGGTGCAGGATGGCACGGCGTGGAACAACCCCATGGAGTCTGACTGCTCCCAGAAATGGCATAGCCCCATCCACCTGGGGCATTCCAGCCCACAGAACAGGGGGGTTTCCCTGCAGGATTTCCCCTCCCTCCGCCCCCCCCTTGCAGGATCCATCCCTGCCGTGCGTTGGGATCTGACAGTGCAGAGGGAGGGAGCTAAAAATAATGTGAGCCACTTCAGGGTTGCACTGCCCATCTCTGGATCTCAGTCTTCTGAAATTTCAGCTCCTTCAGCAGCCGGTGAGCCTGGGGCTGGGAGGGAGCCAAGAGGCTGGTGGGGGGGGGAGGGCAGGAGACATGGGGTACGTGGGAGATGGAGGGAAGCAAGGGGGAGAAATGGGACAGAGGCAATGGTGGGACAGGGAGTGGACATAAGGGATGGAAAGAGGACACGGAATGGACACGAGGGGGAGACAGAGGGGATGGACACGACAGGAGAACATAGAAGATGGACACAAGGGGGGGACACTGGGGATGGATGAGAGATTGAGGACTTGGATACAAGGGAAACAGAGGAGATAGATGGAAAGAGAACATGAGACAGACACAAAAGGGGACATAAGGATCAGATGCAAGAGGGACAGAGGTGACAGATACAAAGAGGACATGGGAGACAGGCACAAAGGGCTGAGAGATCGGATGCAAGGGGGAGAAAAGAGATGGGCATGGCAGGGGACAAGTGATGGACACAACTGTATAACATAGGAGGATGGGGGGACAGATGGGTGGATGCAAAGGGAACTAAGGGATTAGACGCAAGAGGAACAGAGAGAACAGATGGACACAGGGGATGGACACAAGGGGAACCAAGGGTTTAGATGCAAGAGAGACAGAGAAGACAAATGCAAAAAGGATGCAGGAGATGGACACAAGGAGGAAAAACTGAGTATATACAATGAGATATAAGGGATGGAGGCAACAGGGGTTGGAGAGGAAGGATGCCAAGGGGGATCGAGGGATCAGGTGCAAGGGGGGTGGATCCAAAGGGGATGGAAGGAATGGATGCAAGAGGCACAGATGCAAAGCACTCACCTGTCGACATGCTGCTGCTGTCTGGGTGGAGGAGCACTTGAGGCTGCAAGGGAAGCAGAGCAGAGTGAGCAGCACGGCGGGGACACAGGGTATCCAGCACTGAGGCCTGGGGAGGATGTTGCCAGGACAACAGCTCTCCCTTTGCTTCCACGGTGGGATGGAGCAGATCTCAAATGGAGCTTTAGGGCCACGCTGGGGAACAGGGTTTCCCCCCTGCTAGCATTACCGTTCCCCAACTCGGCCCTAAAATATATAAAATTTCTAAAATATACAAGAAAGGCACAATGCTGCCCGAATTCCATGGCTCCAGGAGCTGGGACCTCACTTCCTGCAGCCATCGCCTACCTCGCTGCCGGCAGCCACCCGCCCTGTGCCGGCACTGCCGGGTGACGCAAGGTGACAATACCAGCACCCTGCCCTGCCCTGCCCACATCCCCATGCCTGGGGTGCTGCCTGGCAGCCGGAAACCGGCTTGGGGTCACACATGGCACCAGGCCACTGAGAGATGGAGGCGATATCCTACGTTCCTGCAGCTCCCCGCGTGCTGGAGGGGATGCTTTTGAAGACCGAGCCCGTTCTCCGTGCCCAAGGGGGGGGTTGCTGCACCCTGCTGTCCTTCCAGTTCCTTGCTGTGGGTTTGGCCATGCCGCCTGCCCGCACCCAGCCCTGCAGCACCCCACCTGCTCAGCCACACCGCGTCACCTCGCTGTCCCCAAACCGGCCAGACCGGGGCCGAAGGGGCCGCGGCCATCCGTCAGGTCGTGTTACAGCCGGGAAAGGGCAGAGGCTAAGAATGGATGGGCTGAAATCCGCACCGGGTCACGTCCCGCCTGCGCGGCGAGGCTGAGGCCGGCATCGCCCCGTAGGAAAGGCACATCCCCGGTGCGGGGGCACTGAGCACAGCTGGCAGCAGCCCTCGGTGGGCTCACGGCCTGACCCAGCGTGCTGCTGTGCCCAGGGAGCGGGCGGCACGGGACTCCCCAGCAAAGCCGACGCTGTGATGTGCTCCCTAGAACTGCATCCCACCAGGGGCTCCAACCACGCGCTTTGCCCGCACCCATCTCCCATGTGGGGGCTCCAGCCTCAAGGGCTGCCCGGCCCCCAGCACCCTGCAATAGCCCAGCACCCCTGCAATGCCCCCCCGCTGCTCCCCACCGCTCTTCTCCCTTCTGATCCCCCCGGCTCCCGCTCACCCGCAGCGATGCTCACATCCCCCCCCCGCTCCCCCAGCCCCACCGCTCAGCGCACGGGGGGGGGTGAGGGGGGGGGGGCGGACCGAACGCTTCCCCGCCCCCGAACAGAGGGGCCGGGCGGGGGGCAGCAGGGGGGGGGACCCGAACGGCGGATGCCGGAACGCCCTCCCCAAGGTCACCGCGCGGCCGTGCCCGGGGGGAACGGGAACAAGAAACGCGGTGCAAAACAGCAACGGGGCTGGGGGGGGGAGAGCGGCACTGACCTGCGGGGGGGCGGTGCGGAACGAAGGGGGGGGGGGCTGCTGCTGGCCGGCAGCTTCTGCCGTACCGCTAGATATATATAATGCTGGCGGCGCGGGGCATGCCGGGAGCGGGCAGCGGGAGGGGGGGCACTTGGAGGGGGGGGGCAATGCTGCCCGCCCGCAGCCCCCCGGTACCGCGCCTCCGCAACGGGAGGAGCCCGCGGATGAGGGGTGGAGCTGGGAGCGTCCTGCACCCCCCAACCGCCGACCCCAGCACCGCTGCGGGATGGGGGGGGGGTCCTACGGGGTCCTTTTCCCCCCCCCCTCTCGGTCCCCAAAAATGCATCCCGCAGGCACGATCCAAGGCAACAGACTGCAGCGAGGTTTATTCCTGTACAAATCGGTACAAAACGCGGTGCTGAGCCATCCCCCAAGGTGTGACCCCACCGGGACGGCCCCCCATTCCCCCCCCCCCCCCCCCCCCCGCTGCCACGGCCAAGGGGGAAACTGAGGCACGGAGCTGCCACCCCGCTAGGGCTCAGCGTCCAAACGCTTCTGAATAGTTTGTGAGGGGCTGATGAGTGACGAGCATCGCGTGGCTCCACGGTTGAAATTCAAACACGGGGACCAGGAGAGAGAAAAATCCCCCAAATCCCACGGCCAGGTTACAAAAGGTTCCGGCAGTGCTGTGTGGTGTTGCTCCCCCTACCCACCTCCCCCTCCCGGCACCACGTTGGCAGTGTCATCCCCTTGGTCCTCACTGGGGTGGCTCTCGAGGTCTCAGTTCTGGGGGTGGTGACACCGAAAATGTTAGGATTTGTGCTGAGGGATAGTGGGGGGTGGGGGCTAGAATTTTGCCCCAAAAGCAATGCGACCCCCATGCCAGCCAAAGGGGATCATGCACCTGCACCCCCGTGTGCTTTCAGGGTGATGGGCTGCAGTCCAGCCTGGGAGGTTCTGAGCTGGGACCACGCAGGGTTCCTACGTCCTGCAGGACACCCCAAAACCCACGATATCACGGCTGCGCACCCCTGATGTGCACGGTGCAGCTCTGGGGTGCACGGTGCAGCCTGGACCCCAAACTAAGGGGACTTTGAAGCAATGGGATCCCAAACCAAGGGGACTCCGTCCCACGGGTGACCCCAAGCCAAAGAATCCCTGAACTAAAAACTAAGGGGACTCCAAGCCAAGGGAACCCCAAGCCATGATCCCACGGAGATCCCACCCCCAAGGGACCCCATCCCAATGGAACCCCCAACCAACAGGACCTCATCCCAATGGCACCCCATACCAAGGGGATCCCATCCCAAGGTGACCCCGAATCAAAGGGACCCCAAATCAAATGGACCCCATCCCCAGGGCTCCGTGCTCAGTGCAGCTGCCCTAGGGCCAGGTGGGGTGAGAGAAGGTGATGTTGTAGGGGGCGGCCCAGCTGGCAAAGACGCGCTTCTCGGTGATGAAGCGGTGGTGATTGCCGCGGCGGCTGCGCTCGTTGTGGATGTACGTCGTGCACTCGTCGGGGCCCTTGGGCTCGTAGTAGTGGTAGGCCATGCGGCGGGGCTGCGGACGCTGACTACAGGCAGACCGTGGGCTGAGCCCCGTGCTGTGTCCTGGGCTTGGGATTTGGGGATGGGGAGGCCCTTACCTGCAGTAGTTGGGAGGCACCATGCCGTAGACGTGGACGGTGTCGCACAGCTCCACCGCAATCCCCATGGTGAACCAACCCGTGCTCAACCACGAGCGCGACTTCTCTCTAGGGCACAGCGATGAGGTGACCCTCGTGGTGGCTCAACCCACCGGTGGGGACCCACAGAACACAAGGAGGGGAGGAGGAGCTCCCGGTACCTGTCCTTCCCCGTCTCCCCCCGAAAGAGCTCGTCGAACTGCTTCATGCGGTGCGGGGAGACGATGTAGGCTGTCATGTTGGGGAAGGATGCACCGACGCGTTGGATGATCTTCAACAGCCCCTTCTGCATCTTGGCCGGCGGCCCCCAGAAGATGAGGATGGTCTCTGGGGTTTTATTGACGAACTCTTGGGGCCGCTTGAGGACGCGGTAGACGCTGGAGTGGGCCACCACACGGAAGGTGGTCTTGTTGCCCACATCAGACTCATAGCCGGTGGTGGGAGCGTCGTTCATGCGGATGGTGCACTCGGTTTGGTCGATCTCGGCACCCAGGTGGGTGCCCAGGAGGTGGCTGGAGCTGGTGACGATGGCGCATTGGTGGCAGTGGGCAGTCAGGCTCTGAGGCGATGGACACAATGAGTCCAAACCAAGGAAACCCCAAAACACAGGGACCCCAAACAAAGGGGAGTCCAAACCATGGGGAATCCAAACCAAGGGGCTTTCAGTGTCCCACCCACGGGGACATTCCATCTCCATACCCACATCCTGTGCCCACCTTGTTCCCAGACACGGGCAGGTACCCGCCGCTCACCCCCCAGTGCCGCAGGTTGGGGGGCCGCCGGTGTGTTCCCCGCAGTGCACTGTAGGGGAACACCTCGGTCCCACTGCTGGAGCTGTAGATGATCAGCAGCATGAGCAGGGCGAAGAGAAGCACGAAGACGGCGGCGCGCTGGCTCTGCAGGTGGGGGACAGCATCAGGGCCCCTTTCCAAGGGATGGGGATGGAGATCACCGGGATGATGCAGCCCAACTCCATCTCCCCTTGCTGGCTACAGGGAGCTGGGATAGGGATGGGGATGGGATGGGATAGGATGGGGACGGAGATGGGGTTGGGAATGGGGATGGCGATGGGGACATTCCTGTCCTTCCCTGCCCAGCCATACACACAGCTCCAGCTCTCCCAGTAGCGGCACTGCATGCATGGCCGCAGGGCTTTAAGGAGAGAGGAGGAGGAAAATGCTTTACTGCGTGAGCACTCCTCTGAGCTGCTGCCAGCAGATCCCTGGCGCTGACACGGCCACCCCCAGCTCGGCCGTCCCGAATGGCTTTAAGGGGACTCGGGGTCCCACTCACCGTGCTGCCGCTCATGTCTCCGTGCTGCCCTCAGTGCCGAGTGACTGCCGACGTCCTGTGAGCACCTGCAAGGCACGCAGTCACCCCAAAAGCAGCGGGATCCTGTCCCCAAACCCACACCATGCACTGATCCCCACACCAGGCTTAGCCTTGGGCTGATTCCAGAGCCCTGAGGAGATCGGGCTCTCCTGGCTCAATCCTATTAAACTGGCCCCGGGGTGTTCGGGGTGCTCCCATGGGTACTTGCTGAGCAAGGGGACCCACTTATCCTCACTTCTCCCCACCCCCATGAACATTCTGAAGTCCTTCTCAGTGAGTCATTGCCACTCCTGCTGGGTCGTAGTCGTAGCAATTAGAAATTAAAAACAAAATGAAATCTGATTGTCTTGGGAGGAGCCAAGATGGAAAATTACACAGCAGCCGGCACGTAACCCTCCAGGGGGCCCTGAAAGGCTTTGGGGCTGGGAAGGCGCCAGCGTGCCTGGGGCACGGCCGGGATTTTCGGTGCCAGGAGTCCCAGGAGAGAGGGAACAGCGCTGGGAGCTCCGTCCCTGCACGGGGCTGAGGGGGCAGGAGAAGCGCGCAGCGGGTACACGGGGCGAAGAGGGGGGAGGTGGCAGCTCCGGGACCCCCGCTGGTCACCCCGCTCCTGCCGTGCAGGTCCCTTACCTGGGTGAGGGCACTCATCTGCAGCAGGTGCTGAGCGCTGCCGGGGGGTCTCCTCCACCTCCTCCTCGCCGCGCTCCCCCCGGGCTGTGCGGTGCTGCCGGGCCCCTCCGGCTGGCAGCAGGGCCATGGCGGTGCCCCGGGGTCACATCGCTCTCTGCTGGGGAAGCGCTGAGCCCTGCCTGCACCCCCGGTACAACAAACCCGGCTGCAGCTCCGCGGTACAGCCCTCACGTGCCGATCTACCCTTGCCGAGCACGCAGCCCCCCCCGTGCCCCTACAGCGCAAATCCACCCCAACCCTGGAACGCATCTGCTGCGCAACCGGGGATGCAAACCCTCCGCTACCCGGGATGCAACCCCCGGCACCCGCGATTCAAACCCACCGCTCCTCGGGGTGCAGCCCCCCGGTACCCGGGATGCAGCCCCTCCATCCCCAGAGAAACCAACCCCCGTACCCAGCACGCAGCCCCACGAACCCCCCCCGTTCTGTACGGCCGTGTCAGGCCGGGCGCAGCCGCATCCCGGCGGGGCGGTGCCGGTCCGTTCCCCGCACAGTGAGTGCCGCCCCCGCCGCCGCCGCGCATCCCCACCCGCACCGACGGCCCGAGCGCAGCCCGAGATCCGCTCCGCTCCGCTCCGCACTGCGCCGCCGCCGCCGCCGCGCGCTCCCGAAGCCCGCGAGGCCGCGCTGTGCCGGGGGCGGGGGCGCGCGGGGGTCCTAACGCCGCCCGCCCCGACGGGACGGCCCCGGATTGGGCTGCGCGGGGCGCGTGGGTGGGTGCGCGCGTGACACTGCCGGGATACGGCGCAGCGCCGTGGGCTGAGCTCATCTCGCGGGGCTGAGAGGCACGGGGGGGCCCACGGGGCACTCTACCATGGAAACCGACACGAGTCTCCCGCCGCCCCGTAGATTTGCTGCCCCACAGCCTCGCTGCACCCATCCCTTGGCACACCGCGGCTCCCCGCATGACCCCATCCACCGGATCTCAGCGCCTGCTCCGTGCTCTGACCCCGTCCGTCAGACCCCACCCTATTTATAGATGGACAAACCCAGCTGCCGCCCCGACCCCACGCACCTCCGTGTCCCAGCACTGCTGCGGGCTCAGCGTGGACTTAAAAATGCTTTTAATGGGCAAGTCGGCTTTGGTCTGAATCCAAGGGCACTTGTGGCAAGGCAGCTCAGTGCTGCGGGCAGGGGACGCATGGGGGTTGTGGGACAGGGGGTCCCGGCCCCACTCCACGTGCCCCATATGTGGCACCAGGTGCCAGACCATCAGGGTCCATCCCACATTAAACATCCATCCTGCACGGCTCCAAGCCAGCTCAGGGCCTGCAGCTGGGGGGTCTCGGTGGATGCAGCCCTGTCCCATGCACTCCAACGCAACGGGGTCCCCATTGCTGCCCCCCCAGCAGCTGCAGACCCCCAATACCGGGCATACTGAGGGGCTTCCAACCGCACTGCCGCCGCTCCTACCCCCCTGCCCACGACGGGTGGGTGAAGATGATGTCCTTCCTCTTGGCCCAGCGGGAGAAGATGGCTTTTTCGGTGATGAATCGGTGCCCGGCGCGGGGGGCCTTCTCGTGCACCAGGTACATCCTGCACTCGTCCAGCCGCCCCTTCTCGAAGTAGTGGTAAGGCACACTCGAGTGGTTCTTCTCCCTGTCGGCACAGTGGGGGCTGAGCACGGTGCATCCCCGCAGCCCCCACTGCCACCCCCAGCCTCGCACCTGCAGTAGCTGTCGCTGACCATGCCGAAGACGCAGATGTGCTCGCACAGTTCCATGGCCAGGATCATGGTGAACCACCCCGTGCTCAGGAAGGAGCCGGATTTCATCCTGCAGGGCACAGCGGTGGGATGGGGACACGCAGACGGATGGAAGCGGCGCGATGGGGGCACCCAGCAGGGCCACGGTACCTGTTCTTCCCTGTCTCGTTCTGGAAGACGTCGTCGCAATACTCCATCTTCTCCTCAGTCAGCGTGTAGAGCTGCAGGTAGGGGTACATCTGCAGCACCCTCAGCAGCGTCCGGTACGTCGGGCCGCCCTTCTCGCGGCTCATCTTCCTGCTGGGACCCCAAATGACGTAGATGGTGTCTCGGGACTGCTGGAAGAAGTAGGGCTGGTTCCTGAGCAGCAGGGGGACGCTGGTGTGCGACACGACACGGACGGTGCTCCGTGTGCCCACGTCCTCCTCGAAGCCGGCGGTGGGGGCATGGTTCATGCGCAGCACGCACTCCTGCCCGTCGATCTCCCGGCCCAGGTGCGATCCCAGCATCTGCCCTGAGCTGGAGACGACGGCGCAGCGGCGGCACGGAGCTCTGCGGAGCAGCTGCGGGGATACGCACCGTCAGCACCGAGGATGGGGAAAACCGAAGCGCGGGGGACGGGGCCGCCCCACGGACCGACCTTCCCGTCGGGGACGCGGCTGTAGCCCTGCAAGCTGAGCGCTGCGGGCGCGGTGAACGCGGAGGCGTCCCTCTGCCCCACGGCCTCACGGCACAGCAGCACGTAGAACACGGAGAGCGCGGCCGCGCACACAAGGGCGAAGAAGACGCGGACCTGGAAGCGGAGAACCGGGGTTGCGCCGGGCTCGGCCGCGTGCCCACGTTGGATGCTGGAGGCAGCGCAGCCCGGCAGCAGAACTCTGCGAGGAGGGAGCACCGGGTTGCCGTGACTCACTTCCTGCACGCAGCCGGAGCCCACGCGTGCGGCAGTGACCCCGCGGGTTCCACTGTCCCCGCAGCGGGGACCAAGGGGTGCCCACCGGAGCCGCCGCACCGCGGGTATCCTGGCGCACAGCCCCGCAGCGCTGCAGGCTCATTCCATCCTTCCCCGCGATACTCACCAGCATCTTTATCCCGCGGGGCTGGGGCGGCCGTGGGGAACCAGGGTCACAGAGACGCTTGGGGCGTGCACCCTGCACACAGAGCGGGATCAGCGGGGGGGATCGGGGCCATCATGTCTGTGGACCCCCCGGTACCCAAAGGTCCCCTCCCACACGCAGGATGCGACCCCTACGCTCAACGTCTCCCTGAATCCTCCCATGCCTCAGACCCAATCCCCCCACGTCCCGGACCCCCTCCATGCCCTGGGACCCCCCGCGTTTAGGACTTCCCCATTCCCGGTTCCCGTCCCCGTCCCGCCCCCAATCCCGTGCTCGGCGCCGAGGGAGGAGCGCAGCCCGCCCCGCCCGGCCCCACTCACGACGCCGGGAGCCCCCGCGGGAGCTGCGGTGGAGATACCGCTGCCCACCCCCCAGGGCCGCCGTCGGGTCCCGCATCGCGACCGGGCCGCGCCGGGAGCACCGCGCTGCGCTCCGCTGGAAGAACCGCGCCGGGGGAGGCGGAGCTGAGCTGCACTGCCGGGACCGCCCCGCGCAGCGCCCCGAGAGCGGCACCGGCGCAGCGCTGCGGAACCCGTGTGCCACCCCTGTGCCCACCGCCCTGAGACCCGTCCCGTGCTTCCCGGTACCGACAGACCCGGCACTGACCTCAACTCCCATCGCGGTACCAACCCCAGCACTGCCCTGCGTCCCGTGTTACCTCCGCCCGAACACCCGTGCCGTGCTTCCTGCTACGGACACAGCCAGTGAGTCCCGGCACGCAGCCAGCACCTGCTCTGTGTGTCCCGGTACCGACAGACCCAGTACCGACCCCATCTCCCACACCAGAGCCCATTGCCCCCATTTCTCTCCCCCTCTCTCTTTGCACTGTGCCTCCCCACCCCGCGCCCTGGGATCCCTTCTATCCAGCCCCACCTCACCTCCACGCCCCACCGACGCAGGTGTTGCTGAGCTCAGTGCTGTGTTGAAAGCCCAGGGATCATTTTGGGACCAGGATTGGGGCCTCCTGCCCTGAGGTGCTGCCCGATGGCCTTATGTCAGCTACAGACAAGCTGCAGGACACGTCATGCAGTGCTACCCCCCTCCTGCTGCCGTAAGGTGTTCCTGGGGTTTTCCCCAGCCGGCAATAAGGAAATAAGAAAAACAAACTTGAGACTGGTTCCTACTCCCAAAAGGCTTTGGCAGCGATGGAAGAGGCAGTGACAGTGGCACAGCAAGCAGGGTGCACGGATCCACACACACAGCACAAAGCTGCATTCCGTGGCTGCGCCACACCATGTGCCCAGGCTGGGAGCTCAACACTGCGTGCTGAGGTGGTGAGAAGGAACGGAGACACAGAGCCTGGGCAGGAACATGCAGTGCCATGACCTTCAGCTGGAGCACAGCCACCTCCTATCACACCAACAGGGATATTTTTAGGGGCACTGCCCTTTGCAGCAACACGGCCCCTGCTTGTCCCACACCAGGAGCCAGGAGCACAAATGGGGCTCATTGCCAGCAGTGTGCACTCTCTCCTGCCCTTCTCCAGTAATAAAGCTCTGCATAGCTGCAGGAATTGGGCCAGGGTGATGGACTAGCCCTAGAAATTGAGGTCCTTGAGCACAATGGGGGCTGGGGCAACAGGCAGCAAGAGTGCACTGCCCCCAGGTCCCTGCAGGCCTTTGGGCCTGGTGCCTACTACTGCAGCCACCACGAGTGACAGCAGCTGGGCTCACACCCACAGTGCAAGCAGCACAGCAGGGGAGAGGGCTGGCTGGGGAAGGAGGCTGGAGCTGCACCTCTGCACTTGATGTGGGAGGAGAACAAAGACCTTAGAGACCTTTATTGAGGATAAATCCAGCTCACTACAGTCATTGGGAGCTGCTGGCAGCCCAGGTCAGGGCTGGCCCAGTGCAGGCAGGAGTCCAGGCTGCAGCTGACAGCTGTAGTGAGAGCTGCATTCAGTGGCAGTAGAGCCAAATGCTGCCTCTGCCATGCGGGGAATGCTGTGTCCTCAGTCAGGTGACTGTAGGAGGGGATGTGGGTGCAGCATGTGCTTTACAAGCACAGCTCACAGGGCCCTCTTCAGAAAGACAAGAGCTCACAGCACCAGCATCAGCTCTTCCAGTTAAAAAAAAAAAAAAAAAAAAAAATTGCAGAAGGAATAAACTACTGTATGCAGCAAGAGCAGAGGGGAAGGATTACCCAGAGGCCAAGCACCTGATGAAGGCCAGAACTGAACTCACACTCTGCAACTACAGCTGCTGGACCCTGAAAGATTCCAGCCCAGCACAGCTGCTGCACATAGCCTCAGCTGGGGCACAGATTTGTCCTAGCTGGACTTCTGGTCCCTCTCCTGGTAAGTCCTGTAGGTCAGTTTTGCTTCCCTTTAGTCCATAAGTTGTAAACTATGCAAGTCTGCATCTTTGGAGGAGGGAATGTGGGAGACAGAGCAGCCAGCTTGGCACTGCTGCTGCTTCGAGAGTGCTCTGGAGGAGGTGACTGCTTGCAGGCTGGCTCCTCCAAGCCCGGGTGCTGCAGGGTGGGGGCCTCCTCTCCATCTCTCAGCTGGGCCTTCAGTCTGATTTCCTGGCAGGTTTTCTGCTCTTCCACATCACAACCATTATAAAAACACCTACCATGAGAGAGAGAGAACAGACTCAGTCCAAAAATACCAAATAAAAAGCACCTTTAAAACACATAGTGAGTAATGGAACCTCAGCAGAGCACAAGAAACAATTTTAATGCCCAGAGGAACAAACAGCTGAAGTTACACGTGTGCACACAAATGCCTGAGCCAAATTAAGCCACTGCAGGAACCACGAGCAGCTCATCACAAATGTCTCTTCTCCCTTCCCAATTTAGAACCTTCTAATTAGAGCAACGAAAATAACACTCACCTATAAATAGCAGCAGCAGCAGCCCAGCCACCACGGGGATGATAACTGCATACTCCCTGGGCAAGAAGTACTGGTGGATGCTGTGGTCACTATCAATGAAGGGCTGCAGAAACAGAGTGGGGCATTAGCAGGTGGCCACAACATGAGAGCAAGTCACCAACACGTGTGGCCCTGGGGTTTCAAAAGCAGATCGGAAACACGGGGCTCTAGGGGACTGCTAATAAAAGAGTGTCTGAACCTGCACGTGGTGAAGCCTCACACAACAGCACCACAGCTGCAGAGAATGGCTGGAAAGTGGACTCCAGTGCTCAGATGGGTGATGAGGAGAGAGCAGGAGCCCAGCCACGGCCCTGCAGTGCTGGGGTTTATGGTGGGCTCAGCTGTGTGGTGTTGGGGCACACCAACCCCCAACCTTCTGCCTTCTTGAAGGGAAAGGCTGATACTGCTCTCTCTCATACTGATCCTGTCATGGCTCCTTTGCTGAGAACAGCAGAAAGCTTTGGATGCTAGAGTGCACCGCAATGATTCCTGCACTGTATGGAGGGAACCCAAGATCCTCAGATAGGAAACTGCCAGGAGTTCAGTTGCGAATCCAAGACTAAGCTGGTGCCTGGAAAACTGACAAGGAGACATTTCTATAAAGAACACCACTAATGACCCCAGCTGCTGAATCCTGAGAAGCAGTCACACTGCCAGACTCAGAATTCTCCAGAGCTTGGTGTTACTGAACCCTTCTCCTCCCTGCTGGGCTCCGGTCTAAGTGAGAAGCATTTCTCTCTATGACTCCATCTGTCACCTCCACCAGCACCATAACTCTGAAGGTGTGCACAAGGCCCTATGAGCACCCAGGGTCCAGGTCTGGCTCGCACTGACAGCCCCCACCACCCCCAGGCAGTACAGGAGCACTGAGGGTGAAGCCAAGCTCACTGAGCGCGGGTCGGGCCAGCACAGCTAGAAGGTGAGGGCTGTGCCACCAATGCCAGGAGGCTCTGCCCCAGCACTTCCAGCAGGACGCCGGCACAGCGTGCTCCTTCAGCATCTAAACAAGATCTGGAGGCTTGACTTTACCAGGCCCTAAGAACCAGCGCGAGCCCCGCAGCCTCGTACCAGCACGATGATCCACAGCGTGTAGTACACGAAGAGAACGAGGCTGAAGGCTACCAGGCCGAACCCCACCGCTCTGTCCGTCGCCGTGGCCTGCAAAAGGAGAGAGATTCAGGGCTCCGTGGGAGCGGCGCCGGCTGTCCTGCCACGGGCTGGAAGAGAACCCGGCACGAGAAGGGAAAGGAAGGCAAGGGGAGTCCAGGCCCCGGCCCCACTCACCATGGCGACGGCCACCCCCAGCCCTTCCGCCCGCCCTGTTCTTCCGGGAGCGACACACCAATCAGCGCACAGAACTATGCCCACGTGATCTCCGCGACCGGAAAGCGCCTATCGGAAGGGACGGGCTGAGGAGCGCGAAGCATTGTGGGAAGCAGGACTCGCCCGGAGCATGATGGGAGCTGCAGTGCCGGGGTGCTCGGGCTGCGGGCTGGCGTAGAGAAAATGGCCAAATTCTGGGAGCCCTGCAGCTCTTAGCCAGTATTGCTGAACAAAAAATACACTCAGAACAACAAAAAGACCACAGCAAAACCAGAAGGATCAGTGTGAAGTACCAAAAAACAAACTTTATTTTCCCCCAAACCATAACAACATTTGACATTATATTGATTTCCTCATATATTTGTTATTTCTCTACGTTAGGAACCAGATACAGAAAATACAAACACGATCTGTTGAATCAAAGACGGCACAGCATTCCGTTAGAAAATGAAACAAAAAAAAACCAAACTAGAGGAGCGAGATAGAAATGGTGAAAAATAGTCCTTCCCAGCCCCAACTTCCCAAGAATCATCATCAAAATAGAGCAGTGGAAGTAGCTTCTCTTTCTAAACGCACTTCTGCTTTAAGAAAAAAGTTAGAGATTTATCTTTAGATTTCAAAGTAAAAAAATGTTAAACTATCTCTTCAAGCAATTTTGGAAGTTTGCATAGAGCCGTTCCCTTTCCAAAAATATCAGCCATCTCTCTATAGAATCTGATATAAATCAAGTGCCTCATCCGAACATCGCCAAGCTCAACTGACTCTCATGAAAATAAAACAGGATCTCCCCTTCCCCTCCCTCCCCCCACAAAAATACGGGCTCTACCATTAATCCTTACAGTTGAGGCAAGTGAAAAGGCTCAGCCACACCTCGAGCTCAAAGCTTCACCCACCCACGTTCCTTTCATCTCCCAGCTTTTCAGCGTGGTGGTGCGGTGGGCTGATGGATGACACAGCAAACGGGAGGGAAAGGGGGGGGGATCTGCATGCACCCCCCAACAGCCAGGAAGTGGTTTTTCAGTACAAACACTTGCGACCAGGCAGTGTTTGCTGTAACCTGCCCCTGGGGACCAGCCTTGTCCACAGGGCTAAGTCACCAGGGCATTTACTCAGCTAAAGCCCAGGAGGGGTGCGGGCAGGGCTGGGGGGGGAGTTTGCAGCCCCCGGGTAAGGCAGCGAGCAGGGGAGCGAGGGGAGGGCAGGACAGCCCCTCTCCAGGAGGGGTTTCTTTCACCGAGGTGCTTTAGCGTACCTGGAGTGAGGTTTTCCCAGAGGTTCACAACAGCGTGTGCAGAGTCCAGCTGCACAGCCACCAGTTTTAAAAAGAAAATAGCAACAACAAAATAAATTAAAAAAAAAAAAAGTCAACCCCTCCCATCAAGATTCAAATGAAAGACGTTTCTTCGGGTCTCAGCCCAGTTCAGAACCCTCTAAAAACTGAAGCAAACATTAAAAAAGGGCTTTAACTTTCTGCAGGGGGCAAAGAGATGTGGCAATAAGAGGGGAGGGGGGAGGAAATAGATCACAAACTTGCTGCCCATCACCTCACAGACAGCACGAATCCTCCCCTCCCCCCCCCCAATTTAAAGTGCCAACCATTCCCCAAACAAACAAAAGAAACCCCAAAAAACAGAGGAGCAACATCCTTCTCCCCCTTTTTTTCCAACCACCATTTCCAAATGATACTCATTTCCTTCACCAATTCACAACCAAGCCTATCCCTTTGGACATGTACTCAGTTCAAACTGGTTTTTAAAAGTTAGTTAAAAAAAAAAACAACCGACACTGAATTTTCCACCAGAGGCTTCCACCAGAGGTCCAGGAGCCAAGAGCAGAGCCCACACGTCTTGCCTGGCCCTCAGCCTGGAGCACAGAGCCAGCTCTGCTCACCAGGGCCAGGGACGCAGGGTGTTTGTTGCCAATAAGGCCCTTTTCACTTGTCTAAGTCACCTCTGAATCCCCTGAGATGGAAAACAACGTGGGGAAGAAAGTTCTCTCTTGGCCCCCCAGAAATAAAATATGAATGAAACAATAATGCAATCAAAAAGAAAAAAAAAAAAACAAAACCACACCAGCCTGCTGGCTTATAAAAAAAATTATGAACTTCAAGACAAAAAAACCTTAATGGAAACTAGCCAGAGGTTTGGGTCTGGAAACTGATTCACTTCTTAAACGCTCAAAATCCAACAAGGAACAGACGGCAGCAATGCCAACAAGGAGAAAGTGCGTGCAAGATGCAGCTCCCCAAGAGACCAGCACCTGGTGTGTCTGCTGCTGGCCAGGGGCAGAGCAACAGCCTCAGGTGGGATCTGGAGATAGAAGCAGGCTGCTCCTTCCTCTTTTGCATGGCTCCATCCTGGGCACTCCAGCCCCAGCTGTGCTGTATTAGGCTCAATGACAAGGGCTGCCTTCTTGTTCAAAATGAGGGGTGGGAAAGCTAAAAAGCTACATACAGACCAGGACCTGTGCAGTCAATAACAATGTAGAACAAGAAAGAGATACCCCATGAGACACAGTTATCCAAAATGCAAGCAGTGATGTGCCAAGCTGCTGGAAGAGAAGCCAGAGACACTTCCAGATTGGCCACAATTACATGATAGAGCAGGTTATAACTCTGCCAGCCTGGGAAGCTTTCTGTATGGCTCAGCTCTTTTTGCTTTGCTGGAAAGAGATCCCTCCTCTGTCCCACAGTGGATTTCACAGCATGCCTAGCTGCTGGTGTCTCAGGGCAGCAGACTCTTGCCAATCGAAGCCCAGAAGAAAACGCTTGGTTCCCAATTGCTCTGACAGTAACTGTCATTGTTTTCCACGTGAATAGAAGCAAAGCAGGAGAACTGAGACGGGTTTGGCCTCTTTCCTGACTTATTTTTGCCTTTTTCAAGCTCTGGTTGCTGCTATTGCAACTCTGGCAGTGCCCCAGACCTGATTTTCAGCAGGTGCCGTGCTGGGAGCAGCTGGACAGCCAGCTCCCACTGCTACCTGCAGGCTAGGCAAGAATACACAGTGCTGTTTGTATACTTCTGCCCTTGCACTGACTTGAGCAGAGAGTCAGGCGAGGCCCAGCTTTTTGGCAGAGCCCCAGGAAAGAAGAAAAGCAGTCAGCTCTCCCCTTCCTGCACACACGCAGAAGCCCTGGAACAGGGCACCTCTCACCCAGAGCAAGCAGGAAGCTCACCAGCCTGCAAGCGAGTGCCAAACCTACCAGTCTGAGATCACAGTTAAAACACCAGAAAGTGTGAAAGAGCTTTTGTTTCAGACAGAATCAAAAGATCCAATATCACTTCCCTACATTAAATGAAACCTAAGTGTTTTCTGTACCCCTTGTAACTGTAATCCAAATTTAATTCCCTTTGAAGGGAAAGGGGTGAAAAAGACCTATATCTTATGCGTGGTCATTCCAAATACAGAAAGAAGCCTCTTGACTTAAGGAGAGAAACTATCAAAACACAGTAAGCAGCTGTACAGCTCTGCCTCACAGCCTAGCACCCTCCCCATACAGCCGTCCTTAGCTAGAGGGCAAAAAATATCAAGGCCCTTTCATTCCTCATCTCCCATTCTGCCAAATTCCCTTTTCCAGTAGCTCATCTGCATGCATTCTGGCCAGAGACCACTATTAATCTTTTTTTTTTTTTTTTTTTTGCCTTTTAAAAAGGCTTTACAATAAGAATTTGAACAACAATGTGATCAGTTACAAGTCTTTCCTCGCTGAATGAGACAAGTGTGTGCTTGTGAGAGTGTGCACGCACACGTGTGTCAGAGAAGGGCATGTTCTGACCATGCCAGGATCGTGCCTGTGCCATTACTCAAAGTGCACGGCTGAGTGCTACTACAGTACACCGGCAAAAGAGGAAAGGATACTACACAGAAATAGCTTACAGGCCGTGAGTCTCTGTACAGGAAAGGCTGAAAGCACAGCCTGCTGACAGCCACGGCTGGAGGCTGCATAGATCCTCATCTGCAATTCAGCTGCCAGGAGAATCTATAAGTGAGAGCTGAAAGGGACTGACATCTCTGCTGCTCGCATTGAGGAAAAGAGGCAGCTGAAGTGTCAAACAACTGCAGAAAAACCCGAAGAAGAACAATTGAAAGATCAACCAGAAAAGCTTGAAACCCTGTCAGAAAAGTTGACTCTTCACGGAGTGGGTAAGAACAGCTGCTGTAGAGAGAACAGCAGAAAATATTCAATCTACCTTTGAAGGCAAAGGTAGCAAGTTTATCTTGCCCGACAAACAGAGCTTCTCTCCAGCCCCAGAAAGAACCAGCTCAGGCATAGATTCCTACTGACAGGTCAAGAAAGGACAACCAGCACCAATTACCTTACTGGCCCAAGCCAAGAGAGGCAATTGTTAACCACCAAACCAAAGAGACCACCGCAGAAAACCGCATCCCACTCTGGCCCAGGGGATGGTCATCAGATAATGAGAATCTTTTCACAGTCCAAGAAGGGCAATTCCCTTCCTAAGCCAAAAAGGAGGCATTGTATTCCAAGACCCAACAGTGATTATTTGCTGAATCAGTCCAGCAAACATGGATTACTCTCCTGGAACAGCAGAGACAAGCCTCCTCCAGGTAAAATCTGGAACCTCTAAAGTGCTCCTGCTAATGCTAATAGATGAACACTGCCCTTCCATGCCCAGCAGTGGAAGGGTGCAATACAGTTAGTGGTACAACAAGCACTAGCATTTAACCATTTATCAACTCCCATCTGGATTGTGGTAATTTTCTGAAATGCACTTTTGGGAGATACTTCCTATGAGAAAAAGATTTTGGGGGTTTTAAGTGTAGGAAGGTGAAGTGTACACCACTGCATACCTTGTTCAATAAAACTGTTGCCTTGGAAGGTGATTCTCCCTTGCAGTCAATGGAAAAAAACATCCTGCAAGTAACCATTTCACCGTGTCATCAACAAGCAGCTCTTGGTTTGGTTAGAATGGTTCCCCCCCAAGTGGTTTGAAGAGTTCACAGTGGCATAACCCAATGTTTTGGGGAGACAAGCTGAGAAATCCCCCGTTGCAAATGGATAGGTGTAGTGAGGGATGCAGAAGAGCAACATGCTCTAGGACTAAGGATAAGTCCAGCAGACACTTTGCGTCTGTTCCCAAATAGGGGGAGGGCAGGCACTGGAAAAATTGGGAAGTGAAGGAGGGTACTGCCAACACAGGGAAAGTGCATGATCTGGAGTGGTCTCGGAGTAGTTCTGCAGTGCAAACATATGGATAGGGGCACGGAGAAATCCCTTCTGGAATGCTGCATGAAGAGAGGTAAAGGTTGGCATCCATGTGGCAGCGGATTGGGTAGGGGGCCTGTTTCCAGCAGCTCTACCCTTCTTCACATTTAGTGGGTTTCAATCACCACTGGCTCGTAAACTCCAGATGAGACCCTGAGGAGAAGATGAGAAAGCCAAGTTATTTTCCCATTACTTAATGCAAACAAGTTTGTATTCAGAGCTTTCCCCTCATGAACACTGTCCTCTAACCTCACACAAAATACTGACAATAACTAGTCAATCTGGTGAGAGGTCAACCTGCATAACACAAAACAGACAGCTTCATGCAAACTAACACTAGAGCTTGAAAGAGTTGGGTGAAACAAATCCTTTTAGAGGAGAGAGGGAAAGGGCTTGGGTGGCATATACTGTGCAAAGAACAAGTATTCCTGACTCTGCTCACAATTTTGCCACCAACTTGACACATCTTTGTGTTTGCCATTATTGTTTTTTGTACTACAAAAAAATGCTACAAAACTTAAAAAACCCAAACAAATAAAACAACTAGTCAATACACTGTAGTAAGGCTTATTGTGGCAAGACAAAGTTTCATTCTCCGGAAGTCTTCATTGAGAGCACAAGCCCACAGCACAGATGGAGGGGTAGGGAAAAGCGAGTTGCAGTTCTGCTGCAGTCCAGCAGGAGGCAAAACTGCCTGCGAGTGCAGGACCAAACAGGAACCAACCTTTACCACTGTGTCCTTTTACTCCTCACTTACTTCCGTTCTTGGATCTAAAAACTAGGATCAAATTCTCTCTCTGATTTCCCACTGAGAACTGCATTCACACTCCAGTGCAGCTGTAGACTGTCACTAGAGAGATCCCAGGGGTATGAATGTGGGAATACAGCCACCATTAGCACATGATGTTTAGAAATCTCTTCTGTTGCAAAGGTAAAAGTTTTCTGCGTACCCAGAGCTAACTAATCTCTCTGGAGTCTGTCTGCAGTCCTTTCAGGAAACCTACCTGTTTCCCAGCTGAATACCACTCAGCGTAGTAGTTCCATCTCTGCTCACAAACAACCGCAGGTTGCTGTCTGCAGACAGAAAGAGAAATAGGACATCAAAGTACAGAACTACTGATGGTTGCCAGGTTCTCCTCTCCCAGCTGCATTACTGAATGTTCAGCATAGGAACAAGTGCATTTCTGTGAATCTATATGCACACTATATGGTGTTCCCATAACAATAGGACCCCAAAGAGTTCCTCCTGCTTTAAAAGGGAGCCTCACATACAAATCAAGCACAACATCAAGCTAAGAAAAAACAGCAATTTTCCCTCCTCTCACCCTTATGTTTAAGTTACTGTTTTACCTTTGCTGTGGTCTATAGAAGAACAGTGGCAAACACTGTTCACAAATTGATGCACAGCTTTCAAATCCACAGTTTACTACCATAGAAACACCTAGCAACCACTGAAAGAAAATTTCTGTCAAAGGGGGAGTCAGATTTAGCAGACCAAATCTGGCTATGTACAAGGTTGGCAGTTTTGCTAAGGAAACAGCCAAGACTTCCCCTCTCGAGATTCGTGCTCTCACCTTCAGTATTGCTGACATCTGTGAAGTCCTGACTCTGCATTATCTTCTCCACTATATCATCTGCATCGATCCTGGTGTCATCCACTCGTGTTGGGTGACTCTCCACTGAATCCTTTTTCCTCCTGGGGAAAGAAAATCAAGGGAAAAATCAGCCTTTAATGGTGGACATTTAAATACTCCTTTTAGGAACAGTCCTTCTCCCAGGAACTAATTCCAACCTAATGCTGCCTGAAGACCAGAGAGTAGATTCCATTTCAACTTCCCAAAGATGGGACTTTGCACCACAGTTACCTACCGGGAGGGTCTGTCCAGCAGAAGAGCTGGTCTGGGGGGGCGAGGTGGCTTCTCTAGTTTGTGTTCCCGCTCTCCCTCAGGGCACTCCACTGTCATACTCAGCCCCCCAGATGCACTGCTGCTGGTGGAGGTGTTCCGGCGATGGGTCAAGTCAGACATACTAGAAGAACGAGAATGCTCCGTGCTGTAACCTGCAAATACAGCATGATTACAAACCACACCTTCCCTCTTTCCTGAAAGCAGAGTTAACACACAGGGCAGCTTCTGCTCTTGTATACTGAGGTTTATACATACATCTGTGAACTCATCTGCAGAGACTGACCAGGAAGCTCTGATATTACAGAGCTGCGTAAGAGATAAAGCTGCAAGTCACTCTCATAAGAGCTTGCTGCAGCAAAGAAAAAGATGGGACCAGTGATGGCACAACCACGTGGATCAATAGTTACCGGAGATCTTGGACTGCTGGCTGGCATAGCTGGAGTTCCGTGAGTGCCCTGAGTGGAAGACTTCCTCTGGGCTGGACAGATTCTGATCTGGCTCTTCAGGGACACCTGCTGAGAAACAAGGCACTCCAGTTACACCACAGCCACATCAGTACACTGCCCGCAGCCTTAGACTAGATGCTGATCCTGGGACACTGGATAAAGGAAAGTGAAAGTCTGTTGGTAGAAGCTTGTTGTACAGGCTAGCAAAGAGCTTACATGTACTTCGGAACTAGAGATGACAGCAACAGTTGCCTCTGTTAAGTTCATCATTAATTCTAGTACCCAGTGCCTGTATTAACCTTGGCCTTGAAGGACCTAGAAGGACAGTGTCCAGAGGTTAATGATTTTAACTACAGATAGCTAACAGCATGAAGGCATCAAATGGCCACCATCAGTAAAGTATTACAATTTCTGTTTGGGTGCTTCTGTTATGACTTTTGTCCTGCTATTATTTGTGAGCCCACATCATTTAAATCATACCTGAATTGATACAGAAACTTCAGGATAGCCTCTATTTCTTTGCCCTTGCCCCAGCTTGTCTCTCTTGCAACAAGTTTATCTGAAAATGTGCAAGTGTAACACACTGGCAAGCTTTTTAAGAACATTGCACTGTCACTGAGGTTATGTGACCAGAGCTCTATTTTTGTGCAGTGTCTGCCTGCACGTTTAGAGTACATTGGAAAGAAAAAAAGCAACAGGAAAACGCAGTGTCCTTGAAAATGGGCTCATATAGAAGCCAAAGAACTCTGCATCAGCAGCTGGATCAAGGCCATTAGATCTCAAACCAACCTCTAAAACCCTCAAAGCTTTTCTAGAAGAATAGCTGAGTGGAGAACAATGGTAAGTGTCATTGAACACAATGGAAGGCAGAAATGAACGCAATACATTAATTATTAATTTCTCAGGAAAAAGAACAGATTGCTTTATTTCCACTAACAGAGGTATGGATATGGCAAAGATTCATGCTGCTTCTCCTCAGACCCACTTACTGAGAGTTTTGTTTTTAAGTTTCTTAAATGAGTTGAGAGCAATGAAAATGGGTTTGAGAAATCATGAAATATTAAAGAACTCCCCCGCTTGCAATTGCTGGGAAAAAAAAGAGAAAGCATCCAAGCACAACTAAGCATTGCATAGCTCCAGGATGGGCATTCCTACCTGAGCTGAGAATGGTTGCTCTTGGCTTGGTCTGACGCAGAGAACCAATTGTGGCTGAACTGCTGTTGCTGCTTGTGGTTCCTTCACCCTTGCAGGTAAGCTGCAGGGTAGAGTCCTGCCCTGGTATGGTGATGGATTTGGCAGTGGAAGGTGGCCTGTAATCAGAAGAGAAGTGTTACAAGCCGTGAGGCAGGGCCTGGGGATCATCCCATCACTGGGGAGACTGACTGAGCCAAGAGGATCCCCGCAGCCTGCCCCCATCCTCACAAGAAAGGAGGGAAACTGGCAGCCTCTCTGACCAGCAGCACAGTATAACATTCGTTGCTTCCTCCCCTCTCCCCCACTCCCTTGCTATATACAATATTTAGGTCTTCCCCATCTCATAATGCATCTGGACTGCAGATGCAGCATTTTACAAACTGCTGATTACAAGGAAAAGCAAGTTTTTGATGTAAATTAAGGCAAAAATGGAGCACTCAATCATTTACGCAGGACAACCTCACTATCCTCCAGGAAACTACCCAGAGCTGCCCTTTTCCCCCAGCACATGTTCCAGCAGCCAGTCAGCCTCACAAACAGGAACCAGTTTGCTTTTGTCCAGCTCTAAATTCCAGCACCCTTCTGTTACATCTCTCTGGCTCAGGTCAGAAAGAAGCCTTTTATCCCCCATCCCCCTATAAGAGCACTTTTATAATGCTTAAGTAACCTTTCCATTTTTTTAATCTGATGATTTTCAGTGAGACTAAAGTATTTTTACAGCTGTCAAAATTATTTTTCTGGTTGTTTTTTGTGCTCCCAACATCCCTTTGTAAATGCTGGTTCCAGGATAGAACTGCAAGTGCCTGGAGCCCCCTCCCTTCCTCCAGAAGCGTTTTTGAGTAGAAGCCATGGTATGTGCAGCATGGCAAGGTTAATATTCCTGTTGGAGCCCTAACTTCCTTATAGCCTGAAGTCTGAACTGCAACCAATGGATTATAGTACACTTTTTAAGCAAGGAGTGAGAAAGAAAAAATTTTATTTGTCTCGCTTGGAACTCGGAGGCCAATGAGGATAGATGCTACATGAGAGGATCTTTCCAGTGTTATGGGAGAAAATACTGAAGACATTTCTTATGGCAGCCAGAGAGCTATAAAGGTTCCAGGAAACCCACAGCATGCCTTTGGGGAAAGCAAACTAACAAAAAAAATAACAGACAAACAGAAAACAAACAATAACCACTAAAAAGCCTCCTTCCTAATTGCATTATTAATGATTTACATGCAGCCAGGTACTTCAGGGACTCTGTTTCACAGGTTAACAAAGCCCTTACTGCCTTAATCAAGCAAGCTGTTCCTCCAGCAGCTGCCAGGTCAGGCAAGCAGCCCGTGCTCCCCTCTGCATGACACCCAGGAGAAGCTCTGCCTCTGCTGCAGAAAGCAAGTGCTCAGTGAGCACATTCAGGAGTGATTTCCCAGCACCGTTTAATTCTTGCCTAATCCTCTAATGAGTGTCATTTCTCAAAAGCTCTCCCGATCAAGGACTATTCTACACGCAAAGCTTCCATTTTTAGACATTTGCACATCATCACCATATAAAGAAAAGAGATAGGATGACTGCAAAAATCCTTTAAGAAAGTAAGGAGGTTTGACTTTCAGACTGGCCCTACTTCTATTAAATTGATATTTATATTCCATTCTGTACAATTTTCAGGCAAAGTGGTGGGGGCTTCCTTCCACAGTGGAAAAGCAGCAGGTATTTTTTGTCAAATGTTATTGTCAGACATTATTTCAATTTATCATTGAAACTAATCCTGATAACCTGAACTTAAAACAACTGTCACTATTAAAAGTGGTTTAACATACTCAAATTTTCCTCCAGAAGCTTTTTTTTTTTTCTAGAATCAGATGGTACTGCATTTATGGGTTGAAAGTGTCTCTGCTACACTGTGGAAAGGTATTAACAAAATAAAAATTACATCAAGAGGTACGTGGCACTTTATAACCATGCAAGCTAATTTATGCACTTCAAGCTAGCTCCTAAAATTAGACCTTATGGCCCAGAATATTACTGCTACAAGAGATGAGCCTAAGGTAAAGCCTTGTTCTCTCACTCTGCTGGAGTCAACACAAAACAAACAAATTAGCATACAGCAGTCCTGTGTGTACAGCCACATGCCTTACAGCACACTACTGCAGGCTGGCCCATATTGCAGAGCCTTGCAACCTTATACTGCAGTATAAAGGCACATGGTACTGCTATATCTGTTAGCTGATGCTCCAACAACTGTTAAAACAAACAACTGCATCACAGCTTCATTGCATTTCTTCTTTCTTATCACAATGGACTAAAAAAAAAAAAAGCATGGTGACAGTTTCTCTACTAATCAATACAAATTATGAACGTAGGTCCCTGTAGAAGAGCAGAGAAACTGAGATGCTTCAGCTTCGCAGTATTTTGGTTGCTGTTTCAACTCAACATCTTTATCTTGCATGGTATGTGCTAAAATATGTTCATTCCCAAGGCTGTTTTCTTCACTGACCTTTCCTTTCTCAGAGGTCACCAAAACCATCCCCAGAGCTATGAGAAACTCCATCTTTGGTGCACAACACCAAGTTTGTTCAAACTCATTAGTTTCTAAAACTTAACAACATTAAGAAAAAGAAAATGCTATGTGCAAACAAGTCTGTTTCTTTCCCAGGAAAAAAAAAGGGAAAAAATGCCTTAAACAAGGGATCCAGAAATTCATTTTGAGTTTAAAAGGCAAATCTGGAAAAACATTTCACCCTCATATCATCTCACAGAGCAGCAGTGAAAACTGACTGACACACACATACACACACAAAGCTTTTGCAGGTCACCCCTCCCATCTCCCAACACTCATAGATGTTACTGGCTTTGAAATCCAGGATTCCCCTACCCTATAGTAGATTCTTCCTTTTTATAGCTGGGAAAGCAGAGCAGAGAACAAATGAATCAAGAATACAGCCCGGTTGTGCTATTCTAGCTGATTCAACAGTCTAAACCACCAGTTTCAAGCTCTCCCCTGTATTTTCTAATCCCAAGGACACCTTTTTTCTCTCCCCAGCAATTTTAGTTTCCAACAGAAAACTAGAAAAGCACATGGTGTTCTGATCTCCCAAAACAAGATAAGTACTCAGAAACTCACGTTTTGAAGCAGGGGTCCCCCGAGAGCAGGGACATCCCAATCGTGACCTGGAGAGAGGGAACAAAATGCATCATCAGCCATACTGCTCAGAGCTCCCTGCTTCAGGAGGAGGCCAAGGGCGAGGCGTAAAGTTTAGCGAGACCTACTTCCTTTCAAAAGGAGATCAGTTTCAGGAATTTAGCAAGGTATTCCCTCCCTCCCCAAAGGGCTGGCGTCAATATCTGCAGGTTGCAGTGGCTCAGCAGGAGGCAGGCTGGAAACCCTGACTATGCACTTTATCTTTTTCCCCATTTATGCTTTCTTTGATGACACAGAATGCTACTGAGGCTCATCACTTGGCCAAATGGATGCCAATGTATCGAAAGGGTGACTCTGATAACGACAAGCTTCCTGAATCAGACTAGCAACGTAAGAGCAAAACCCTATGTTCATATATAGCAGGACCTTCTTTCAGGCCCAGCAATATGCTCTGGTTGCAATCTTTTGGAATTCAATAGTAAAATTTCCACTGCGGCAGTACCAGCTGCTGTACCTTTAGGATGGAGTTGTCCTGTCGTGTGTTCTTAGTATCGTATCCTTCCAGCAAGCAGCAACGAACAGTGGATCCCGAGCCTGCAAATTCTGCCAGATTTAGATCAGCAAAGCCCAGCTGCCGTCAAGAAAAGGGAAAGAGCAGAGAACAAAAAAATAAGAACAATCAGATCACTCAATAGAGGAGATGCACAGACTAAAGGAAGACAGCACCTTTGTGAGTCACGGCAGAAACACAAGCCAGTGCACACAGATGTGGTTGTAGAGACCATTTACACCTGAGAATGGGAAGGGACACATTCCCCATCCCCAGCCAGGTGACTCAGAGGGACAACAGCTCTGTGCAAGGAAGGAAACAGAGCACTGATGCCGGCCAGGACAGCGTTAATCAGTCTGTAGCCATTGCATAACCAAGGACGTGGATGGCACTAGGTCAACGATGTGGAAAAAACAGAATCACACATACACAAACATAATAAGGTACTCTTTGTATTAGGCCATGCCAGAATGCAGTGGAGCATGTGAACCAGGAGATGAAAGGATATTGTTACAGAGGAAAGTTGACGCTGTCCTGAAATACAAAACAGAGCCTTGCAGCACAGCAAGCTGGAAGTCAAGAGCCATGCAGGGATGCATGAGCTTCATTGCTACAGATGTGGCTGGGGAACTCCTGCACCACAGCTTCCTCAACATCTTTAAGATTTAACTAGCAAGTAGCACACTTGACAGTAAGAAGAGAAGAGAGTTAGCTGTGAGCTCTCTAAACATTCTTTAGAAAACAAATACAAAAGGTGACAGGAAGTTAAAGATCACAGGTAAATTCAAAGAGGGTATTTGATGTCTCTAGAGTACAGACACCATGAAGAATAGCTTTGCCTATCTGCTGTAACTCCTACTGTAGGAATACAGTGCTTTCCCAAAAGAAAAGGTTACAGCTTCCTTCAAACTCGACAGAAGTCAGTCGTGCCTCAGTGATGTTGTAACCCACATTTGGAGAGAAGTTGGAAAACTAAAAGCTCAGATCAAGCTATTACTCTATACATTAAGTACATTTCTACTGCCCTGGTTGTGACAACCTGGATGATACAACTGAAACGTGAGCCTCAAACTGTAACTCTATGCTAAGGAGTCCTACCTGTGGAAGCTGATGGGAGTTACAGCACAAACCACAGCCACTGTTGTGTGACCTCTGGCTTCCATTGTTCCAAATCAAAAGTTTAAGCTGCAGCCTACACATGCCTGCACAAGAAGTATGATTCAAGGGATGACAGCAACAAGATTAAGATACCTGCTTTGCTTCCTTCATCTCACTCTGAAAAGGGAACAAGTGCTGATGGCAAAGAAAAAAAAAGGGTGGGACAGAACAGGAACCTTTCTTCTCCAAAAGAAAGAAAAAAAAAAGAAAAAAACTAACTCCACTCCCTTCTTAAGGATTTCCTTAACTCAAATGTTTCTCCAGTTCTTGCTGTACATCTTTTTCTCCTTATCTTCTTGTCAAGGGCTATGTTTCTTGCTGAATATTCAGCAATTAAAAAAAAAAAACAACAAAACCAGTGACTTTCTAATCTTTCAGAGATGAACTGGTGAGGAGAAAGCCACACACTGAGCTGCAGTGCATCAGAATTGGAGGACAGAAGAGGTTCTTCTGGAGTGGCTGCATTGTACAACATGGCACAGGAGTGGCCAAGACCCAAATTCCCATTTCTCCACCAAAAGGCATTAACAGAGTGCCAAGAGCTTCTCAGAAACCAACACCAGAGCAGTGTGGGAGAACTCTCCATCGACCCACAGTGTGCACCGAGGTCAGATGCTCTCCTCAGGAAGCAGACTCCCAGTATATAGAGGAAGGATCCCTAGCAAGAGGATGTTTTCAGAAGTAACCTTTCCTAATAGCTTCCTCAGTTTTCCAGCCAGCTGATGGTGTTTCTTCCAGCTTGGGAAAGAGTTTCCGTTTTATCAGTCCTTCCTGTTAGTTTCCACTCTATAACCTCTGACACTGAAGTGACAACAACGTCAAACCAAAAGGTGCACCAGGCTATGGAAACTCTGTCTTGAGCACAAACAGTTCAGTGCCATTAGCCCTGCTGATGTGGGAGCAGGTAAACGTGGGCAACTTTTCTCCTTCCAACTCATCTGCACTCCCTGTACAGGCAGTTCCTCAGGACAGAGGAATAACCACCCCCTCAATGTGAATGTAATGGAAGAGAAACTGACGGCCCCAGAGTCACAGTCTTCATTAGCCACAAAAAAGGAACAGTACAGATAGCGACATTATTCTCTGTGACACAGCAGTATTAAGGTATGAGTGCAGCCTTCCACTGAAAGCCTGGTACATCCATGGCCTCAGGAAGAACATCGATTCGAAGAAATTCTTACACAGTTGCGTGTGACCCAAACATCTGTTTATTAGAAACTAGCACCAGTGACTCATTTTCAAACATGGATTCAGGCTCTGTGTGAACTCTGCTTTTAAGCCAACATTGTCTCTTGTTCCAGCACAAAGAGAAGGGGGTGGCATCCAGCCCATTGTCTCTCCCGCAGCCTGAGCAAGAAAATGAGGAGGATAGGAGTGTAACAGAACATTAAAATAACGTTCACTTCTTGCCTCAGTGTCTTGTGCGCCTTGGGAAGGAAGTGATTTCTGCTGTAGTTTTTTGCCTGTGCTCACAATGCAATGAAGTGCCCACCCCAGCCATAGCTGGTTACTGTGCTTGGGAGAACAGAACTTAGTCTGTATTTCTTCATTAGCAAGACACTGCCAGAAGCCAAAGAGTTCACATCTGACTCAGAACTTCCCCAAAGTTTGAGGACACGCAGAACATCTTCCCAACCCCCCTCCCAAATCCACATCCAGTACAATCTGGATCCTGTCCCCGACAGTAAGTTTTTTTGGAAAATCACTTAACTCGTCCCTAAACTAGGAACCAATGACTGTTTCTCCAGACTGCTTCATGCAGCAACCATGCTACTTTCTGACTGTTCAGCCACGGCTTCACAATGGCTGTAAAGCACTAAGAGCACACAAGACAGTCACCACTCTGTCACATTTGCCCTTTCTTTGCTCTTACCTTGGAGTAGGTTTTTCCGCCCTTCAGCTCCTATAATGGGAGACAAAACAAACAGGAAAAGCAGCTATTACATATACTGGGGAAACAGGGGGAAAGTCATTACTCAAGTCTGGAATTTGCTGTAAGGATTTCACAAACTTCTGTCTCTCAAGGGTACCAACTCCCTGCTCTCTGTTAAGTACCCTGTCTGGGAAAGAGGCTCTGCGCAGTTTGCCCTAACCCAAACAATCCTTCCTTCCCACCACAGTGCACCATCACCATTCTCCTTGCTGCCAAAAAAAGCAGCTGGGAAGCAACACCAAAACAGAGGTGGTACCTTGCTGAAAGTAGAAGCTGGTGCTTACCTTACGGACAGATACTCGGCAGATGCAGGGGTCCAGGAGTCCTGTGGCTGGGTTGGCACTCATTTTGCACACAAAGGTAAATTTCTTTTTCCAGCGGACACAATTTTCCTGGACTTCTTCTCTGTGAGAATACAAAGAAAAATAAAACACAGTTTTCAAATAGAAGTACAGAGCCAAATCAATCCCAGTTCTTAAGAATCTTTGTTATTGACTGGCAACATTGTCTGCAAAGATCCTCTACCAGGTAATTCAATCCATGCCACCTGAAACTGAACCAAAGAGTGTAACCTTAGCACCAACCAATTTCAGCAGCCAATGCAGATCAAATCCATCTAAGTTACAGGGTAGACTAATCATATCTCACCAACATTTGCCTTAAGCTCTCTCCCAGGCTCTTCTCTGTTTCCTTTGCTGGTTTAGTTCATTCACTGTCCAACCCAGACAGAGCCAACCTCAAGAACTGAATGGGCTGAAGGTTTGTAAGCTTGTCTTCCTACACGTTGGCTTTGTACAGCCTTCTGTGCAGTAAAATCGCACTCTTTCCTGCACAGCTTTTCCTTCCCATCCTGCCTCATAAGCCAGGACTAAATCCATGAGAACAGCTGGCCTGATGGAGGACAACAACACAGGTAGAAACGCTCTCAGGTGCATGCAGACGGGAACATGCCAAGCAAATGCAGTATGCTTCACACAAAGGTTGTGGATGTCACTGCAACAAGAACAGTCCCAGCCAGACAGAGCAATCCTCCTCACGCAGCTCTCGCCATCCTGCCCAGTCACTGGGTGAGTTGGGAGGCTGTGACTCAGGCATGCACCAGAGCTACAGGAGGAAGACAAGGAGGAAGAAGAGGCTCTCTGAGCACACAATATGCTTCAGGTACCACTTGGGCTTCTGCAAAGCTCTCAAAAAAAGGCTGAAATTCACCTCCCAAAGAATGTGGGTTTCAAGGAGCAGGAAAGGAGGTGTGGGGAGCCTTCTGCAAGGCCCTGGGCAGTGAGTGATCCTTAACACCAAGTGATCCCCTTACAGCTCAGGCCTTGGTCTTGAGCCAATTAAGGGGAGGCAGGCACCGCTGAACACTGTGAGTTAGCAAGTCTACATAGAACTCTTATCTCTTCTCTCAGCACAGGACAAAAGGGGCAAGGGCACAAGATAAACTGTTTGCTTTGGCAGTGAGAGAAAAGCTTCCTGCAGTCTGACCCAGGCACAGTGTAGGCTCAAGATATTGGGGGAAAAGGGAAGAAATCAATCCTGATATTGATTCGACTCCTCCTGAGAACGAAGGAGCAGAAATCAGCCCAACAGAACCCTTGCACAACCCTGACAAAAAGCCATGGGCTGGGGCCTGAACTTACATGTTCCCACCAGTCCCCAGCTATCCTGATAGACTTCAACGTGCTGGTTGGAGCCAAGAGCAGAGCCCAGAGAAAGGGTAGGTGATACACTAAAACCTGTAATCCCCTGTAATGCAGAGGAGGGCTGATCATCCTTCATTAAAAGGTGGGAAAACAGAAGACAGCAGCTCCTTCAAGGCAACAGACTTAAAACTCCCATCTGGAAATGGAAGCCATTGAAATGTTAGACATCTAAATGCTGAAAAGACCTTTGGATTTGGGATTTATTCAAGATGAGATCTGGTTCTCACTGCTCCACTCAAGTCATTCCAACTCCTCCAGGCAGGAGAAGATACATTTCCAAAGGGATAAAAATGGCTTTGCCTATTCATTGAGCCAGCCACATTAGTTGAGTTAAATTTCATATCTGAGGTGCCTTGAAGCTGACACAGCAGGACGTATATCAAAGATCTAATGGAAGGAAAATTCAGGTACTGATGAAAAGAAAAAAGAACTCAACTGAACAGAAAAATGCTTGTAAACACAGGTGCTTCAGAAATGCAAGGGATGTGCATAGAATGCAAGAGACACTAATCATTTCAGCAGCACCAGTCTCCTATCCTTTGAAAAGGAGCCACTGTTCCTTGACAGCAAGGCCAATGCTCTCTTTGCTAACGACACCAGAGCTTCAAACCAAAGCTCAGAAGGCAGCTTCACAACCGATGGGTTCAGCAGCTGCAGGCCCGACTCACCAGCATGGACTGGAGCTTTGGCTGCATGCACAAGTCTTACTTGTGATTCCCTCCTGTATTACAGTGCAGCTATGAAGAAGCATCTGCTGGATGCTGCTAAATCCAACTGACGCTAATTATTTCAAAATGTGGCAAAAAGTACTGATTAATAATAAAAGAGCTCCTTCGTAACTAACTTGCTGTTAGCATAAGAAATACTTTGTTGCTTGTGAAGGAGATTTGCTGGCCTTCCAAACCTGCTGTAGATAGCATTCAGCTCTAGTCATTGGCAGAGACACGGGGAGAGGCACGCAGCACTGCAGACAGCCCCCAGCCTGCAAATGTTCAGCAATGACTTACAACATTTTTTTTTCTTTTAAGAGTGACTTTTATGGGTGGGGGCTGGGGTTGTATCATTAGACAAGGGAGCAGCATTGTTTCAAGCCACACTGTAAAAAATTAGTTCCACATTTCCAAAAGACAGCGTGTTGTGAAGCAATGGGCTTTGCCTATCCACCTCCCATCAAGTTATCGTAAGGATGGTAATTAGGGAGCACTAAAATAGGAAGAAAGTGGACTCAGATGAGAAGCATTTAGCTTCAGAATATTCTCTGCTGTACAATTAGCAACCATCAGACAGAAATCAAAACAACGCCCAAAGCACCCGCAGAGGTGTTTCCTTCCAGCATAATCACACAGCACCTAAAAGCAAACCCTGAAACTAACAGCTGAAAACCAGAAGGGCTCAATTTAAAATTTTACTCTGTATTTGAAGGATCAGAAATAGACCAAACCAATGCTGGGTACTAAGTGTCAATTCAGTGGGCCTTCTGAAGTTTTATTTAAATAATAATAAAAAAAAACCAACCAACAAAAACTGTCTGTTCTATTTTACAGCAATGCCCTCAGGAGGCCAAATCCTCTCCAGGCTCAGCTTCGCCCTCTTCTACCTCAAGACTTATTCAAAGCTATATAATTACTCTCCCAGACCTAAATATACCACCAGAGAACAAACCAACACGATCCTACAGCAGCTTTTGGGACGAGCAGTGTCCCAAAGGTAACGCTGTGGGGCATTTGGGCTCCTGGGCCAATGTCAGCTCCATGCCAAGCAGTGGGACAGCCCTAACCAGACAAGGTGCAGACCATGGGTGTTCCACCACAGCACGTCTGAGCCTAACTCATGGCAGTGATGCACAGCCATAACCCACTGCACTGCCTGCTGTTACATCCCAGTGTAGAACTAACAGTGCTTGGTGACAGCGCCTCTTCGGGCCCAGATCTCACACAGCCTCACTGCAGCTCTGAGCCAGGCGGAAAAAAGCAGTAGGAACAGATTTTATGGACGAGATGTTTACCAACTGTGATTTCAGTGCCACAGAGAGAGCAGCACTGCTGCAGAAAGCCACAGCGCTAACTGCGAGTTAGCTAAAACAAGCACACAAGGAAATGCTTCTAGAAAAGGCCACGTATGAGACCCATGCTTCTTCAGACTAGCGTGAGTCCTGTCCCACCAGACACCACAACAGAAATTAGAACTTCTATTTACAGCCTCGAAGCTGAGCTGTGCTCAGCTGGGTACAATGTCTCCAACACAGCCTGAGGAATTAATTTTGCCCTGCTGAATTGTTTAGAAATGCAGATGCATCACCCTTACTTTACAGCAGTAGTTGTATGTAAGACAGCCAGAAGTACAAAACACTACGAAAGGGCTGTAGGCTTACTGGGAAGGCAAAGACAACATAAAATAGCTTTTGAAACACCAAACATTTCAGTAGAGCAACGCGTGTCAGTTTGATGTTTCGTACATGGGAGCAGATGTGGGAAAACCTCAAGCTAAACAAGACAGCACATAGATAAGCATACACAAAGAGCTCCTTATTCAGATCCCCTCCTCCTCACTTGCACAAAGGCTAGGGCAAGCTCTCCTCTTGCTGCTGCCCAGCCCACACACCCTCAGTCCTGCATCACATCCCTCAGGCAGAACAAATCCCCTGCCTTGCTCCCAGCAGACAGTGCTCCGCTCCCCTGCCTGGTTCACCACCTCCCACAGCAGTGTGGCATCACTGATCTCACATCTCCACCTGATAAGGCACAGAAAGACAACGCCATCGTGAAGAGGTCACCAAGCCTCAGCTCAGACTCATTTAAAGGGCAGCCAATTGAAAAGAAAATTCTGAAGGGGCCCTGATCTTGGGTCTTCTGGGGAAGAGGGTAGTGTGGGCACAAAGACATTCCCACAGTTACTGAGGAAAGTAAAAAATAACTTCTTTCAACAGACTGCATCTGAATGGTGATGCCATACATCTCATCTCCTCCAGCATTTCTTTCCACGCGCACCTTGGCTCTTCTCTCAGCTGCAGGGACACATCATTAAGGCTGCCTAATCTATTCCCCAGCACTTCTGAAAGCAGAATTAGAGCAGGATTGCTGACAGTCCCTTAGCTCAGAAAGCCTGGAACAGTCCTGTGTTACACTCTGGAGAAGACAGTTTCTATTTTAACCAAGTTTTCTAGTGCAAAGCTTTAAGGAAAGAGACACTTTCTGTAAGACCTAGCAGAAACACTTGAAAAACCCATTCTGCACCAGCATTCACAGTGCTGCACACCAGAATTTACACCATCGTATAAACGTGGCAAGTCCTGCTGCAAACAGAAGGTCTAATCAGTGCCCATAAAGCACAGACAATATAAAGGTAGGTGAAAATACATGCAATAGAAAGTGAGCCTTTATCTAGCCATTAGCTGGTTTACACTTACAATCCAAATGCTGTCACCAAATAACAGGCTTAGGACAGAACACTTCACTGCAGCACAGATGTTATTAAAAAGCCCGTATCTCCAAGGCTTTGCCATCCAGATGCCTTGCAAGGAAAAGGAAAGAACCAAGAGCCAACAGGAAGCAGGACTAGCAGACAGAACGCTGAACACTCGTGTGGGAACCTGCCACATTCACAAGGACCAAGGGCTGCTGCCCTTCCTACCTGCTGCCAGGCCTGTGCGTGCCAAATGCAGGTAGGAAGCAAAGCATTCTGCTGAGCGCGAGGAATTTCAGTTAGAATATCTCATGCAGGATTGGTGATAGACCATATTCCTCAGGGAATACCACACAGGCTTGTAAAAACAACATAAAAGCAGCTGGAGATGGAATACAAAATCCAACAGTCTGACCTGGAGGGGGAGAAGTGCTTTATGGAAACTTATTTACATGGAGGGATTTCAGGATTTTTTGACCAAAATGAACAGAAAAGACAGCAAGCAGCTCTTAACAATAAAGTGACTCTGTTGTGACTGGGCTTACATCACTGACCAAAACAACAGCCAACCCAAATAGCTGGATGCCTCCCCTGCTGCAAACAACCCTGTATTCTCCAGCTGACAAGCGGTGGTTGTTGCACGGTTGACATTAGCAGTTATGATGGAAAAATGGCTCAGAGAAAGATGATGCAGACCGTGCTACTAAGAGAACTAAGCAAGTCTTTGTCATTTGAAACAAGTCTTATTTGGATGTTTCACTGCAAGCGTTTTAAACAAGGGTTCAGTAGTGAGGTCATCACATCCACCAAGCGCTCGTAAAATTAGCTTCTGAATCTCCAGCAAAGACATTTCAGTGAACTGTGGTAAGGAAGGACCCTACCCACAGTCCCACGGATTGATGTAGCCCTTCATTACATCAAAGGGGAGATGTTTGGGCTCTCTAAATGTCAAACTTGAGCACCAACACCTTTAGAATGAATGCAGGAGAAAACAGAAAGAACAGTAATTGTACAGGAGAGAAAATTTAATAGAAGTTACTTCAGCCACAGCTGAGAAACGAAGGCAAGAGACTCCAAAGCTGCCCCACTGCAGGGGAGGACAGCTTCACACCTGTGAGAGGTAGGCAAGGGAAGAGCCAGAGCAAAATCGAACTGAGGAGGGAAGCGTGACAAGGTTAATGTGAAATAATAATAGGGTACGAAGTTCTCCATAATAATAAGCTGGTATCTACTAGGCAAGTGATTGACTTTTTATGGCTTTAACCTTATTCCCAGAAGAAGCCCATTTCCGAAGACACACAGCCTCTGAACTGCATTACAGCTCCCTCGAAAGCAGTGATCAATCTCAATAAAGATCCATCAGTACGAGGCAGGGAACAGGAATACCTCCTGGAGATCAAGGGGAGCAGTCAATCACAGGAGAAAACCCTCCAGCATTAGCATTCCTGTTGTATATTAACAGCTTCTTTGGAAGGCTGTCAGTTATGCTCAGATTCCATGCACCCAGACCTCGCCTCCTAACAAAGAGGATGTAAAAGAGATACTAGTAGAAAAATAGAAGTAATGAAAAAACAGCACAACAGCACAAGTTGCATAACAAAATAAAAATTGTGCCAAATGAGAAAAAAGTCACAGAAAATGAACCTGTAGGACTTAAGCTATAGAACAAGTCTGATGACTTTTGGAAGGGCAAGTAAGGGTGGAGCATGGAGAAGGCAAGAAGAAATATTCTAAAGGCTCAGCTGTAGAGCAGCAAAGGATGGACACATGCAAAGCACAGCCAGTCTGCTTTGAGGTCTTCATATTTTTTTGTCATCTTGAAGCTGAGAAGCTGGACATCAGGAAAACAAGGACAAGAAGGGCTTGTAACAGTTAAATATCATGCAACATGTCTCTTCTGTCACAGACTGTGCTGCTGACAGACCAACCCGGAGCAGGACATCCAAGGACTTCTTGCCACATCTCCACAACACAAGCTCTCTCTGGGCAGAGGCCAGGGATGCGTGCCAGAAGCAAACACATCACAAGCAAAGGACCAAGCTCTTAAGTGTAAAGAAAGGAATAACTGGATGGATGACTCAGTTATTGAAATACAAGTCTGTAATAATGTGTGTATCGAACACTGAAAGACGCTTTTGCTTTTTTGATCTCTGATCATGCACTGAGTCACCACCCCAACTCCTACTTCTATTGCTCTGACAGGCTACATTGAAGCTGGATTAGCCAAGGAAACATCACGTGCCAGGCTGCCAAGCTTCCTTCTTGTAGGCAAATTCACAAGTATTTCAATGACAGAAAAAGCCAGAACAGGTCAGCGATGCAGGTTTCCCTTGGCCTGCCCAGCTCAGCCATGAGCTGTGACACTGACAGCTCAGGTGCTGCACACTCTGCTGTGTGATGAGCCACCACTGCTCAGTGCTGCAGCAGTCTGAGCTGCTTTGCAGCTCACATCCAGCACGCTCTGAAGACTCTGGGCTAAAACATCTTTCAGATCTGATTTTTCCCAACTACGGCCACTGCACAACACACTGTGCTCCGTGTGAAGTGAGAAGGGAACAACCCAGCTAAAAACTACTCCTGAGCTCCCTCCTGTGATCCCAGCCAAGTCAGAGGGCTACAGGGGCTGAGCAACTCAAACTGGAAGCTCCATGGTACTGGGGGGACGTTGGCACAGAGGGAGCGGGCTCAGGATCACTAAGAGCACCATGCAGTAAAAACACCCAACTAAGATTAGAAGAAAAAAGAAAGCCTCCTGACACTCCCAGCACCCATTTGCCCTTTGGACAAATTACAATGGTAATTTCCCTTGTAGTTCTAACAGATAAAGGAACCAAAGCTTCAGAAAAAAAAACCTGGATTCATTTTGTACAGATGCTTATAAAGCAAAGGTTGATAATTCACTGCATCTCAGAGAGAGTTTCAGTAACACTGCAGCTTGGAAAGTCTTTTTGCTTGTGGCAGACTGTAGATACAAAATGAAGATTCACTGATTATCTACTGCTGATATATTTATAAACTTCCTCCATCCCTTAAGTGTTAGCTGTCATTCTGAGACATTCCAGACCTGCCTTTTGCTGCCTAAATTTAAGCTCCCAGCAAAGAAAGACAGCAACATAAAACTCAGCAAGGAAAACTAGTAATGCCTTTATTGTGCACAGTACAAGAAATGGCTGTAACTCCATGCTCTACTTGCAAACATGATGCTCTTTTAAGGAAAAAAAAAAAGCCATCTTTCAAAAGAACAGCAAAAAACTCATAAGCACACTAAGATGAAAAAATCAAGACATGGCTCAACCCAATATTCCAGGACTCTGCTGGGACAGTAAGTCTGGAAAATGAAGATGCTGAACAGAACAAACAAGACTAGGAGCAAAGATCCTGATACAATGACATGTATTGAGATGAATCTCTGCCTCTAAGGCAGATTTGTGGCACGTAACAAAGCTAGAATAGTTAAGTGGCATTTTTGGCTAATATCAGCCCTTTTTCAACCAAGAGTGTCTGCCAACATAGCTGTACTAGGGAAGTCTTTATAGTGTAAATTAACCTGCATAGGAGGCCAAGTTCATTTCTGGAATAATTTCACTAATACTGTGTGATGTAACATCACTGCAACTTGGCTCAAGTATGCTGAAGAGCCATTCAGTAAAGCAGCTGCCTGAAGTCAACCCCAGTGCTAAAAGTACAATCAGTTACCTAAGAGGTAACACCCTGCTGTGCCCAGACACGTTTTTCTGAGTCACTCCTATATGGTGCACATTTAGTGAAAACCAATAGGAGAAATCCCTTTATATGTTAAAACCAGCTTTTTCATCCCACCATAAATACAAATGTTTTATGATGGTTTGTTTATAAAGGCATTATTCAGCATTACAAACCAGGTCACTGGTTTTAAGGACAAGGTACAAACGCATTCTCTCTGAACTCACACGGCCTCCTATCAATATCAATACTGCTGTTAATCTGCAGAAAGGCCACTCAGTAGAAGAGCTCTGCAAATTACAGAAGGCTGCTGAGCGAAGCCTGCTGCAGCCCTGGCTCATCATCCAAGTAGCAACAGGCTGGGATTCTTGGTATTGCCTTCCTCCTTCCTACCACTTCGTCTCACCTTGACCCTGGAAAGTCAGACCACCATTGTGCTGCTTCAAGATGCAAATCTGGCAGAAAATGACTACCTGCCTTTTGGTTAGATTTTCTGTCAGTTTAACACTGAAGTAATGAAGTCACAGGAGCAACAGAGCCAGCGTGAGAGGAGAGACGCAGGGACACACGTGCAGCAGGCAGGTCAGCTTTTGTTTCTCTAGATCCACAGCTCCAGATAAAGTGATTCTCTCAGAAAGACCAATACCTGGTGACTTAAGTAGCACCCTACTGACTGCATCCTAATCAAAGAGAGGTAATTACGTAAATTACGTAGGAGCAGAAGGAGCAGAAGGCAGGAAAATGCTTTGCTTTGTGACAGCAGTTTATGCTGGTTATGCCACTGGGAAGCATTAGAATGAGCTCCTGCTGCTTGGCTGCCAGGAGTGGGGTTGTGAGGATCAGAGCACATTTACCTCCCCTGTGGCTGACACCATCAGCTGCATTCAGATGAACATCCTTGATTTCCCACTAGTGAAAGAAACCGCCATTGGAGATGAGTATGAATCACTTCTGGAGGAAAGACAACATGCAGATTTGTTTTGAAAGAACAGTCACGCTTGGGTGGAATGCAGGAAAAGCCATTGCTGTAAACCTACATCAGAAACCAACCTTAAAGAGAACCGTGGCCAAGCAGAGTATGATCAGCCACCCCTGGTGCAGAGGCTATAAGGTATTCAGCAAAGCAGGAAGGCAGCAAACATAAAAAAATAGGAAATACACTCCTCCATAGCACAGCATTTCCCTTGTGGCAGTGAGCACTGAGGGCTACTTGAAGACATAAGATGAGCAAGGCTGTACTTGAAAGGAATTCAACATTTATGCAGATGCAATTGCCTGGTGTTACTGAAGTATGAAATAAAAAATAACAGGCTCCCGACAGAAGTCAGGAAAAGAGCTTTCCTACAGACAGGTTACTGCATAATCACCTGTAACACGGGCAGGCAGCCTGTCTCTGAAATAGCCATTATTGCTTACTCTGGAAGCAGGACACGAGCTGGGCTGTCCTGGTACAACAAGTCTATGACTACTGCTTCATTCCAGAGCAATGGAGCATTAAGAGACCTGAAAAGATTGCTCTATTATACATACCCGAGATTACCCCCTTGCAGTCAGCAACATGCCTACATGATAACATGAAGAATGGGAACTAGCAAGAGAAACAGAAAAAGCACAGAAAAAGAAAAACAGCCAAGCTGGAATCCTTGCCCCAGTTCATTTAGGTGCAAACAAAAATCCACTGCAAACCCTGTTAAGAGACAGCAAAGGTGAGGCTGGATGTGTTAAGTGCAGATAAAGTCTGACAGAGTCAGATTTTAAAGGGGGACATTCCAAGTTTTCTCCAGGCAAGCCTTTTCTTTCCCCTCTCCTGGCCATCAATCCTTTCACTTTGATGAGCAGTATCATCCCTTAGAGAGGGGAGACATGAGTGACTGGACAGAACAGCACCGTTAGAACCCCTGGGCAGTAGCCATTCTGGCCTCCTCTTTTTGCAGCACTCACACACCAACTTACATTTCCTAAGGACAAGAGCTCCAGATGCAGTGCTGACAATGCCAGGCTTTGTGCTGATCCATCCTGCAAACAACAGCAGTCACAGGCAGCAGGCTGATCATTAACCCAACAGCCGTTAGTGAAACACCTTGCAGTTATTTCACACGAAGTTTTATTCTGAAAGCAAAATGGAGGTAACTATCCCAAACTGAAACCCTGAGACCACATCCCATTTACAGACTTTCCCCTCTGGACTTCTTGTTCTGCTTCGCCATTGCAAAGCCAGCCTGGAGCACACTGCTTGATAATTTCTGGAAGGTGCCAACCAAACCCTCAGATTTCATCTCCTACATTTTGCACACTGCATGGCAAGAGAAGGGATGTGCCTTGCTTTGGCAAACATGCAGCTCTTGGAAGCAGAGATCTCTAAAAAGTCTCATTTCAGCTTTGTGGTTTTATTTCTTTTTTTTTTATTATTTATTATTTTTTATTTTAGAGAGCACATTTCAGGGTTGGTTACCAACCACATGCAGGGTGATGGTTTCTGTTGGTCTCTGAAGATGCACTGCTAATTAACACTGCAGCTTTCTAGTCCTTCCAGCACAGCAAATCCACATGCTGTCTTCCTTCCTCCCACGTGAGCAACTCCAGCACTTTCAGGCTCAACAAACAGCATTCATTTCTTATTTAGAATACTTACATGGAAGTATTTTTAGCTACAGCCCCATCTCCTACAACAGCGTGAGACCTACAACAAGGCCTCCCCTCATCAGCAACATACAATAAATACAGCTGAAGGAAAAGCACAATCCTGCTCTTTTGCCATCTCAGCTACTTCCCATCCACATGGAAAGCATCCGTTATACAGACTGTATATGTTCTGGTTTATCTAGAATATCCTGTCTCTTCAACATTTGCCTCCCCCCAACGCTTTGGTCTCCACGCACATCCTCTTCATATTTCTCCTTGTCCCCACAGCCCCATCCCATTTCCTTTGTATCTTTTCCTCATCTCAATTTTATCATTTGAATAATGCAGGAGACTCCTACAAAGCACATGAAAATGACATCCATGAAGAGTAGCAAATTCAAATCCCACAGAACAATTCCTTTTCTTGCTCTTCAGATTGAAAACACACCAAACAACAGGGCTGTTTAGCCAGCAAACACAGGCTCAACTGTTTGGCCAGTGGGAAGTGCCTTTCAAAGCCAGGCACTAAACTGAGATACTGAGTCCCACTGTGTGGTACCAGAGATCATGACACAGAGGCAGGAGAGGTAGTGATGTGCACCATGCCTCCCAACAAGCACACAAGGACATAATGTGAACAACCTGCAAAAATAAAAAGCCTCCCATCCTGCAGGTGGAGCAGCTAGCACAGGGTGGGGTAACACAGCCACTGAAAAAACAGATCACCTTCACAGTGTGGATTACTGATAGGAGGTCACAGGTTGGTACAACGGAGAAAGGAGATCAAAATCTTGATCTGGGACACTCCTAAAGGCTGGTGCTTCATTAAACGAGGAGGAACAGCTAGAAACAAATTTGTGACCAATCTTGAAGGCAAGTGCAGCCCCAGCTCTGAGCAGGCAGGGCTGGCAGAACACAAAGGATGCAGAATACATCCTGTTTGAGAAAGGAGGCCATGCACAGAGCCACATCCGTCTGTCTTTGCACACAGCAAGAACTTACAGAGTCAAGCTTGCGTGATGCTGTGGGACCTCACTGTGCTATTCCATCATGCTGCTAAGTGAAAGAGGTTTCTGATCTGAGGGAGAAGCTGGACATCTCTCCCAAAACACCAGCAGGTATATCTTCCTGCAACAACACTAAGAATAACTCCATACCTATCTCATTCATCTAGAAACTGGTACCAGAACAACTTGCTATTGGTAACTTACGGTCTACTAAAGTACTAACAACTGTGCAGGGAGACCACAGGCTCCTGGAGGCACACATGAATTCCTCAGAAATACAGCTTTAAAACTCAAGTCAACACTGGTGGCAGTTAAAGAGCACAAAGAACAAACAGCCTAGAAGCCATTTAGTTTTCCACCATATTTCAGAAACAAATACAGGTCTTAAAAGGAATTGGGGCACCCTTTCCTCCCTCTTTGTCCTCAGCCAAGGCTGATAGCATTGCTGTTCTGTAAACCAGGCAGGCCACAGGGCCCCTGTCTCAAAGCAGAACACACTTCCCAGTGAGTAATTTCTTGAGCCAAGCACTGTTTAAGTCACGCAGATAAGGCTGTTGCTAAGAATTAGCTGTCAAAGCACTGCCAGCTCAGAGTCAGCTCTATGGGGGAAGTTCAAAAGCAGACTGTATGTGAGCACTTACTGATGCTGTGCACACAGCGTATCACTTGGAGTTTTAGGTTTCAGTTGCTGGTCAATAAAGCAGCCCCTGAGTAAGCAACAGCAGGTAAAACAGGAGTGCCAGTTAAAGCACCCACAGGGACTGCTCTGACCCAGCAGGATACAGCCTCCAGGGCAGGGAAGTTTTAACAGAACTCTGTTCATCTCATACCAGGCTCCAGCTGGTGATCTGCAGTGGGAAGGGGCAAGGCTAGTGTGAAGCTCCCTGCATTGCAGGGCCCTGCCTAGTCCTGCAGGTGCAGCAGCAGCCTGTGAAAGGTTTTACTGGTGACCAGCCTCACAGTTTTATCACTTCTGCACTTTTTCTAACGTCCCAAGTAAGCAGAGGTTAAACCTCAACAGCTGCTGCTGTTCTCACAGCTCGCACCAACATTTTGCCATATTGCTGTAATGCTTTTTCTCACCTTTGCTGTGTAGTTTCTCCAGTTTTGTTTCAGAATGCAAGCAGGGCAGGTACTGTGCCTTATTACAGCCTTGAATTAGGCTGTGCTTTACTGCAGTGTTTCTAGAGTCTGCATTCAGATGCCTCTTCCATTAACACTCCCAGTCCATTCCCGAGTCTGCAGCCAACACAGCAGGAGGTTAACATGTGTAATGCAAAGATGCTGGTCTGCAGCACTGAAACTTACTCTTTCAATCCATATATGTGGAATATATCTATACATAGGGAAGACGGGCATTTATAGACATGTGCAACAAGAATGCTTTTTTCACAAGAAGTGTTTTCACACCACACACTGCAGCAGAGGACAAAGCCAAGCACATGTTGTGCTAAATATGGAAGTGGGAGAGCCATTCAGAGCCACAACGACGTTCTTCACTACACCACGGTGATCCCATTTGAGGCAAGATGCAGACAGCAACCTTCTCTTCTCACTGCAGATAGCTGTCTTTCCCTCTAGAGAAGGCTAGCTCTAGAAGAGACAATTTCCCTACCTACCCTTTGCTTGAAAGGAGACAGTAGTGAAGATTTAAACCTCAGCTAGTCTGAATCCATCCTTTGGTCTCTGATGAGCCAAACTTGATGCTTTTCTGGTCAGGTGACAGATTTAATGGCAATTTAGGCAAAGGCAGTGAATTAGTTGATTTCTGACTTGCACTCTGACTCACAGAGACGGCTGCACTTATGAGGTGGTGAAACTTGCATTCCAACAAAAGTGTTGGAATCACCTATCAGCTGTTAGCAAGGCAGTGCCTCTCCCCCTCTATTTATGTCCTACAGAAACAAAGTTGCACCTATGATAATGACTTAATGATGCTTTGCATCCCATCACAGGAGGGAAGCAAGCAGCTTTAGATCTGTACCCACACCAGGATGGCAGAGACAGTAACACAGACCTTAATCCACGTGGAATTATGGGTGTGAGGAGCCTCCCCCAGTATCAGTATTTCCTTTGGCATTCTGCATGCAGCTTTCCACACGCACACAGCGCAGGAAGTGGATTTCACTCTCAATTACAAATTGCAAGAGCAAGAACATTCTTGGTTCAGGCTATGGCACTGAAATACTTTCAGGCCAGACCACCCCAGCAAGGTCAACTCTTCCCACATCACCACCGCTCCACTCCAGCCTGCATACAAACAGCTGCTGGGCTGCAGAAAACAAACTCTATTCTCTGCTTGGTGCAGGAGTACCAGAATCAGAAAACCAAGCCGAAACACCACACATGCTTGAGAAAGCATGTTATCTATGGAAATACAGCTGGAGGGGAATGGAACCACAGGCTGGCTTGGTAGGTAGCACTTTTTGCCTTCAGAAGACAAGGTGGAAGGTGGGAAATGCTTGTAATGTCGTTAAGCTCTTGCAAAACAGCCTTCCCGTTAGAGTAAGTCAGGGGTTTTCAGAGAACAATTCCTTCCTTCAAATCCAGAAATACCAGAGCAAAACTGCTGGCAAACTAACAAAACAATGTAGGATGAGGTGTTATGAGTGCATGAATAACACCTGGCTTTCCACTTCCCTTACATCACACACCAGCTCTACTCTGCCAACATGCAGACAGGAGCCATCAGCACAGAGGTAAAGAGCATCTGGCTGCCACTCAGCATTAACTGACATTGTAGGCAGGGGGGCAGAATGTGAGGGGGATTTAATTGAGTCTTCCCCAGTAATACCCAAAGACGTAAGAGCACGAGCTGCAGCTTTCTGCCCTGTTTGGATGTCCCTGCTTCCAGCTGCATGGAAACGCTCTCTTGCCCAGCACCTGCACAGATCCACAGACCCCAGATGAGGCTGTTATGTCATTTATCCAGGAATAAAGATGCACACAACCTCTGAAAGCTTCAAACTGGTGCAAAACGCAGCAGCCCATCTGCTCTACAAAAACGGTTGCCATGAATACATCCCCACCGCTCCACGCCTGCTATTTTTAAAGCTACTTGGGAGGCAACTGAATTCATTGGTGGTTGTGCTATTTTAATATCTGGATTAATAATATTCTAGGCATACACTGGTACTGCTCAGTGGGGAAATACAGGATCTGTCTGGCCCACACCTGGCTCAGATACACTTTCAGAAGACCAGCTTCTACAGGAGAGTGATAAACCCAGGGATGACAGATGTTTGTTAAGCAGAGCATGGGGCATCTTGTCTAGATCAATTCTCTGAAAACACATGGACAGCAAGAGCTACTTTGATCACAGCTGCATACTTTTTCATTGCCACAGACCAAAGAAGAGGTCCAAACCGATTGCAGAGCAAACACTGAAACTTCCTGCGTAAGCTGTTCATCCTAAGATGACCCAAAAGACCTTTCAACTCCAAATCAATCATTTTTTGAAGTGGCTGATTTAAGAAAAACGATCAAAATCCCTAACTAAGTGCACAAGCTTTTCATACAACATAGATTTAGCACCAGCTTCCCTATATTTCTCCAGGTCCACAGAATTTCAAAAAGATCATGGAAAATGACTAAGGGAGCACAGAGCAGAGCCATGGCAGGATCTGGAAGCCTTTCCATGCAGTACCTCTTTTCCTCACCACTCCTGGAAATTCATGAAGTTTCTGTAACTGCAACAGGGGAAAATATTTGAAAAAGGTCAGATGACTCAATACCATTGAGACCCATAACTTTCCCAGCAGGAACAGGTTTCCATGTGCTTTCAGTTAGGCTACAGCCAGGTCAGGGGGAAAGGCAGCAAGCCTAACAGCCGACTTCCCCTTAGCTCGTTTATAAGCCATCGAGTGCGATGGATGTGTTTGGTTTGAATTACAGATGAGTTTGTTGCTGGAACACATCTGCAATCTGCAACACACTGCGCACTGAGAGAACTGCTGAACCCCAGCCAGCTCTGAAAACAACCAGACACGGCCTGGACGGCTGGCAGTGTCAGCAGCCACCAGCAGCGCGCTCCTAGGAGCTGCTTTCAAGGACAACAAGGAGATGGAGATTGACATTCCTGCTGCAGGCTTTTCCTGAGCCACCCTCCATTTAAATCAGCTTATTACGGCTCCAGGAAGCAGAAGGGTTAACTTCTTTCCAAGTTCATATAGTGTTTGAATTCCTTAGATAAGCTGCTTCCACCAAACACAAGGATGTAGCCTCAAGAGAGTACACTGTAAGGAAAAGCTCTTTTGATAGGTATTCTTCAAAAGATAAATTAATTCACACTCCATTTTTGCATGTGTTCCATGCCCACAGTTCCTATACACTTCAGATGAGGCTGCAACATGCCTCTGGAAAAAGAAACAAGCTTTGAACATTGCCCTATTATTTGTTTCCAAGACAGAAATGTTTCACACTTGCCCAATAAAATCTCTCCCAGTACAGGAAAGCACAATGCAATGTACCACAAAGAGGAAAATCAGACCAAACCAGGCTTTAGTTCTGTTATTAGACAGTTACCAGCAAGCAGAAGCACACACTGTACCTTTAAAATTGAGTAGTTACTCAGGAAAGTTAAAAAACAAGTTTGAATGCCATGGAAGGCTTCCTTCACATACTGGGGCAGAAAGAAAGCAAGTCCAGGCTGCTATGGAATTTGCATTTGCATACTGCTGGTGATAATCTATGTGCATAGCTGGAAACAAAGCGAGTTTTTATTAGCAATTAGTAGCAGGAGTGGGGACAGGTCTGCCCGAAGGAGCCTGAGAAATGCCAATACACGATGACAGAAAAACCTTATAAAAATATGTAGCAGAATGATCCCAATATGATAAACCATTAAAAAGAAAATACTGCAGCTATAAAATTGGGAGATGCAATGCTATTTGTTCAAGGAGATAAAGCATATCTTTAGGACTGACAACTTTGACTCCAGGCAGCAGGTTTCCCTTGCACAGCAATTTACAATGCAAAGCAAGCTACTTCCACTCTTACCAAGAACAGTAACTTCAAAACAGAGTGCAAAGCTGCAGAGGGCTGAGTTGCTTTTATAGACACAGCTTTCTACAGAGTTAATTTTCAAGCGTGCACAAAAGCAGTACAGCACAACATCTAAAACAGCACATGAAAACTTGGGCAAGGAGGGCAAAACAAAATTATTATGTGGGCTTCCACCAGAAAACCCATCTCCTTCAAGTGTGTGACCTCCTGCTCCTTCCCTCACCGTGTCTCTGAAGATCACAGTGCAGCTCTATCAGCCAACAATCTCCAGGTTTAGCTCTCCCCTGTCTCTGGAAAATGATATGGCTCATGGGGCCCAACAGTAGAACTAGTGAAAACATATCAAGGGATAGGCAAGTGGTAGCCATATGCCAGAGCAATTGAGTGAAGGATAATCAGGAAAAAAAGAACACCCAGGAAGCAAGTCTGCAAGCAGCTTCTTACCTGGTAGATAAGCTAGCAAAGTCTCCTCCATCTAACAGCCTGATTTTGCAGAACAGAACCCCATTCACAAAGGGGACAGCAGTCAGCTCTTCTAGAGTAAAACTTGTCTGAAATTTGAATTTTTTCTTCTTCATCAGGAAAGCCATGGGCAAATTCAGTGTGGAAAGCCCAGGAACTCCAAACAAGATGAGTGAGGAGTGGCTCAAAACACACAGACAAGCAGAGGAACAGCGCTTGTTCCTGGAGCGTAAGCAGGGAGTGAGTTCCAGTTCAGTTACAACGACGGCCCAGCCTCAAATGCACAATCTTCTTCTCTTTGGTGGTCGGATCTGGCTGCGGGATCATTGCCACGGCAGGCTTCAGGTGAGGAGGAAGAGGTCAGATTAAATCTCTGCAACATCTCCAAGGGAGAAGGAAGGGAGATAAGTAAGTCTCAGCTCCAGACCAGCAGGAGCTGTTCCAGTTGGAGGCTGCAGTGCTCTGACTTCAGCAGAACCCCTCCAGCAGGCATCTCTTGTGGGAAGTCATCGTGAGTTTCTGAAGAAGCCTTAAGTCTGTGCGCAGCACATACAGAATGCTTCCAGGTTCTCTCCCCTCTTCCTGTGCTACTCCTTGCTACAGGTCTTCAGGTCAGCCTTTGGGAGGGAAATGAGTAAATTAGTCCCAGGCAGTCCTGGGCTCCTCCTCCTCCTCTAAAAACCTGTTTGGATGGGTAACATTCAGCACACACTCATACCAATCTTAAGAGGTATGGCCCCAATTAGCCTGGTCCCAATATCCTCTTTCCCCAGTTTGCCTAGGGCAAGCTTCACTGCTGTCATGCCCCTCGTAACTCCTGTTTTGCAAAGCAGCTAATAAAAATCTGTTCTATTTTCACCCGTCATCTTCTGAAGCAGTTCACAGCCCACATCGCTCTAACCACCAGCACACGTAACTCTGTCTCAGGAAATGCAAAGTCTGTTTCTTTTCTGGTTTTCCAACCAGCCCTAAGTGTTAGCACCTGTATCTCATAAACAGAGAAACCGGCAGAGGAAAAAAAGAAGAAAAAAAAAAAGAAAAAAAGCAGTCTGCTCCAGATTACACAGCACAACAACCAAACCAGGTCATCTGGTGCCCATCCGCCGGGCTGAGCCGTGCCGCTCTCCCCCAGCATCAGCCCGCACCAACAAGTGCCCCAACGGCTCCGTTTGGGGGCCAGACAGCGGTTTCGCTCCACGTTTATACAACAGCCAAGCCATCGAGGCTTATCAGCATCAAAAAAAGCAACGAGGCTACAAACGCCGAGCAGCCAACGATCCTCACCGATACGGAGAGCCGCAAACCGGCGCTCCCGCTGCCCGCAGGGATGCGCGGTGAAAGCGTCGCTCCGCCGCCGCGCGAGGACACGAAGCTCCGCCGCGCTCGCAGGTCCCGCCGCGCACCCCGTGCGGCTCCCGGCCCGCTCCCACCCTCGCTCAGCTCCCCAGGCCTCAGCCCGCCTCCGGACCCGCACTCTCGGCTGCCCCGAGCTCGCAGCCCGCCTCCGGCACCCCCGGGTCAGCCCCCAGCCCCGCTCCCGGCCCCCGCCCCACGGGCTGACCCGCGGGAGGATCTCAGCCGGCCTCCCGGCTCCCTCCCCGGCCCCTCGGCCCGCTCCCTGCCCGCCGGGCCCGGCTCGCACCTCCCGCCCTCTCCTCGCACGGCCGCCGCTGCTCCCCGCCACGGCCGCCTCTGCTAGCGCTACGCCAACTGCGGCCGCTACGCCAACGCCGCAGGCGGCCCTACGGCAGAGCAAAACCACTACCGCGCTTCGAGAATACCGAGCCGACGCTACGTAACCCCCTTCCACCGCCTTCCTCCCCGGGGACGGGGGGAGGGGAGGACAAGAGCCGCGCTACCCGATTGGCAACAGTTAAGAGGCGGGACGGGAAGAACAGGGCTTTGATTGGTTTATCTGACTCGGGGCGGGGAAGAGAGGGCGGGGATTGGAGGAGGCGGCTATCGGTTCAAGCAAGACCCGCCTCCCTGGCTGAGGGAGTGGGCGGGACGCGGGGGCTCCGTGGTGGCCTCGGGGTCGCCTCAGCGGGAGGGCGGTTCGTGGTGGCCGTTTGGCCGCTTCGGGCGGCGCGGAGAGTTGCTGTTCCCGTCGGTGCGCCCCGTGACCGTTCCTCAGGCTGAACAGCCGTGAGGCGGCTCTGGGGTGCGTGGGGCTCGCTGAGGGGACGGCAGGCCTCTGCCCGGGGAGCTGGGCGCGAGGTGAGGTGTCTGTGCCTCCCTGTGGGCTCCGGGTGAGGTGATGGCAGCTCTGACAGAGGTCAGCTCTGTGGGCTCCTCAGCACTGCAGCTTGCCAGCCAGGAGCCTGTTCTCCTTCACCCAGCCTCTCTGCCCAAGCAGCTCTCCAAGGGAAAGGCCCAGCTGGTGGCTGGAGTCTCGCTTTCCACGTGTGAGATGTGGCAACCAGCTGAATGCATCTGCCAGCATGGTTCCCTCCTGTTATTACGTGCTGCTGCCCTGTCCCGTGCTGGGGCTGGGAGCCCTGGTTAGGTAGGATTCCATTGTTTAAGGGCAAGCGGAACAAAATGTCTCTCCTTGTCCTGAAGGAGTCTGCAATCATTGACGTGATTTGCCTATTTGTAAAGTTAAGGATGTGTTGCAGAGAAGTTGAGGCTCACACGGTAGGGATTTTTCCCAACGCTGCTTTGCATGTCTGGCAAAGCTTGGATGAGAGCCTGGAAGCCCTCACTTTGCCAGGCTTTGATGCCCAGATTCCTTCCCTTTAATCTTTGCCATCTATACAGACAATACCAGAGCTATCAAGTAATTCTACCACAGTGTGAGTCTTTAAAAGGAAAATCAGCTAGGAAAAGTACATAGCAACATGTGTGGATGGAAGATAAAGGCTGGATTAGAGCAAACACTATTAAGAGTTCTTGCTCACCAGGTTAAATAGACACAAACCTACGCCTGGGAAAGCATTTCTGATGTTGGCACAGTGAAACCGTTGCAGGAGATGTCAGTGTTCCTATATTTGTTTTGTGGAGGCTGCTTTTAAAGGCAGGGCCTGAATCCATCCCCTCAGTTGATATCCAGTGTTTTCAAGGCCTCAAGACATTGGTAGAAATGGGCTGGTTTTTACTTTCTATGTCTTAATTTATTGGGAAAGAGTTCAGCTTTTAAATAGGTAATATTTGCTGAGATGGGATGCCTGAATGCTGGAAGCATCCAAAGAATCCAGGCTGGTCCCTCACACTTCTCATTCTCTAAGCATAGCAGTGACAGACACGTCGATCTTTCACTTCCATCACTAGGTAAAGGACAAATGATCTGTCTGTTTGCTGTGTGGGAGGAGGCCTTGTGTTATCTGATATGATTCACTCTGATAAATAACCTCCTCGGAGGATTGCTCTTGTTTATAGCAACAGCCTCAGATGCTAAAGTTTGCAGAGATTGTAATCCTTGCTGTTCTCACGCATATTTACTCTGCAGTTTTATCAGAAATCTCTCTTGAAAACCTCAGTGTTTTTATAATTAATTGAATAATGTATCTGATGTTAAAAATAAACTGATTTGGAAAAATGCCCAGTGAGCTGCTGAGCTATGTGTAATAGAGCAACTGTAGTTCAATTCTCAGGGGTACGTATATTTTCCTAACAAAGGCAGTCTCATGACTTAGAGATTAAATCTTTATTAGTTCAGAATTCACCCTGTTGATTTTGCTGTGTTTATACTGCATAATTGTTTATGGACAAATCCACATTTTTTTAAAGGGACAGTACTTCTCTGAACGTCTCTGTTGTTCACTGCTGGGAGGGATGCTGGGGTCCCCAAGGCATCCTGAGCCCCATGCAAGGGCTGTCAGAGGGAATAGAGCATGCTGCGTCTCTGTCCATCCACCATCCTACCCTCTGGCTTTATATTCTTTCCCAATCCAGGTCTAAAACGTTTATTAAGGGTGTTCCTTGATATTAGATGTTAAATCTGCTTGCCCCAGACTGAAATGCTCAGTTCTTCCTATGCTGGTGCTTGCTGTGTCATGAGTCTGGCCCCACAGTGCCTTCACCTCTGTTCTGTGAACCTCAGCTACGTCCTTACCCTATGCTCTGCCTGACCTAAGCCTTTCCTGGTTCCTCTCCCCAGTGCTGCCACCACTTCCTCAACTTTTGCTGTCTCAGGGCATTATCTTATCAGCCTCAGATAATTTATCAGTTTGGGCTGTGCTTTCTGCTGGGCCTCACCTCTGCTGTCACTGAAGAGGGGTTGATCTGCGCGCTCTGCTTGCCTTGGGACCAAGGTGCAAGCAGGAACAGAGATGGCTTTCCATGCTTCCTCCCTCCCAGCTTAGAGCACCGAGATAAACAAGCAGGGAGAAAATGAAGCAAAATGAATTTGGAAGGGACAGAACTGAGAGGAGTGAAGTGAGACGGATCCTGAAAAATGTATGTGGTGAGCCATCAGATTCTCTTTCTTATCCCAGAGGAATTCCAGATACACGAGCAAATCATCAGAACCTGTAATCTACATCATTAGCATCTTCTGCTGGAAAACATCATCAGACTAATTCATTTGTCCTGGCAGCCAAATGATTAAAGTTTGAAAACCAAATTATACACCATTGCTGCAACAGTGTAAATACATAATTGGCTTTCCTCTATTAGATCTGTAACTTCTCATAATAACTGTAATGAGCTTCTAGTCCTGTCATCCCATCCTACCCTCGAAAACAACAAAAAAAGCCTATCACACAATGCTCTGTGCTACATTCTTCACGCTGTGATGGCCAAGTGCCTGCAATGCACTGCAGCTGGGAGCCGTGGGCCGGTGCCTTGCCCAGTGCAGGGTTGGGAGTGCTGACCCCTGGTAGGGCTGGGTGCTGGTATGAGCCCATGTGCTGCTGGAATCCCCAGCTCCCCATCCTGTAGGATTTCCTGCAGTATGGAGTTATTCAAAGCTTGCCTCTTCCCAGTTTAATAACAGGCTGCCAGCTCGACTTTCATCTGTGTTTTTCACTAGTTCCATATTTAATTTATCACCATAAACCCAGGAACTGTTTCACTTTCTGTGCCAGGCTTGGTTTCCTGTTCACCTGCAAAGGACACACCTGTCTGGTGTGTTTCTGACCTGCCAGGACTGGGGATCCTGTTATCCAGAGACAAAGGGAGCATAGGAATCTGGAGTTGGTGGATTCCTTTCCCAAGGCATGTGGCCAGACCTGAAAGCCCAGCTGCCTGGCTCTTCTGTGTTTACTGGTTTCCATATCTGCTCCATATTTCATGGGAATGTGCAGCAGGGCTCTCCATTTGTTTCTGGGAGGCCTGACAGTGGCATGAGAACAGCTTTGCCCTTCCAAAATCCTCAGACTGGAGCTCATGTTTCCTTGAGGCTTGTGTTTGTGAAGCCTAATCCAGTGCCTGGATCTCCACAACCCGGGGGCTCATGAGCCCAGTTTGCAGGTGGCTGGGCTTTGGGCTGACTCCCAGAGTGCAGCCTGGAAGCTGTGCTGATGTCTGTGTGAAGCTTCTTGTCAGGTGCTTGCAAGAAAGACAAAGAATATTAAATGCTTTGATTTTCATAACTAAACAGACCAGACTTCTGTTGACAGTATCTGTTGGCAACAACCTCTCAGATGTCAAAGAAAACCCCAATAAACCATCAAGAGGATACTTTGCCAAAACAGGCATGACACACTAAAAATGTGTTGGAGGAGGCAGGGTAATTGAGGCGAATATGCAGATGATATCATTCTGCCTCTGTGAGGACCAGCTTCCAGAACTGTGATGCACCTATTTCAGCATGCTGTACTTGTGGGATACTGACATATTTACGTGTGGCCTTGTAAAAAATCCTAAAACCTGCCCCAGTGCTTATAATGAAGGAATTAATGTGTATCTTGTGCCAGCCTGCGTGTCTCTGCAGTGAATTCACTGCAGTGAGAGCTGTGAGCCCAGCAGCAGGCACCGTGTGTGAGCACAGGCATCTCTGCTCCGCATCCCTCTGCTCTCCTGTTGAATTTCTTCCTCTCCAGGCTCCCAGTCCTGAAATGATCCAGCAGTGAGGAGCAGGCGGGGCACAAAAGATCTGCAGGACTTCTGGAACCATCTCACCAGGTCTCTGCAATGCACTGTGCTCTGCTGCAGACCGCAGCTCAGGATCCCAGTGCCTTGCCCCGTTGTGCAGTGCCATCTCCTGGAAAGCTGTGCCTGAGCTGCACATGTTGCTCACTGCCTGAGCTTCACAACCAGACTTTTGCTCCTGAAGCACCTAGTGGTGCCACAAGCAGAAAGCCACAGCCTCGAGGTATCTTCTGACCCACCAGAAGTGCTCCACCAAAATCCTCTTTCTCCAGCAGCAACAAGTACAAAGTACATTCACTCTCCCCTCTGAGGAGCCCTGTGGCAGGATATCCCTGTTCATCTCCTTCCAGCTCTGGATGGTGAATATAAATCCCTAGGTACAAATAAACACCTATGAGATGCTGTTCCTTACTTTTTGTTCAGCTCTGGGCAGAAGTTCCCTGCTCAATGAAACATCAGCCATGTCAGTGCCCTGTTTACCTGATGTTCCCGGTTTTGACTTTAAGTGACGTATTTTCTCTCTTCCTCCCCAAGTTTGATGACCTCGTCATGAGCAACAACCAAGCCCCTGATCACACTACTCACCCTGCATTTAAAATGTTGCTACATCTTTTTAATGAGGCAAAAATGTGCACGTGGAATTTGCTCCTGAATGCTACTGGCTTGACTAAGATCTATATTTATCCTGAAAACATATGAAAAAATGGGTGGTTCTGAGGGCAACGCGTTTACTCCTAAGGAACAGTAACAGAGCTTAAGTGCTTAGTCACTGCAAAAATGAACACAGCAATTTAAATCCCAAGGCTGGTATTTCATCCATCATTTTGGGCTACTGGAGCGTGTTCTGAGCAGCTGGGAGGTTAGCATGCTGTGGTAATCTGTCAGATGCAATGAACTAACTAGTGGGCCAAGGGAAAGCTGCAAAGATGTTATTGGAAAAAAAAAAAAATAAAAAGGAAAAAAAGACAATTATATAAATGTAAGGCCACAAATTTCATGAACAAGGAAAAAACCAACACACATGGCTGCTTACAGTTTTCTTTGACCTTTTCTGACTGAGTCCTCTGTGTTGCCAACTTGTTTTCACAAACTCACTTTTCTCCTGGAACATGCTGATAAATTGAAACAGACTGTTTACCAAAAAACGTTTTCTTTTTAATTAAAAATCATATTTGTAAAGGAGAGATCATTACACAAACGAGGTAAAACAACATTTATGACATAGTTTTCTGCTTTAAAAATATTTTTCAATTGAGCAGTTGATTTGACTCCATAAAGTCTGAGAGAAAGAATCAGGAGAGCATTACTCACATGGCTGGATGCCCAACAAGGTGGGAAGGAGCAGCTGGTGCTGCCCTGACTCAGCACCAAGATGTCTGTGTCAAAGGGTCAGAGCCTTCCAGAGCTAAAGTTCTAAAGCTGTTCTTTTCTCACCTATCAGCCTCACAGAGGAGAGGAGAGGAGATTACTGAAGGGCAGAGGTAGGCAGCAGAATGTTCGCCCACTGCTCTAACTGGGGGTCCTCCAGCAGCATCCTGCCATAAAATATGTAAAGGTTTTATGTGATTGTGCAAATTCACTCTTTGCTCACACTTCTCAGCCCAAAAGGAGACTTAACAGTGAGAAAATATCAACTCTGAGAAAGTTTGGCTTCAAAAGCAGTATCTGGCAAGCAACAAGCCTATTACATGTGAAAGATATTGCAAGGTATGGGGAAAAGACTTATACTTTTTTTTTTTTTTGAAGTTAGCTTCCATGTGTCTACAAGTGGAGCTTGTCATCTAAAAGTTTAAAAAGCTACTCCAAATCTGTAGAATCACACTCACCAGCCTGTGAAATGGAGCTGTCTCAGTGAGGGCCAAGCCCAACAGCTCCAACACCTCAAGGAGATCAGGGGCTGCAAATGCTTAGTCCTGCTAATAGGTGAAATAGAAAATAGGTGAGGTGAACCTCAGAGCCGTTTCTCAGAATCCCACTCAAAGCCAGCTAGCAGACTAATGAAGAAGTGCTGTATTTGCTTCTGGCTCCTAAAAAGTACAGAACAAATACCACCACCAGAACCAACTGATGGTCCAAAACTCACTCACTCCAGTCAATGGCTGCCAACCTCCTAAACGTCGTCTGTTGGGAATCGTTGGCTGAAGCTCTCCAGACCAGGTCCACTTGGAGAGACTGAGCTATTTTGGAGGTGGCAAACTGTGCGTTATGAGACAGAGAGGGTGTTTTGCCTGTAAACCCACCTGAATTAATTTTTTATGTGTCCTTGTGTATTAAATATACTGGGACAGGTAATCGCTTCCAATACACATCCCAGGACAGTATCTGGTAACCAAGGCATGACATTTTCATCACATCTGCTAAGTTTAAAGTTGAATTTCATGACTGCACACAGATAGAACATGAGGTGAATACACTATTTTAATCCCATTTATATCCTTGGGGGATATGGGTGGGATTTGAACTGCATATAGTAGGCTTAGTGCTAGCCTGTGTGGGTGAACTTCATGCTCCAAGAGCAGTACCCACAAGCTCTCAGTGCAGAGAAAGGTTGTACCACCTCTGATACCACATTTCCAGTAAACGCTTTCATCAAGAGACAGAAATGCATTCACTACCAGACACTACAGCTTATGATAACTGTACCTTGGCAGCTTCATTGCTGTGACTTAATAGCAAGACTGTCCATGTTTGAAGTCAGTTAAAGGCTATAGATCAAGGCAGAGGAAGAAAGAAGTGTAATACCCAGAAGAGCTTTTCAAACAGATAAAAAAATAATTTTTTTTTTTCTCTCCCTCTTTTTTTTTTTTTTAACAAATCTATTGTTTTGAGGAACTAAAGCAACCAATGTTAGGTTCCTCGTTTATTAAATCTCCTGCTTCTGCTCTGTATGATGGGTCTGAAAAGGCAGATTAGCATAAGATTAGCAGAGAAGAAAGCTGTTCAGGCTCAGCGAGGCTCCAAGGCGAGCCACCTCACACTGACAAGAGCCAGCACCCCTTACTCCGTGTCCAGAGGCAGCAGGAGCAGGTTTTTTTCCAATAAAGAAGTCCCACTGCTGTTTCTTTCACTGGATAATGCCATCTTGCTGCCCGGTCTGGCTGGGGTCAGCGGTCACCGAAGGACTGGGTGTATTGCTCTGCAAAAATCGACGGAAGTCCTTAATCATGGGGCGGAGGACCTGGATGAGGGCGCTCAGTGCAGCCTGTGTTCCTTCCATGGCTTGAGCCTGGCGCTCCTGCGCACATGCCTGCACCTCCTGGGAGCGACGGATCATCTGAAGCAAGTCATTCTGCTGCTCCAGGTGCTGGGCAATCTCCTTCACGTGCAAGTTGGTCACTCGCTGCTCCTGCAGGAGCTTTGCTGAGTTCAGAGCAATGCGGCTTTTCAACTCCTGGGGTTTTGCAGATACTTCATGTTGATGTGCCATCATCTCCAAGGGTGCTTCAGCAGTAACTGTGGTGGGGGCTTCTGTTGTGCAGTACTCTACGACCCCATCCTCCAGACTGTGGTAAGTTGTCTCTGCAGGAACTGAGAACAAAGGACAGAAAAGGGGTAAGGAGTAGCTGCAAAATGGGTGTTTTTATCTACAGGACTATTCAAGGAATGTAACAGGAATACTGCCTGTTCTGTGAGATAACATACAATAAACAGTGAGCGCACAAAATAATTTAAGACTACTCCACCCTCATCCAAGTTTCCTTCTCGGATGTACAGAGCAAGGTCCAAAGGAGCAGGGTGCGCCATATCTGTCTAGACAAAATCTCTTTCCGACCTCTAGTTTAGAGCACCATTAACCAACTGACACAAGGGCAAAGAGAAGGCCTAGAACAGCACTTATCAACAAGATGGCCCATTTGGGGCAGATCAGGAACTCAGCTCTGGAGATACTCCTCCCCTTAACTTTAGTTCCCCAGAGAAAGGGACCAAAGGCTCCTTGCTTTCCTTGCATTAAGGATGACCCCAGCTGTCAAAGCTAACTTTCACACACGTCTCTTAGATGCTCCCCTACAGCACAAACGTGTTTTCATGACAGATGGGCACTTTGTTTTGACAGGAGCTCCCTGCAGAGAGATCACAGGCGGATGCCAGGCCTCCCACTGGCCCATCAATCCAGAACAGAGCATCTTCACTGGGCCAGCACTCACTCTGGGTCAGCGTGACGGTGGTGGCGGAGGCGGTGATGGGGATCTCAGTCCCGTCGGCCGCCCCGCAGTCCCCGCTGGGCAGGCTGATGATGGTGGCCTCTCCCAGCAGGTTGCAGATGCGCTGCTGCATGGGGGTGAGGATGACGGGAGCGGCTGTGGCACCGGTTGGGTCCTCGCCCTCCGTGCCGGCACCGCCGCCGTTCTGACTCTCGCTCCCCCCTTCCATGGCGGCTCGCACTTGGGCCACTTTGCGCCGCACCTCGGTCTTGAGGTCGGACCATTTCTTCTTCACTTCGGGCAGCTCGCGGTGGCAGGTGGCGACGGCGTTGACGCGCCGCAGGATGTCGTGCCAGGCGGCGGCCTTGGCGGCCAGCGGAACGCCCGCGTTGAAGTGGTTGATGAGGAGGTGCTTGCCGCGCTCCAGCTCCTCCACGATGATCTCCACCTCCCGCTCCGAGAAGTTCATCTTCCGCTTCTTGGTCGGGGGAGCCGGGGGCGACGCCATGGCCCTGAGGGGAAGCGGGGGAGGTGCTACTCAAAGGGCTCCTGAGGGCCTGGGGGGCCCCGCTGCCGCCCCTCGGCCCTGCCCGGCCTCCCGCAGGGCCCCCCGGGCCCGCTCACCCCGGGCCGGGGAGGAGCGGGGGGGGCCCGAGGCCCCTCGGGGCCCGGAGGTGTCGCTCCCTCCCCGCTCCCCCCCTTGGCACCGCCAACGGTACGCAAATTGCGTACCGCAGCCACCCAGCAAGCCCCGCTCAACGGCCTCCACCCTGCGACACTGGCGTAATGGCTTCCAGAATCAGCCCCCTTTCCTTCCTCGTCTGATTGGGCCGCCCGCCTGCCGGTCAGGTGGAAGTCTCGCTCCCCGCGGGGAGAGCTGCGCTGTCATTGGCCAGTCGCGCTGTCCATCGAGAGGGGCTATAGACGGCCCCGCCTCACCGCTTGCCACCACTGGGCCTGCGTGAGTCCGGCGAGAGGCTGGGCCCGCCTTCCTACGTCCCTGCTTTAATTCCATTGGGTACTTTTTCCGTCCATCAACGCAGAGCTCGCCCTCCTCTGGAAGCTACTGGATGCATGCCATGTCCATCAAGATCCAAGTGAAGCCCTGACTCCCAACCTGATTGGAGCGGTTGTGCCTTTACCCTCGGTTACGCCTCAGCGTTCAGCCAATGGCATCCCGCCCTACGACTTTGTACCGCCTTTTTCCGGCCGCGGCGGCGCTGCGTTCCGATTGGTGGAGGGGAAGGCGTCTGTCTGACGTCACACCGCCCACTCGCCGGGTGCGCGTGGAGGCCGGGCTGTGGGCGGCGGCGCGTTGGCCGGCGGGGACCGCTCCCATTGGTCGGCGGGGGGCGTCACGTGGCGGCGGCGCCGTGTGGCGCGAAGGCGGAAGCGGTCCGCGTCGGTTCCTCGCGGCGCCGGTGGCGGAAGCGTCGCCATTTGCCGGCGGCGGGCGTGAGGAGCGGGCGGCCGGCCGGTGGGATCATGCCGGGGGCGCGGCGCTCGTTGGCCTCCCCGGTGGTGAGCGGCGTGCTGTGCCCCTGCGGCTCCCCGCGGGCCGCCGCCACGCCCGGTCCCGGCGCCGAAGGGAGTGGCGGCGGGTCCTGCGGAAGAGCGGTGTGCGAGGCTTCCGAGCAGGATCGGCGGCTCCGCGCCCTGTTCCAGAAGTTGGACGTGAACCGCGACGGCGCGCTCTGCATCCACGACCTGGCCGTGGGGCTGGGCCGCCTCGGGCTGCACCGCACCGAGCTGGACCTGCTGGTGAGCGGCGGCGCCGGGGCTGAAGGCGGCGGGGGGGATCGCTGCTCCCCGGCCTCGGCTGGGGCTCGTAGGGCGGAGGGCGGTCGGCACCGACGGCGTTCTGCTCACCTGGGTGGGCTGAGAGCGGTGGTGCCGTGCGGTGCTGTGCGTACACGGCTCCGAGCTTCGGGGTTCGGCACGAGCAGCGTGAGTCGGCGCCGCGCCTGCCCTCGTGTGCAGCTTGTTGCTGCGCGGTGTCTCGGGTGCGGGGCCGGACGAAAGCCGAGCGCTGTGGGACGGCGGCAGTCGGTACACGTGGCTGGAGCCGAGGTTTGGCACTGCTCGGCACATCCTTCCTGCAGGAGGGCACTGCTGAGTCCCTGAGAGCTGACCCGAGTGACAGCTGTCACCGCTCCCAGAACCGGGACAGGGTGCCTCCTTTCAGTCCCTTTGTATGCATCCATCCATCCCGAAGTCACCGCTGCCTTTCTAACTTTGGCTCTCTGAAGCCTCGTTTTCTAATAGTGCTTCTTGGTTGGCATCTTCCTTGGGAACGCTTTGGCAGCGTGAGCATCGTATGAGTGCTTCAGTTGTGCTGCTTCTAAAAATAACATCAGTGCCATGGTGATTTTCTACAGCGTGCACTTTGGTAACAGAGCCTGACTGTGCCCCATCAATCACCTCTGTGTGCCCCGTGAGATCTGTGAGATGCTGACCTGCTGCTACCCATGGGTGCCTGATCCCTTAGCTCTGGCAGCAGGCTCTCACCTGCTAGAATGTCCTGAGCTGATGCCCACCCATCTCACTTGGCATTCCCTCTTCTTTCTGAGCCTCTTATCCAATACAGCCTGATGCTTTCCAGGTTGGGAGAATGCTCTGCGGAACAAAATACTTTCTTGCTTTCCAGTAGAGCTGCTCTGCTTGCCATGCTGCAGGAGCAGCAGAGAAGAAGCTTTCTGCAGGGTCTGAAGCTGCTCTGTGTGGAGGAAGCACTGGGGATGGCTGTGCTGCTGCTGTGAGCCCTCAGCCATTGGGATTGTTCTTCAGCCCTTTGCTTCCTCTGCTCACTATTCAGCTGTGCAGGAAGCAGCTCGTTGGATAAAGGGAGCTGAAGGGGCACTGCTGGTATTGCAGGGTTCCCTTCAGCAATGTGACAATTAGCATCTGTTAAGAATGAGGATGCAGAGTTCAGAACTCCAGTTTGATTCGTGAGAGCAGCCCTTGGAGAGCTGGCTGGAAAACCTCTGCCTTGTGTCATCTTATAGGGAAGATTGAATAAACTTCCTGTTTCCCAGAGAGTTCTATTAATAAAAGCATTCTTTTTTCCTTCTCTGTCCTTAGCCAGTAATGACACTCAGACATGTGGGCTCAGCAATGTGAAGTCACATTCAAGAAAAGTGTTTAAGGATCAGGATGAAAAGGCAATGTTTAGAGGCCAAGTTAAGCATAAATCACATGGCTTGTGAGTAATAAATGACTGTGGCTCAGGTACCTTGTATCTTTCTGTATCACAGTGCGGTGTGCTGGATGTGGCTGCAACCCTCCTGGCTTGTAATGCCATGCTGTCCACAAGCTTTGCTGATCTCTTGGCGTCAGTTGCCCAAAAGTCCTTGTGGGAACAGCAATTGTGTTGGGCTGCAGCTCGAAGGGAATATGAGCAATGTTTTGACTCCTCCAGAACCTGAGAGTTCTTACTGAGATAAAGCCCTCTGCAGCACTCAGAACATCCCTGCCTCCCCAGGGGTGGCCTTCAGCATGGGCAGAGCAGGCAGCCACACATCCATGCCTTCTGAGATGGAATTTGCTGATGTCATCAGCAATTTTTTTTTTTTTTTTAAATTCCTGCTGTTATCTTGAAGCTGTTTGACAAATACAGGATGCCAGGGCAGTGAGCCTTCCAGAGAAATGCTTGTTTGAGCTGGTTGCACAGAGCAATTCGCATACCTCACTTTGCTTGAGCAGTAAAGTGATAACCATGTGGAAAACATTTTACAGGCTTCCTTGTGCTACTGCATGAAGGGACGTTCTGCTGCTAAATTACATCTGCCTCTGGAGCAGTTGAGCTCTTTTTACTACTTCCTAAGTTCTCCTGAAGATATTTGTGTAGATTTATAGAACTGAAGTATGTGCTTAATGGAAATAAGGGTTGTTGAACCAGAACTGTTCTCTACTTTTTATCTGTGATGTAGCTGTAGGCTGTGTAGTCAAAGTATTTCTGCATGTGCTCATGTGATTGTTTTCCTGCTGACCCTGACCTGCTGTCTGGAGCTTCCCTGCTGCTGTGGGCTGGGCAGCTCTGCCCTGGTGCAATTCATCCCTGCTGCATAGAGACAGCAGAGTGCAGCCCCTTCACAGAGCTGAACCTCTTCTGGGGGACTGAGTTAAGACAGAGAGCAAACATAACCCTTGTTTCTTTGCAGCCGTAACTTTGCTGTATCTGGGTTCTCCTCCTTGGCCTTGAGATGCTGTTGTCTCTTGGATCCATGCAGGTACTGCCTGGGTGTCACCTCCTCCATCTCGCTGCTGAAGTCTTCGCACTGGCTTTCATCACTGTGTTCTTTGCTTATTATCTCCTCTGCAATCTCAAAGCTCTGTCCACTCAAGTTCTGCTTTCACCTGTACTGAAGGAGCATAACCATGCTGCTGCAAAGCTTGCTTGGCTCTGGGCTTCTCTGAGCAGCTCTATTTTTTGGGGTAGCCCTTGGGCTGTTCCAGCTGCTGGGGAGCACTGTGCCCTCTGCTCAATTAGCTCTGTTGCAAGTGATTCTGTGACAGAAGTACTCTTCAAGATTGTAATTGATATGATAGAAAGATTCAAACTTATTTCTTCACTTTATTTTTCATTTAGACTCTTTATTTCTGTAATTGTTTTATTCTCTGAACTTCTGATTGCTCTTTACAGCATAACATGCCATAATTCTGAGCAACTGTAAGGGACTGTGAAGGCCATTCCTGTGCAGTGCTTTCACCTCATTCCTACTGTCAGTCATCTGGGAATAGGTGACCTGAGTTCTTACTGAGTCACAACACCCTGCTTGCGATTAACAGTGAGCAAAACTCTTTCTGTAATCTAGACTGAACTATCTCTCTGAAGCCATGCACATTTAAACAAGGCACAAACCATAAAGGTGTGCTGAACCCTGCTGGGGCAGCTGGAGGCTTGTAGCCAGGCCCTTGTAATTAATTGTTAAGGGTTGAGCAATATGAGGTCATAATCAAACAAATGGAGCAGTGTTACAGTCTGAAATTCCAGCTGATCGCCTTCCTGCTGCTGAAAGTATTTGCCAACAGCTTCCCAGCCACCCAGCTTCTACTGGCTGATCCTGGGGGACTGAGTTGGACGTCCTCAGCAGTCTGCAGGCAGTTCCACCTTGCGTTGTAACACGTTAAATGACTTCAGATGTCTGTGGGTAACGTCCTTCTGGAACAGGGAGCAAGGAAGATGACGTTTGTTCGCTGCTCCGCAGGGAGCCGAGACCTGTTGCTCCTTGCAAGTTATGAAATGTGTGGTTTGAGAGCCTTGTTTCCACGTGTTTGGGTAATGTGCTGCAAGAGCAAAACTGTGGGTCAACGATTTCATTGTAGATAAAGCCTTCGAATCTGTGGCAGGCACAGGAGTTGGTGTGCATTCAGTGATTTAGATGCGCTAAAGGCATGGGTGCATGCTTTGTAATCCAGCAAATGAGTCCCTGGCAGGTGCTGCGGGGCCTTGGGAGCTGTGTAGGGCAGGCTGGTGCCTGTGTGACTGGTGTCTGCTCACCAGGCATCGCAGTGCAGTCCACTGAGAAAGGCTGGAAGCGAGCTTTGGGTGTAGATGCATGCAAGGGGAACTTGCTCTTGCTGTGCCGTTGCTCATTTCTATGCACGTAAACCTCAGCTGCTGCTCTCTGGTTGTGTATCTGCAGGACAGATGTGCAGCCCCTGAAAGGTGTGACTCAGCAGTGTCCTTCCAGCACGGTGCTTTGCCTACCTGGCAGCTCGTGGGTTTCCTTAGCTGGGACTTTTACCCCAGTTATGGCTGATAAGGGCTGCAGGATTGCAGCCAGGCTGCTGAGATGCAGACACAGCTTGGGCTTGGGCATACTGATGGTTAGCACTGGTGTGATGAGATGCAGCCTTGCAGAAGCACAGGGCTGTGTTCTGCTGAATTCCTTGGGAAGTATAATGTGAAATGTCTCCTCTGGATCCGGGCATTGGCTATGGGTCAGCTCAGGGAGGGGGGAAAGAAATGGAGTAGTTACTGAGAGATAAGAGCAGGTGGAAAAACCCTGAGCTGCAGAGTGGTTGGTGGCAGTTGGCTGGTAAAGAAACAGAGGCCAGTGACAGTTCTGAATACTGAGTCAAATACTTTGACACACGTTAATGAAATAACATCAGAACTGCAATAAGGACTTGGTGTCCTGCTCACAAGCCCTGCAGTGTGGGCAGTGCTGCAGTTCTGTGCCCATACTGCTGTGGTGCTGGCAGGGGGAGGTGGGGGAGGGAGTGTTGCCACAAGTAGGTCTGAAAGAAAAATGGTAAATGAGTCTTTGTTCTTGTTCATGTCCTATGGCTATATTTGTCCCTCTGAATGTGGGACATGAGCACACTTTAATGACGCCCCAGACTTTGTCTCGAGTGAAGAAAGCAGATGCATCATTGCTATGGGATGGCAGTGGAGGTGCCTTCGTTTTCCTGCATTCCATGTGGTGAGCTGAGGCTCCAGGCAGGAGAACTCTGCTTTAAGTGAAATTGCTGAAATTGTTGGATCGTGAGATGCTGGAAAGGCGAAGCTGTTTGGTATGCGAGGCCACACTGTGCAGAGCCCAGGCTGGGGGGATCATTTCCCAACAGCCACTTTGTCACTTTGGTACATGGCATTCTTGTTCCTTTCTGATTTCAGGGTATTACAGATGCCCTTTCTCTTGATCAGTGCTCAGCCTTCATGTGCTGGAACCCAGTGATTGGTGTCTGCTTGGCACTGGCCCCATTGCCCAGTACATGGGCTGGGGCAGCTGGTGGCTGTGCTGGGGTTCCTGCAGAGAGGTGGCCGGATTTTGTTGCAGCACTCTGTTGTGTCACCTCAATAAATTAACGTGGCTGAATGTCACCAGACAGCTTAATTATTTAAGCAGCAGCAGCCAAGATGTTTGGCAGTGCACTGTAAAAAAAAAAAAACCCTGCACAGCGTTTCTGGATTTTATTTCAGCTCTCTTAAAAAAAAAAAAAAAAAAAAAAAAAAAAAAAAAATATTAAAATATCCTTACATTAAGTCTTGTCTTTCAGGAGTGACGTTTGGAAAGATGAGAACTGGGTGTATGTGGCCAACCTCGGGTGCCCCACATGCCGCAGCCCCTGCTTGGGTGTCCTGGCAGCTCCTCCTGCCTGAGTCACTGCTGGGGTCACACCAGGATCCCAGGAGGCGGCAGCTCTCCTGCACCAAGGGACAGGGATTGCTGCTCCCATCCCTCTGCCCCTTCCTCTTCACCCTCCCTCCTGCATTTTTTAAGTGTGAGCTAGTTGTCTGCTCAGATTCTTGCTGGAAAACACCGTGTGTTTGCTCATAATTCTTCCAGGAGCCATCTGAAAGCAAGTATCCTGAGGCTGGGTTCTGCCTGGTGCTGCCAGCGATGGGGGCACGGTGCCTGCCCCAGAGCTGAGGTGTGTCTGCAGGATGGGGTCAAAGAGCACACAAAATACCTTGGTTTTGCTACTTGAAGAGACCCCCCTTTGCCAGCTTGCAGTACAAGGAAAATACTGCTTCAATGAAGCACACGTCATTCTCTTGCTCTTTCTCCTTTGTCTCCATCTGGATGGATTGCATGGCTTCATTGCCCTCTTCTCCTCCGGTTACCCAAGGACAGCCCACCTCGGTGATGCTGGGCACAGGGCTGCTGCCCCGGGCACCTGCTGCCTGCAGCCACCTGCAGATCACTCCTGTGGCTTTCCCTTCTTGGAGATCTTTTCGGTTCGTGGAAATGGCTGTAGAACCGAGGGGGGTGGGTTGGGCAATGTGTTTTGGTATGACCTAGGCTCGTGATTTCTAGATCAAATGAGTGTCTGTTCCTCATCTGTTCCCCTGCTCTGGTTCAGGCTGGACCTGACCTGCTGAGTTTGTTGCACCTTTTATGTGTGAGTGTTTGGCTGCCTGGTGGTGTCAGTGGGACAACACTTGTGTCCCAGCTCCCTGCAGGGAGCAGCTGCTTTGCCTCCAGCTATCATCATCTCTCCATTAGTCGCTTTATTGTTCTGACCTAATAAAATTCCTCACTTGGTAAAATAAATGCTTTTTTTTTTTTTCCCCTTTTCTAAGTATGATTAGAAAAGGCTGTGTTCTCGAGGAGCCGTGTGGATTAGCGCAGTGGAAGAATTCCTCTGAGGTTTCCTTCAGCAAGGACAAAGGCTGAAGAAGTGTTGCTATATTTCTGCTGTAATTGCACCCTGGGCATGTACTTTCTTGCACAAATTACTATTTTACCATGCGAATTCTGCATGAGCAAAGGAAGATGGGGTCTGTGCCATGTGTACACCCCAAACATAAGCACATACAACACAGAGAAACTCAGTGGTTGTATCCCATGGTGTTAGCTGCTCTCACAGGTCTCTGTGTAGCAGCTCAGCACTGTGATCCCAAGTCCCACTCATCTGCTTTGCCTTCATGTCTTCTCATCTGTGCTTGCTGTGGGTCTATGGGCTGAGCTCCTGGAGCATCAGTGTCAGAACAGCTCGCAGCTTCTTGGCAGTCTGCAGCCTTAGGCTACTGAAAGCTGATTTTGATGAGCTGTACCAGTTCAGGACATCTGCTTTGTTCCTCCTTTTGGCTCAATTAGAAACTTTAAAACATCACCTTAAAGGATCAGAATGGCAGTGTGTTAGAAAGCAGTGTGGGGACACGGCACAGACCAGAGCGGGGCTGTAGACTTTTATATTTAAACAGCATTTTTTTCCCATTAAGTAACACTGAAGCGTATTTGCAGAAGAATTCTTTCTTTTATGTGAAGTCTTCTGTGTGCTTGTCTCTTTTTCCATTACTCAGGTTGATGAAAGGAATTCGGCACTAACAAGTTCCTGTAAGCGTGACGCCGAGCGTTCTCCCTAAAAAACGGGCTGCCCACAGCTTGGACTTCTTCCAGTTTGGGCGTGTATTTCCATATCTAATAGCTGTAAGACACAGGTTCTCTGTGGGCTGCTGCTGTCAAAGGTTAAGAAGTGGAAGCAGTGGTCTGGCAGAGGAGCTCACTGTGGGCAGGGAGCCTCAGCATGGAGCTTTGCTGTGTGCTGCTGCATCATGCTGGAACCCAACAGGAGGGTGGCAGTGGCTGTGTACCTCCTGCACCTGTGGGGATGGATAAAGCCCTTGGGCTGCAGAAGAAACTTGAATCATAGAGTGGCTTGTGTTGGAAGGGACCTTAAAGATCATCCAGTTCTGACCCCCTGCAGCATGGTAGGGTTGCCAGCCTCTAAATCAGGGACCAGCTCAGGTTGCACAGGTTTCCATCCAGCCTGGCCTGGGCACCTGCAGGGATGGGGCACCCACAGCTCTGGGCAGCAGTGCCATGACCTCCCTGCTCTCTGGGTGAAGAATTTCCCCGTAATATCTACATTTCCACTTTTTTAGTTTAAAACCATCCCCCTTGTCCTATAACTGCCTGCCCATGTAAAAAATTGATTTCTCTCCTGTGTATCCACTCCCTTCAAGCACTGGAAGGCCGCAGTGAGGTCTCCCTAGAGCCTTCTCTTCTCCAGGCTGAACACCCCAGCTCTCCTAGGAGAGGAGCTGCGCGGTGCTGTGTACTGATGGGTTGTGTGCATCGTTGGGCCGATCGGCGATAGTTAACCACAGCCTATCGGCCCTCGCGCGGATGAATGGCCGTAAACGCTTTGCATGCGCGTCTCTCTGAAAGCCAAACGGCAGAAGCATAATGCAACACCAAAGAGTTATTGTAGTGGAGGATGAGACTATAATAGAGCGGAGAGAGAGGGCGCAGCTCGAGGTTAATTCAGCCGCGGCCAGGAAAAGCGCTCATCCCCGCAGAGAACCATCTGCTGCCCGAACAAAGCCGCACCGCGGAGCCCCGGGATCGGAGCGGCGATGTGAGCGATCGCGGCGGCCCTGAGCCACCCGGGGCCGCAGCCCTCCACCCTCCGGCGCGCTCCCCGCCGTGCCGGCGCGCTCCCGGCTGCGCGCTGCTCGCCCCGGAGCCCCGCGGCGCTGGGAGCGGCGATTGGCTGCGCGCTGCTGCAGTGGGGCACAGCCCGGCGCTCGGCCCCGTGTGCTGCCGGGACCCGCCGGGTCTCTGGCAGCGCCCGGTTTGAGCTGTTCCTCTTTTCGTCGTTTTCTATCTTAGCGTTCTCCAAAGCTTTGCTACTTGGAGTAAGGGAGGGCCGGCGCTTTGTCTCGTTGCCGTCGGAATTGTGAGGCTCTTGTGCAATGAGCTGCTTGTCAGGCCGGGCACGACTGCAGTAGCAACAATTTCAAAAGGCAGGAAGCGTCTGCGGGAGCGGGGCTGCACACAATCCCAGCCCGTGGAGTCGCCGGTTTGGAGCTCCCGCTGCCTGCCGTGCCGTTCCCATCCCGGTAGCGCAGCCCGGGCGGCTCCCGGCACACCGGCTTTGCTCGCCGGAGCAGCGATGCTGCAGAACCTTTGGCGTTTTCTATCTAGCTTCCTTCCCGGGGCCACATGCCAAGGTCCTGCCGATGGAAAAGACGATGAAGCCAGAAACACCACCCCACTGCCAGGCCCCGGGGAGAAAGGGCCAAAGGTGCTGGGGAAGCCACAGGACAGAGGGACTGACCCCAATGAGAGGAGACCAACTATCCTACTGGTGGTTGGACCCGCAGAGCATTTTCCAAAGGTAATGGGATGTCCTGAGGCCAGAGCGCATGGTGTGCAGGAGCGTGGGGTTGCAGGGAAGCGCAGTAGTTGCTGTGTGTGTGTTTTGGGAGGGGGTCAGCAATAGTGAGTGGGGTCTGATGTGTTTGCATGCCGGAAGCAGAGGGACCGAGGTAATGACTGCATAGAGGTGATGTGACCTTGCAGACGTGGTGTTCTAAGGGGAAAAAATGGAGAGTCGATGGGTCTAGAAGGTGACTTGCAAGCAGTGTCGGGGGGCTGGCAGCGATAGTGAAGGTTGGTGGTGAGTCCTTGAGCTGCACCAGAGGCTAGTGGGGAGTCCAGCAGATCCTAAATCTCCTGGTCAATTCCTGGTCATTTGGCACTCCCCACGGCTCCATAAGGAACTAGTGTTATTAGGAGCAAACTAGTACTTGGTGTATGGCTGGAATGGCACAACCTGCAGATGGCAATGGCTGTCCCATGGGAGTGAGTGGCATAAGGAAGAGACCTAAATCTGTGTGAGGATGGGAACTTCCCGGGGTGGGGACGTGGTGGGTGCGTGCAGTTGGCAGAGCATAACCAGTAAGGCTTTGTCTGGGGGGAGGTGAACAAAAGCAGCTCAGTTCTCTGCTGGCCGCGTAGTACGGTGCTGGCAGCTCCAGGTTATCCTCGAGAGGGAGGGAGCACTGTCTGTGTCTCCTGAGGATGATGCAGTCAGCTCTGACTTCATGCGGGTTGTGACCAAGGGTGTGAGCTGAGATTATTGGGGAGGGGCTGGGCGATGTCCCCTGTGCAGCTAGGAGGGCTGCAGCACGCAGTGGAGTGACTGCAGGATGCATCTGCTCGGGCAGGGAATCAGTGCTGCTGCTGTGGGATTGCTCTGTGAAATAGGGAATGAACAGGGTCAGGTTGCAGTAGGGCTTAATGCCTTTTGCTGATGTTTCAGAGGGAAGCAGCAGGGTGGCATCTCCGTTCTGCAGAGCAGAAGCCACTCCCTGCCTGAATCGGGCTGAAACATCTGCAGGGACTTCTGCCTTCAGCCCTACTGATAGCAGCTGGCACCGCGCATCTCCTCCAGAACCTGGAATGTGCACTTAGAGAAGGAGAGGACTTTTGTGTGCCGAGGTTGAAGAAGGACAGAGGCTCAGGACTGAAGGAGGCCGTGTTGAAGGAGCAGGGCTGCAGATCTCAGTTCCCTTCTGAGGGAACAATGCTCCTTCAGTCCGGGAGAGCCCATCTGTTTGCACCTGCAAATGGAGCTCTCTGACACGGGGAGGGAGTTGATACTGATCTCTTGCCTGTATGACCCTGAGAAGCTTTGCTGTATAGGAACCCTAAAATTGGCTAATGCAGAAATAGCTGGGGGATAAGGATGTGATAAAATGGAGTTATTGCAGCTTAGGAAGTAACTGCCCATCTGCTGGGAGGTTGTGGCTGTGTAATTTTAGCCTGCCCTGATTGTGAAGTGAAACACTGAGTAAAGCTCTTCTGCTGAGGATTATGCAGATCTGGTTTACCTTGCTCTGCAGACCAGCTAATGCTGCATCCTGTCGCCGTGGCTCAGCTGACAGCCAGTAACTTGTGAGGCTTGATGATATATCTGTGCTCTGATTGCCCATCAAGAAGCATTGCAAAAAGTCCAGAACAGCATAAGGGATAGATGATAACTCACTGTGTGAGCAACCAACGCTATGTGATGTGTAAGGAAACTGGGGACTCGTGGCTTCTGTTCTGCCGTGGAACGCCATGACCTTGGGATAAGTTAGCTGGATGCCACCTTGTGCTGTCCGAGCTGCTGTAGGTGTCTGCTGAATCATCCCGAGCACTGCCTGATACTGCAAGCAACGTATGTATGATAGACCTGGCTGGGGAGGCTTCATCCCAGTCCTTCTGCTCAGGGTGACTCAGCTGTGCTCCTCCTGCAGGTAACGGTTCTGGCACGCAGTAGTTCCCATGAACACAGAAGAAAATGCTGATTGAAAATGTCCCGTGTTGGCTCTGGGTGTGTGTGCACAGGACAGGGATGGCCTGGCCCTGATGTCACCAGCTGGACTTGTAACTTTGGATCTGTGTGTTGTCACTGCACAGCTCACCTCTCCTGCTCACCTTTACAGCACGTTCTGACGTTGTGGGTCTGCCCTTCCTGTCTGTACCCTTCCCCTCCCATGGGCTCGGCTGACCGCCGCTCTGTGCTCTGCTGGGGTCTCTTCAATGATTAACTCCTCTTCTTCCTACACAAAACGTGTCTTTGTGATATGTGAGAACCTTCTGTACTGGACAATTAATTATAAGCTAGCCTCCAGAAATGACAAACACCAAGTCAGCAGGACCAGCAGAAACTTCCAGCATAGGTGCACCTACCCAGCAGGCTGCTCTGCCTCCAGGGGAAGATGTGAGCTATGTGACTGTGACGCGTGCTGGCACTTGGTATTTTTAGAGACTTTTTTTTTTAGCAGAGTAAATTCAAAATTAAACAGCATCCTTGTATGGCTGCATCCTCCCATCTTCGGGAGGTACCTTCTGGAGCTGATGTAGTTCAGCAATGATGAAGCAGATGCCTAAAAGAGTAGAAATGACTAGGAAAGGCCAGCATTGGAACAGCGGGGTGTCATAACTCATGCAATACTTAAACGAGAGCCAAATCCTATGAATAAAATGGACAATGAGTTTGCAGGGTCCCTGACAGCAAGAAGAGTGATCATCCCATAGAAGGTGTGCGTTTGGCTCTCCCTGCAGCTGGAGGCACTGGTGAGGCTGCATCCCATCCACCGCCACCCGCAGGACCTGGGCATGAGGCTCCGGGGCTGTGCACATGCTGGGCCCTGGCCATGTCTGGCTTTGGGTACTTCCAGGTTTACCAGGATTATTATGATTATTATTTTTGACGAAACCTAAAAACCTGCTAATGCTTTTTAAAATTCCTTTCATCATTATAACCTGAATTGCTGGTATAAACTTCACTCGTAATCCATCTCTCCTTCTTAGCTCCCTCTCCTGTAATTAATACCCTGTGTAAATCAGCTTTCTTAACATCATTACCTCTCTCCTTTCCTGTGACGTAGGCAGTAGGCTTTCTTCCCTAAAATGTGCAGATTCTGCCTTTTGTTCTCACTGCCAACTAGAGATGGAGTTTATTAGGAAAATCTGCATCATGTTGGCATAGCAACCGAGCTGCCGAGCAGCTCAAATAGTGATGCTTGGCAACTCGTGGGTAGGAGCACGGAAGATCTTGAGGCTGGGTGGGCAAATCTCAGTTATATTTGTTCCTTCGGCACCCGCACGTGGGGCGGGGGGCTGCTCTGGGTGCTGAAGGCTTTGATTTTGTCCGTTCCCATCCATAGCATTGGAGTAGTGGGTGGACGCTGTGGGTTGGCGTGCAGTGAGCTGTTGCAGCTGATCCCTAAGAGGATCTGCAGCCTGAGAAGATCCCATTGCCGTGCGGGGACGTCAGCAGGAGCAGGTTAAGCCTTGTTAGGTAACACGGTGGCAGGTGAGGTGCCAGAAGGGCATGGGAAGCCTTCACAGGTCACGGCTCCCAACGGCACCCTGCTGAGGCACCCCATTTAGTAAGCCTTAAAATAACCCCTCTGCTTGAACATTCCCACTTCAAGTCAGTGCTGCACAGCTCCACGAGCAGCTTGTTACAGACCTCAGCTTTCTTTACTCCTAAAGGACAAAATACCCTGCATGGACACAGCAACCCCAGTGCACCGAGGTCCGAGGAGGAGCGCCTGCTGGACTTTGTGCTGGTCGGCGCTGTTTGAGCAGAGCAAACACGGGATGATGCCGCAGCGGTCGGGAGAGCAGTTAGCAGGGCTGGCTGGAACCAGTTTGATAGACATGCTGTGTTACCTCGGGTGCAGATGGCATTGTAGTGTTAGGAAGCTGGCTAATGGCTGTGTGCTCTTGGGTCTTCCCCGTGTCATAGCTCCTCTGGCAAACACCAAAGCTCGAGCTTCGTTGTATGGCTTATGTTGGCAGTTGCAGCTCGGCACCCTTTGGTACTTTCAGCCCAGAGCTGGGTGCTGTCCTGTACGCTGAGTTCCACTATGTGCTCCAAAGCCTGTAATTACACAAAGTGATGCATGTGCCACGCTCCTTCCTTGGCCAGAGTTGTTATCCGTGAAGCCCAGAAAGCTGCTGGCACAGTGGTTACATCCACAGTGGCAGGAACTGGAAAAGGTAGTTCTGCCCGGGCCATAAGCAACCACAGTGCTTAGTTGTCATTGGGAGAGGACGAAGGACAGGTGGGGGGCTGCAGCTGCCGTGGAGGCTGGGCTGGGAGCAGCTGGGGCTGTGCTGGAGCTCTGGGCACAGCCTGTTTGATGGCAATCCTCTCAGCAACACCACTCAGTTCTGGCACAGTAACCTCTGTAAATGTGGGATTCCAGAGCTTTTCCTTAAGCCGGACGTTCCTGGGAATTCAGGAGGAGGAAGGTAGCGAAACCTCTCGTGTCTCACGAGGGAGGGAGAGGCAGTGCCCAAGGCCAGGCCCTGCAGAGCAGCAGGCGGGGGGTGAGACAGGCAGCCGGCAGGGCCAGCTCCAGGGGCACCAGGAGTTACTGGGAGCCCGGTGCCAGTGCTGGGAGGCCTCGTGAGAGGCTGCTGGCAGCCCTCTCCATCGGGGAGGGCCGTGGCTGCTACCGCTTCCCTTTTAAGTAGAAGGGCAGGGCTTGAGCAGCCAATCCCACTGGAGCCGGGGAGCTCATAGGCATGTGTCATGAGACACGCCGGCATTTCCTTCCCACCACGCACTGAAATTAACTCCGCGAGTCTCTCGGCATTGCGACCTTCCCGGCCCGTCCGAGCAGCGCAGCCGAGTGTGGGGCACAGGAAGATGCTCTGCCTCTGTCTCTATGTGCCGGTGCTGGGGCAGTCACAGGCAGAGTTTGAGTACTTCGAGTCGAAGGGGCTGCCGGCCGAGCTCAAGTCTATCTTCCGCCTCAGCCTCTTCATCCCATCCCAGGAGTTCTCCACATACCGCCAGTGGAAGCAGGTATGGCTGTAGGGGGAGCGGGGCTGAGCCCCTGGGCTGTTTGGAGAGCGGTGAGCGCCTTGGGGCTGCGTTGGATTTGGGGCTGCGTTGGATTTGGGGCTGCATTGGATTTGGGGCTGCGTGCCGCTTGGTGGGGGACTGCTGTGAAAGCACACCTCATTTCGGTTCTTTTGATTCCAATCCGAGAGGAGCCCACCGTTTAAACCAATCGACCTGATGCAGTTTAAATAGAGAAAAAGGGGTTTTCCGAACCCTTTGCTCACGCTGAAGGCTTCATATCCTCTTCCTTTTCCTCCCCCGCACGCTGCCTGCCCTGTGACGAGATGAGTGGCGTCTGCAGCAGCCACGTGTTGCTGGCGCTGTGCAGGGTGTGCTGCTGGGAGCTTGTGCAAGAGCCTCTCCTTTCCCTCTTACAGCATCTGTGTGGGCCTGCTCTGCCCTGTGCTCTGCCCTGTGCTCTGCCCTGTGCTCTGCTCTGTGCTCTGCTCTGTGCTCTGCCCTGTGCTCTGCCCTGTGCTCTGCTCCATCCCTGCACACCGTTTCCCAGGAGCACAGGAGCTGAGGCTGAGCTGCTGAGCTGGCTGGCCTTTGTGTGGGTGCACAAATGGAGACGTGTAGGGCTTTTAGATGTGTGGGGCTTTTAGATATGTGGGGTCCCGTGTGTGCTGCAGGGCGTGCATAGTGCAGGCAGACAGAAACACCTGCAGTGAGCACCACTGCCAGCAAGCTGATTGCTATGCTGAGATGTCATCCTTGCTGTTAAATCCAGGAGCTGTGGGCTGAGGTCTGTTCGCCTCTCTTGGCATTCTTGTCCTTTACACATATACAAGACCCCTTGCAGGTCGGTGCTCTACAGGGGCAGTGTATTTCCTGCCCTGGGCAGCAGTGGCAGTGTGCAGTCTCTGATCACTCATTGCACATTGCTGCTGCTGGGGAAGCAGAGAGGTAGAGCAGAGAGTTGCACAGTCACATCTCTCCTGCAGCAAATGCCTCTGAATTATTTGTGACTGTCAGCTGCTGGGGGTTGCCAGTGAGAGGGAAGCCCTGATTCAGCTGTTGGATGCCAACCCGCTGACATGTGAGAGGTGCTGCTCTATCTTTAGTCCACAAGGTAGATGTGGGGCCGTGTCTGAACTTTACAACAGTCATATGATAAATGGCAGATTAAGAATACTGGGCACACCTCAAAGGTCAGCACAGCTGGGATGGTGCTTTCTTATTTAAGGCTCGTAAGATGGTTAGAACTAATCCTCATAGCATTAGGGCTGAAAGGACAGGATGTGATGGGGTGAGAGGAAGATAGATTTTGAATGGTGAAGCATTTAGGATTGAAACCATTGAAAACAGCATTGAAATACAGGCTTAAGGCTAATGAAGGAAACCAGTGTCCTTGGGCTGAGGAAATGCCACTGTAAGCTTCAGAGGTAATAGATAAACCTGAGCAACCTTGAACAAAATACTGGTGATCAGAGGGCTGGCCTTGGTTTGAAGCCTCTGTGACAGCCTGCTGCACACCTGAATGTTACAAGAATTACAACCAAAACATCGGTGATGAAGTGCTCTGAGTCACACCTCTCGTAGTGTCACTCCCTGACTCGTGTTGAAAAAGACTTGTAGGCTGTCAAGGGCAAGTGACCAAACAAGCAGGGAAATGGGAACTCCCTGAGCTGCATTCTTGCAGCCTGGAGATCACCTCTGCTGTCAACAAGTAGCCACGTGCCCTGAGATAGCTCAGTTCATCTGCCATTGCCCCATGCTGGAATGAGTTAATTTGTCGGTACCTCGTCCCTAGCTGTCTGACACAAGCTAGTCTTGATGTTGGCTTTGTCCTACCGAGAACCTTCTCTTGTTCTATATGCATCTCATGGAAACCTGTATAATTAAAGCACGTAGCTCCAGGGTGCCTAAACCAGTTCATAGGGGTTTTTATCTTTGCTGTGTCCACTGGGGCTGGACAGGCTTTTTCTGGTTGGAGTTGGTTCTTGCCAGGGGTAGCATACTTCTCTAGGGATCGTATTAGGCATGACATTCCTTCTCCTGTTCAGGCTTATTTTTTATTGCTTCAACTTTGGCAGTTAATTTTCTATGCAAATCTTGTTGCCTCATGCTTAGACCCTAAGGAGGCTCTCAAATTATGTCATGTGAGGTGTTAATCAAGATAGAGGACTGAGATTAGATACTCGATAGTTGCAGAGTATCCCCAGTAAAAGCATGAGGCATCACATTTGGCTAACTTTGGAAGGCTTGCCTGGAATCAGGTGGCCTTTCTACTCTTCTGCTTTCCTCAAATTTCTTGGAGGAATTTTCATAATTGTCCATTGCTTTGTGAGGGGAGGAAAGCCAAAGCGATTTAGGAAATTTAATTACGGTGGAAGAAGGGGCAGATCATCAGAATGAACAAAGGAACTGATGTTTTTTGGTTGTCTCCTGAACAGAAAATTGTGAAGGCTGGAGACAAGGACCTAGATGGACAGCTGGACTTTGAGGAGTTTGTTCACTATCTCCAGGATCATGAAAAGAAGCTAAGGCTGGTCTTCAAGAGCTTGGATAAGAAGAATGATGGTAAGCACCTTTCTCTTGCTCGCAGACAGACTATTGCTTGCTTCAACTTGTCATACAGATACTTGAGCTCAGTTCCTTCTCTCTGCAGGCCGTATTGATGCCCAGGAGATCGTACAGTCTCTTCGGGACCTGGGAGTTAAGATTTCTGAACAGCAGGCTGAAAAAATACTGAAGAGGTGAGGGTTCAGCTGGTTGTTGTGACTTTCTGAAAAGATCTTCAGGTTGAGAGAAGGAAGTGTGGGGACAGGGAACGTTTCTCGTCTTTTCTACCCTGTATCCACTTTCTGGAGACTTCAGCTTCTTCCTTTTGCCTGTTACTCTTCATTTTGATTTTTTTCCGATTAAATAACACTTTTAATGCTGTAATTTGTTGTGGAGAGTTGCTGTAAGAATGTCTTGCCTTGCTGGCCTTTTGTGGGGAAGGGCTTGCACCTGAGCTGATGGCATTTGTTCCTGTCTGACTGTCCTGTTGCCCTGTGCTTGCTGCTTTGAAGAGGGAATGTGCCCTTTGGAAATGCTGAGTGCGTTTTGCATGTGGCACTAACATGTTAACAACCACTTATTTGTGCTGTTTTTTTCCTCTTTCTTTCCTCTGCAACCCTCCCTCTGTCTGTTTGCCTGTGTGTCAGAATAAGGACGGGACACTTCTGGGGTCCTGTCACGTAGTAAGTATTTTTTTCCCTTCAGTTGGGAAACTAGTTGGCCTAACCTTGATAGGAGGGGGTGCAGCAACTCCTGTGGTGCAGTTAAAGGGGAAATAAGGGAGAGAAAGAGGGAGACCAGGTCCATCTCTCTGCAATATTTGGTGTGGAGAAGATTTCTTGGCTTTGTCTTGTGTCTCTTCCAGTAGTTGCTTTGCAAAGCTTTTTGGTGTAGGTCTGAATAATCAAAGGGAGGGGGGGAGAAATTTGTCACCCAGTGGAGTCTGTACTCACTAATGATAAATTTTTTAGCATGGATAAGAATGGGACGATGACAATTGACTGGAACGAGTGGCGAGATTATCACCTGCTGCACCCAGTGGAGAACATTCCTGAAATCATCCTGTACTGGAAGCACTCCACGGTAGGTTCCTCCACAACAGCTCATGGTCTTTTCCCCAGGTTTTCAGTGAAAGCCATAACCCCAGGGAGCTGCTATCAGCAGTCTCTATCATTTTCTTCATGGTTCAGTAGCTGCTTTGTAGCCCTTGAAGCCCAATTGCTTCCTGTCCTGTCCCTTTATCGTGCCACCCATCACTGGCACTGCTTCTGAAGCCTCTGGCACAGGTGATAACAACTGTACATTCTGCAAGAAGATGTATGTTCACTTGGCTTGTGCATCTGAGAGCTTGTACCAGCGGCCAGATCCTGCCAGCTTGGAACCTGTTAAGACTGGAAATTGACTTGACAGGCAGCCGTCCTTCCTGGTGATATTTCAGTGTGTGCAAATAGCATGTAATGAGATAAAATTGGCTGCAAGCTCTGAAGGTTCCAGTGAGGCCCAGCTGTGTCCTTGTACAGTTAAGTACAGTTGATCTTTTTTAAATTTTATAGATACAGTTAATCATTCTATTCATTACTGTGATCCACAGTGTCTTAATGAAGACAAATGTTCAGCAGTTCCCAGCTTCCCAAACAAATCTGCTAAACTTTGGTGAGGTGGTGTAGCACTGGCAGTCCCAGCAGCCAGACACAGCTGTTAATGGTTACAGATAAGCTGCTGTCACGAAGTACTGGAGAAGCTTATTCCAATACTTAGTGCTGATAAAGAGAGGTAAAACTGTGGCAGTTTTGCTAGCTGATGAGACAATTCTCAACATCTTCTGTTCTTTTGCAGATCTTTGATGTGGGAGAGAATTTGACTGTCCCTGATGAGTTCACAGTGGAAGAGAGGCAGACAGGGATGTGGTGGAGACATCTGGTTGCAGGTGGAGGTGCAGGTGCCGTGTCCAGAACCTGTACAGCTCCCTTGGATCGCTTGAAAGTCCTCATGCAGGTATGATGGAACAGTTCCAGTTTGTTTGAATAGCCTGAAAGCTGATCCCCTTAATTTACTTGCCAAAGTGATATCTAGGAGGTGATCACATTCATTAACTTGATATAGCACTTTGGCTAGGGTCAATCATGTAGCTCCTATATTGGTATTTTGGAAGTCTTCTTGGATAATTTTAATGGTCAAAGTCATGTCAACACATTGTCCTTCATTGACTAGAAAAGATAGAAGCTTTTGAGAGGTAGGCATGCGAAAACTGTCAATAATTGGAGAGTTTTGTGGTTCAGAGCACTGAATGAATTGGATTTTTGTGAAACAGGTTCAAGTTTTGGGTGTTGAGTGGTTGTGGTGGTGAACTGACAGAGCTGGTGTTCATGCAGGTACTGTGTGTTACAAAGGAGTTACAAAAACCTAGTTTTAGTTTGCCTTTTCACTGTACCTGCTCTTGAGTCATCTGAGAAGTCTGTTCTGTATAGCTGGCCCTATGCTAGGTATGGGAGATGGCTGCTTAACCTTTCCCCCCATTTCAGAGGAGTATATTGATTAGATCCGTTAGTTAACATTGGACCTCACAAAAAGGAAGAGAAGCTTGCTTTTCTATTGTAGAAGTTATTGAGAAGGGATTAAAGCCTTGGCAAAGCTCTGGGTAAATAAAAAAAGTGCCCTTTTGTCCCTGGATTACAGAAGAACGTAACACTGTCGTAATCAGGACTGGAACTAATCCAAATTCACTCTCTCTCTCTCCCAGGTTCATGCCTCCCGCAGTAACAACATGTGTATCATTGGTGGTTTTACTCAAATGATTCGAGAGGGTGGAACAAGGTCACTGTGGCGAGGGAATGGCATCAACGTGCTGAAGATTGCACCAGAATCTGCCATCAAGTTCATGGCTTATGAGCAGGTAAGTGAAAGAGCTTGGGAGGAATCTGACCGCAGTGGGGGCTGCTGAAGGACAAGCTGAAAAGAGTGGCTGAGGTAAAGCCAGTGAAGCTCAATGTCTGTCTGCCTTGTTTTCCACAGATCAAGCGGTTCATTGGTACTGACCAGGAAATGCTGAGGATTCACGAGCGGCTGTTAGCTGGCTCTCTGGCTGGGGCCATTGCACAGAGCAGCATCTATCCGATGGAGGTGAGACCACTGACAGTGCAGCCCCTGGAGGGTCATGGGAGGGTGCCAGGATGAGAGCTGATGTTCTGCCCGTATTTCTGAGAACTCGTTAAGCAAGCTGATACCAAGTCATGCTGCTCACATGACACCCGCTGCAGTCCTGACCGTCCTGGCTCTTAAGAATTGCATCTGTTCTCCTCTTGATTCTCCTGTAGATGTTAATGGCATTCATTCTTGTCTTCTAGGTTCTGAAAACACGGATGGCTCTGAGAAAGACAGGACAGTATTCGGGCATGTTGGATTGTGCCAAAAACATCCTTTCCAAGGAAGGAATGGCTGCCTTCTACAAAGGCTACATTCCCAACATGCTAGGAATCATTCCGTATGCTGGTATTGACCTGGCAGTGTATGAGGTATGGAGCTGTTAATGCTTCCGTAGGGCTGTGCTGCTTGTATAGCTTTATCAGTCAGACCAGTCGGTTACTACAGGAGTTTAAGTAACTTATCAAAGCTCTTCTGATCAGCCTTAAGGGGCACAGATGATTTTCCTTTCATAATTGGCATCATGCTTGATGCCGTGTTTCTTTTTTGAGAGAGTTGCAGCAGAAAATTAAAGGTTTTCATTCTCCCAGACCCCTAAAGTGGCAGCAACTCAAAAAGATCTGAGAAGCCTGGCTGATATTGCATGTACCTCCCTGGGCCTTTGTGCTAGATCTTTTATGTAACTTGTTGTTCTTTTGATTGCATCTTCACTGCTAACATCCAGCTTGTTCCCTCCAGACACTAAAAAATGCCTGGTTGCAGCGCTATGCCGTCAACAGTGCTGACCCTGGAGTCTTTGTCCTCTTGGCTTGTGGCACCATATCCAGCACCTGCGGACAGCTTGCCAGTTACCCCTTGGCTCTTGTGAGGACACGCATGCAGGCCCAAGGTGAGAACTTCGGGGAACTCTGTGTAGTGTGTGCACTCCTGCCACGGTCTCTGAGCAGGGTAAAGGTCCTCTGGTGCAAACATTACAACAACAGCCTTAACTGGCCGTGCAGCCGAGCAGTAGGCTGTGTGCCACGCTGGACAGTGGACTTTGTGCTGTCCTCTGGAGTCAAATGTTTCTGGGACAGAGTAGTTCTGTTTTCCTCAATCAAGAGTTTGGGCTAATGGCATCTGCAGGGCAGTTTGGGAAGATGGCTGTGATGTACAGCACAACCATGGCTCTCTGACAAGTTAGATGTTCTCCTTAGAGCACCTTTGGTCTGTGAACATCCGTGGGAAGCGCGTGGTTCAGAACTGCCCTTTGAGCCAGGTGTTGGCCTCGTGTTTTTGTGGCATAGGTTGCATTATTTATTGCAGCTCTTTGCGTTGCAGCTTCTGTGGAGGGTGCTCCCGAGGTGACGATGCGGGGACTGTTCAAACACATTCTGAAGACTGAGGGAGCTTTTGGCCTTTACCGTGGGCTGGCCCCAAACTTCATGAAGGTGATCCCAGCCGTCAGCATCAGCTACGTGGTTTATGAGAACTTGAAGATGACGCTGGGCGTGCAGTCACGGTGACCAGGAGATGCCGAGGACTTGGAACTCTGAAATCTTGGGGTGCGATCCCAAGACGTGCTGTCATCTCTCATTCTGTGAATGTGTCGACACTAAGCTGACTAAGCAAAGCTGTGAAATCTCAGATAGTTTGTGAGTCAGGAAGGGGAGGGGAGGATCTGGTGTCCTTTGCCATCTTGCTACTCAGAGCTCTACAGAAACCATCACATGGTCCTTTTTGTTGGGCCTTTTGGGAGGCTGGGAGCTGAACTCCTGTCCCAGTCTTAAGGCATTTGTTTCTTTGAGGTCAGTTGCCAGCAGTATGGCAAAGTAGCAAAGATTTGGGGAACAGTCTGCTTTCAGCATATTTGTGTACAGAGCTGTTTGCCTGCAGATGAGCACCTTCTGACTTGCTGGAAGAGCTTCTTTTTCCATTCAGTTGTTAACTTCCTACCTATTGTTCAGATTTGTACAAACCTTGTGGAGGAGCTGCTGCCACACCAGGCTTGTCATTATGTTTACATATATTCCTTTGGGTAGGAGATATTCATGTTCTGCTTCCAAGACTTGACATGAAAAGTGATTTTTTTTGAACTATTCTGATTTTGAGGGCTGGTGGGCAGTGGTTTATCCAGTCAGGCTGAATGTTACTTAGGCCAGCCTGATGAAGGATTAGGATTATTTATTTTTTATAGATTTAAGTTTGTCTCATAAATCCACTAACAAGATGCACTTACTAACAGAAGCAGCAGCCTAGAGCCTGCATGCCTGTATCCTTTGCATGCCAGACTGGCTTGTCTTATACTCAGCAGGAGCTTGGAAAGGGGAAGGCTGGAGAGCCCTGGGTGGACTGGCACCTCGATGCATGGCTTCAATGAATAAACAACTATTCCACAGCTCCTGTGCAGCTGTGCTCCCAGCACGACACGAGAGCCCCTGTGCAGCACTGCATGGACCTCTGAATTCCATTCTGCCCGGTGCCTGATGGACCTTTCCAAGCCCCATGCCTATGCTGCTACCTATCTCTTTAGACCTCTTTGTAGTTTGATGTTCAGGTTTGCATTAGCAGGATGGAGTCCCCAAGCCAGGAGTCTGTCTGCCATGGGGAGGGCTGCAAGGGAAGGGCTGGTTGTCACTGGGAGACGTCAGTTCAGTCCTGAAAACACGCTTGCTTTTCCTTTCAAAGGGTGCTTTTCATAGGGCTAAGGGAAAGAGATGGCTTTAAAATTTCTCTGTGTTATGGGCTACTTTAGTGGATAGGATCTGGCTGCTGAGGCCTGGGAGATCCTCATCCAATTTTTCATTTTGGGCAAGATGGACCACCGTTGCATTCCACTGTTTTACTGCTTAAAGCATATTTATTTTGTATTTATTTGAACAGATTTATGCCAGACTATTTTTATAGACTTGTTTAAATATTGTTACTGTGCTTGTATTTCTCCTCTTTTAAAAAGTTCTCTATCTGTTTTCTTACATCACACAGCTGAGTCGTGGGGAAGGCACTAAAGTCGGTAGCGTCCCTTCCCTGGGGGTCTGAGCTGCCTTTCCCCAGCGTGGGGTTGTTGCTGGAGGACCTCAGCCCAGAGAAATGCTGTAGCAGGAAGCCATGGGAGAGAAGGGAGCTGGTGAGGAAGCAGGGATGAGGGCAGGGAGCGCTGCGGGGCTCGCCTTACTTGGAATTGCCTCCACGCGTGGCTGAGAGGGTTTGGGGGGAAGTTGGGAAAGTAGGTCTGTGCATGTTGGGTGTCACAATGGCTGAAGGAGAGCGATCCTGGGGAATCTGTGAAGGGGGAGGAGGGAGAAAACTCGGGGACTGAAGAAAACGTGACTTTCCAGAGAGATGGGAGGGAATCTGCCCTCGGACACGAGATGCTGCAGTTGTGTTTTGGATCAGCAGATCCTGTTGCTGAGCCACTGCTCCTCATGTGCTGCTTGGGGGGCATGGTGGAGAAGTGTGCCAGGAATCAGAAAAGGTTTTGTTGGTGCTCAGCAGCTGAGTTTGGTTCATGGAGAGTCTTCCAGGTGAGGCTCTGCCCTGACAGTGCTGTCAGCATCAGCCGCGTGGGAATCCAACCAATCCACATCTGTGATTAAGAGTTTTTTCCCACCTCCCTCTTTCTTTCTTTCTTTCATTTTTTTTTTTTTTTTTTTTTAAGATCTATGGTAAATTTTTGCAGTGGCTTCTTCCTACCAGTGTGGCCTAATGAGACAATGAATATCAGAATGCAAAAATCAATGCAAAATGACAACTGTCTTTGTAGCTGTAACCACAAATTGTTATAATGCAAATCTAACTCAGATTCTTCATGTAGGGAACAGTCTGCTAATAAAGGTCTGTCAAAGAGACCCCTTGTGTCCACGACTCTCTATGAGGGGTTGGTGCTGCCTGTGATCAGATTTTTCCTCCTTAGGATGATTGTCACCAAGGATGCTGATGGTGGGAGCAGTTTTCCCTACAAGGACCTGGGAGAACAGAATTCTTCCTGAGGGAAAGAAGAGTGGAAATGAGATTAAAAAAAAAACAATTAATGATGGTGAAGGGTCAGGGACACGTGGGTGCTGTCAGCTTAGCTGTGTGCTGTTGCGTTTTGCTCATCTGTTCAGTGTCTGCACTCAGAGGAGCGTCCTGGAAAACGTGGGAGCTCTGCAGTGCACTTGTGCCCATGAAAAAACCAGGCTTTAGAGATTCTCAGAAGAGGTTTTGTTCCATTTCTGTCTTAAACAAAAACCACCTGTGAGCTGAAAGTGCCAGGAGCCCACAGCTGGTAGTGCAAGCAGCCTCTGTGTCCAACAGTGTGCAGCTGGGGCTGTGCTGGGGTTGGTTCCTGCGTCTCCAATTGCAATTCAAGGCTCTTACTCATCCATAAATCTACTTATCGAGTGCTGCTCCTTGCAATCTGAGGGCTGCGTTCCGTGATGTCACTCAGGGCCCTGTTCTCAGAGCCCCTGGCAGCACCCGCTGCCCTGCCCAGCCCTTCGGCTGCCGGACTGCAGCAGGGTGAGGGGTGCAGCTGATGGGGATGTGGCAGCAGAGCGTTGGCAGCGCCCTGCCCTGGGACCGGGAGTGGATCTGCTCATCTCGCTTCGTAGAACACTTCCAGCCCCGTTTCCTTTAGTGAAGGTTCAACAGAGCAGCGCTGCCTTACAGGGCAGGGACAAACCCGGTGCCGCAGCGGGGGGCAGCGCAGGGCTCTGCTGTTCTGCGTCCTTTTTTAGGAGATATTTTTAGTGCTTAATTGCTGGATGAGAGCTGAGCCTCGGTTACCTTCCAGCTCAGCCCTGGCCTTGTTTAACCTCCAGCTTCCACAACCACAGAGCAAAACCGCGCTGCGCCCCGGCACTTCGCCATAACACATCGAGCCCTTTTTGGAGAAGCAAAATCCCGTGGGATGGGTGAGATCCGCAGCCGGGCACAGCCTCACGAACGAGCGCCGATTGCCCTCTCCTGGCCAGCCATCACCCTGCAGGGATCCGCTCACCCCGTGCCCAGCGGTGCCCACCATCACCCACTGCCGGCCCCGCAGCCCGGCTCGCTGCAGGACGGCTCGTCCCAAACGCTGGGGCAACGACACGCAAAATAAACCAGGCGCTCGGTTCCTTTTTGCACGTCCTGCTCGGGTGGTGCTACAGCTCTGAGCAAAGCATTTATTGCTGCAGGCTCCCCGTTGGGGTGCTTGGCAGGGCTGTGCCTTGCGCTCCTCCATCCTTCCTTTCTTCCATCCTTCCCTTCTCTCCCGGTTGGCACAGCTCCTTCAAAACAGTCACCAACAAAGGGATAAATGGAACTGTGCGTGGCAGAGGTCACCCAACCCTCTGTGTTCCTCTGCCCTGATATCCCACACCTGTGCTGATTCCCCCCACCAGGGCCTCTCCCAGCATTTTTCATCTCACCCAAAGCTCTGCGCAGTGCTGACCCCTCTGTGCCCCCCACATCTGATAGGTGAGAGCTGAGCACAGCTCCAGGTGCAGCCCAATGAATCCCACACCCCCCTGCTGTCCCACTGCTGCCATTTGGCATCATCCACCCACATCATCCACCCGTCTCCCTGTGCTCCCAGCTCCAGGCAGGGCTTCTACTGGGAGAACTGTGGTGCACTGGGTGCAGCTGAGACCTGCAGGAAAGGTGAGGTAGGAGGCTGGTGTGACTGGGCTGTGCAGGGGTAGTGCTGATGTGGGTATTTTGTTATTGGGTGGAAAATAGAAAGGAAAAGCCCTGTTTTACAGAGAGCAGGTGTGGAGGTGGGCAGGCTCCATCCCACAGCAGGAGGAGCCCTTTTTGGGGCCTTCTGCTGTCTGGGGGGCTCAGGGCTGGGGTTGTGGCCACAAAGAGTCTCATAACACCCCAAACCATCGAAGCAAGGCAGTGCTGAGGAGCACCTTCCTCCACGGCGCGTACACCACCGCCCCTCTGCTCAGCCCCAGGCTCTCTGCCTGCTGCCCCAGCTCCTCCTGCTGCGTGCTGCTCACCATCCGATTGCGGGCTGCAAGGGCAGAGGGTTTGTCACACATCATCCCTGCCTGCATTTCATCCCCATGCTCCCATGGATGCTGAGCGTGGGCCACCCATCACACCCAACCCTGAGCATCAGTTTTTTTTTTTGCTTTTTTTTTTTTAAACCCTCCATGCTAACTGTAACCAGTAGCACAAACCTCACTGGTGCTGCAGAGAGGGATGCATGCCTCAGGCAGGTTTATGTCTGCCAAACGAGGCTTTGAACTTCCTTAAGTAATGGCTCTGCAGCTTAAAAGGGTAGCAGGGGTCTCTGTTGGGGATTGAAGGATTCTATTGGGAGACTCAACAAGGGAGCTGTATTGGAGATTTCTATGGGGTCTCTATTGGGGAGCTCTACTGGCAGACTGCCTTGGAGGGATAAATCACAACCTGGCATGCCACTCTATGGGGCCGTGCATGGCACCAACCAGCTCTGCCCACGCTGGTGCTGCTCTGCACTGGGAGGCAAATGCAAAAATCCCAGTTGGCTTGAAAAGGCAGATTTCACAACAATATTGATAGGAAGCACACACTGTTCACTGTTCTTTGCAAATAGGTTTTGTCCTTCATTTGCCCTCTCTGCTCAGAGATTTACATTTTAATGGGATGCTGATACATTCCTGTTATCCTTATGCAGAGGACTCAGGAAAATCCCAGGTTGCTGTTGGAGCTGCTGCGGGTTTACCTGGCAGCTCTTTGTGTGCACAGCTTTAGGTGACTCAAGGGTGGGGTTTACATACCATAGAGATACAGAGCTGAATACGTCCTCTCCCTCTGCACGTGGTGCTGGATGAGCAGAGTGTCCTCAGAGCTGAGCTTTGTCACCGCCCCCAGGATGCGCTGCGTTGTGGCTTTGAGAGAGCAGAGCCGGGGTTGGGAGCGAGAGCAGCCTTAGTGCTCTGAGATGTGCACAGCCCTTCCCGAGGGGTTGTGAAATGATTGAGGAAGCAAGGTGGCTCCTTGCATCCTGGAATAAAGATTTAGTTCACGCCCTCCCAGCCAACACACGCAGCCACGGCCCCGCAGTGCTCACCATCCTTGAGCAGCGCCGTGCCGTTGGCACCGAGGTGGATGGAGGTGGAGTTGTTGGAGAGGCATCGGTCACCCCTGCAGAGAATGGGGATGCTGGGGCACCCGCAGAGGGAATGGGGTGGGAGAAAACGACCGGGGATGGAAAGCGGGTGCCTCACACTGCCACGTGCTGGGTGATGAGCAGCTCCTGCCCGCCGCTGGGCTCCACGTGGAGGTGGCCGTGATCGATGAGCAGCAGCTCCAGGAGGTGCTGGGGGAGCTGCGCAGCTCCAGCCACGTACTGCCACGTCCCCAGCAGCTGTGGGAGAGGTGCAGGGTGGTGGGGGGTCCCCTGCAGCCCCCCCTTGTGTAACCAGTGAATATACAGATGTTATAATTAAGAAATATACAAGAAAGTTATCACACTAAAGAAGAATGGATGGAAAGCTTACCCTTATCCTGGGCTTAGCTGAGAAGACTCCAAGAGGAGCAATCTCCAAAAGAAATCATTCCCTCCTGGTAGTCAGCTCTTAAATGGGGTCTAGGAGAGGTGCAGCCAGGCTCCACCCCTTCCAGTAGCACAGGAGAATTGCCTTCACCTGTGCTCCCAGGGCTGACTCATTGCTCACCTCAGGTGGTCAATCAGAGGTTCAGGTCCCACCCCCTCCCCTGCACCCAGACCCTCCTTACCCACGGCGTTGTTGTGTTGGCCAGGCTTGGAGGTGCTGTGGGTTTGTGGGGAGCAGCAGCTGCAGACAGCAGAGCTGTGAGGATGAGGATGGCAGAGATGCCGGCTGGTGCCATGGCTGCTGGGGGGAGAGGAGTGAGAGAAGCTGCCGTGTGGATGGACAGATGGACGCTGCTCCCTCGGCTGTTTGTTTGTGCAGCCCTGCAGCTGTGCGTGGCAGGGCTGTGGTGATGCAATGGCACTTTTCAGGGAAATGGCCCTGGTGGGAGCCAGCCCAGCACGGTGCTATCAGTGGCTGGAGGCGGTGAGCGGGACAAAGCACTTCCTGCAAGGAAAGATGAAATCTGATCTAAATTTCCCCATTTCAGCCACTGTTGTTGCTCTGCAAATGAGGAGCTGTGCTGCTTATTGGGATGTGGGGTGTAGGGAGCTGTCAGCTCTGGGTCTGAGCCAAAATGGTGCTGGCAGGGCTGTGGGGGCTGCCCCAAGCAGGGTGAGTGTGTTGGGGGCTCACCCTGTGCCAACTGTCAGCTGCTTCCCCTCACAGGTTTTCCTTTGTGTCTGGTAACCCCATTTATCCTGCTCTTGGTCATGGCCATGGGGCTCTGTAGCTCCTGTCCTGCTCATGGCCCCCACATCACCCCACACACCCACCAGCTTGGATGCAGCAGTGCCTTGGAGCTGCTCGTGGAAGCAAACCCAAGGGTTGGATCACTGCCTCCCTGAGCCGTGGCCCGTTTTGGTGACCGTGAGCCCTCCATCCTCAGGATTTTGTCTGGTTTGGGGCAGGGATGGGGCCCAAAGCCAACACCGGTGCTGCCCACCCACACCCCATCCCACACGTGGGCACGATGAAGGTGAGCACACGGCAGGCAGGTGTCACACACAGCTTTATTCCAGGTCCACGTGAGAACAGAAAAGCAGCAAATTCCTTCTGCGAAGGGCATCGTGAAGTCCTTGTTGGAAGACATAAATCCTCGTCGGCGCATCCCTGGCAGAGCAGAGCACAGGGGGGATGTGGGCTCACCCCTGCTGTGGCTCTGCGGTGGCTGTGCTGCCTTCGCCCATCTCCTCTCCAGCTGCAGGACAGGCATCCTGGGGAGGGGGGACAGAGCTCATTCCTGCACTGATTGCCCCCACGGGGAGCCCTGTGCCCGCGGGGCCGTACCTTGGGGGAGGTGATGAATATCTCCTCCTGCTTGAAGCCGTGGCAGCGCAGTTGGGCTTCGAATTCCTCCAGCTGCTCCTTGGTCACCTTGGACGTCCGTGCTGTAGGAAAGGTGGTGTAAAAGCAGGAAAAAGGGGAAAATGAAAGGGTCTGCGTGTGCTTGGGGTGCTCCCTGGCGCAGCGTGCTCACCTGACAGGCTGAGGCCCACGTGGTTATCCTTCAAGTGCTTCAGGATGAACAGGTCCTTGTCGCTGTGGATCAGCTCGGCCATGGACAACTCCTTCCCCTCCTCTGGAAGACAGAGGGGCCGCGTTCCCGTAAGGCAGCGTGGTGGTGTTTGGGGGGATGGGTGCCAGGAGGGGCAGCAGCTTTACCGTGCACCAACGTGGAGTTGTGCCGAAAGACGTGGATCTTGCTGGTGTTCCTCACCACGCATGTTTCATTCCTGGGGAGGCAGAAGATGAAACAGGACCCAAATTGCACCACGTACATCTAGAGGGTGTGCTTTGTACTGCAGCCTCCTCGATGGGCTGGCCAGACCACTGCCACCTGTCTGTTCCCTGCCCACAGCTTAGGGATGGCTCTGACTCGCTGCCTGGGAGCATCCCATCCCCATCTCCCTCCCCATCATCTCCCTCCCCATCATCTCCCTCCCCATCATCATCTCCCTCCCCATCATCATCTCCCTCCCCATCATCATCTCCCTCCCCATCATCATCTCCCTCCCCATCCCATCCCATCCCATCCCATCCCATCCCATCCCATCCCATCCCATCCCATCCCATCCCATCCCATCCTTACAGCCTCATGATTTCTGTCACATTGAACTCGTCCTCATGCCTGCCAGGGAAGAGGGTGTAGGTCGCATACTTCAGCTCCTTCATCTCAGCCATGTGCGGGGGGTACTGGGAGGCACCCATGATGTACACCCAGTGCCCCAGCAGCTGCCGGCAGAGCAGAGCAGAGGGTCAGGGATTGCAAATGCATTACAGACCCCAGTGGGTTTGAGGGGTCCGGGGGATGGAACGCAGCACTTCTTACCCCGTCCACCGTTGCATTGTCCATTTTGGCAGGGACGAGCGGGGCGCAGGTGGGGGAGTCGGTGGCACGGGCATCCACCAACCCCACGGTGAGGGTGAGGACGGGGATGAGGAAGGCCAGCATTGCTCACTCTGGGGCTGTGGTGAGGCTGCAGTGTGGGTTGGATGCTGCTGCACGCTGGCACTTATATACAGCCCAGCCTGTGCGCTTATTTAACCGTGGGGCTGTTTGCTCAGGCATGAAGCAATAGCAGGTGATGGGAACTAAACTGGCAAAAGATTGCTTTCTTCCAGCAGGAAAGGTGAAAAAAGCTGTATTTCACCACCGGGGACTTTTGTTCTCAGAAAGCATAACCGATTGGGTGTGTGTTGGGCCGAGTGCCGAGTGCCGCGGGTTTGTTTGTGCAAAGTGCTGCAGGGCAGTGAGTGCCACTGAAGGCGTTCGTCCGTGTCCTGCACTGCCTGGGGCAGACAAACACCCGTCCTGGCACTGCTGGTGGCACAGCGTGTGTGGGGGCTGAGGGCTGTGGTTTGTTCTGCCCAGAGAAGAGGAGGATGAGGGGGTCCTGATGGCGGCACACAGTGATGGGGCCCAAGGGACAGCATGGGGCTGCCAGGGGAGGGTGAGGAGGGGCTGGGAAAGGCTGCACCCCGTAGGATGGTGAGCACAGCCCCGATGCCAGAGCTCAGGGAGCGTTGGGACCCCACTGTCAGCCATAGGGTTGCACGGTGCTGTGTGGAGCCCTGGGTTGGACTTGGCGGTCCCTATGGGTGCCTTCCAACTTGCAGTGTTCCGTGATCCTATTCTGTGAATCCTCCTGAGAGAGAATTTGGGTTTCAGCTTGGAGCCATTGAGGTGTGATTTGTGGTTCAGCACTGAAAAGGTTCATCTCTCCCTTTCTCCTTGCCTTCCTTTCCTCCCCCCCTTTTCCTCCCCCCCTTTTCCTCCCCCCCTTTTCCTTCCCCCCTTTTCCTTTCCCCTTTCCCCTGTTCCTTTCCTGTTTCCTTCCCTTCCCTTTCCCCCACACCGTGTCAGGATGGGGATGAGGATGAGGAACGTGCTGGTGACCATGGTAGGGGCTCACCATCAGTTGATTGGTGGTGAGATGGAGGATTTTGGGGCTCCCTTGGCTGCTCTCAGCAGCACCCTCACCCCCAGCAATAGGGCATCACTGCTCCTCGCACCCACAGCTGCTTATCCCAAGAAAAAAGCCAAAAAAAACCAAAAAACAAACAAAAAAAACCCAACCCAACAAAAAACCCATAAAAGTCCCATGTTGTTGCCTCAGTTTTAAATATTTATTTAAAGTCCAAATTAAAAATTAAAAAAAAAAATCAAAAAAAAAAAAAAGAAAAGAGGAGAAGGGGGGAAAAAAAAAAGCATTAATGAGAACAAACAGTAACTGCAGGCTGGAGCAAACACAGAACAGCAGGGTGAGGATCTGTGAGCGGGGTGAGGTATGTGAGATGGGTCCTGTGAGCCACAGTCGATGGCTGCTGGCAGTAGGAAGGGAAGACACAAAGAGAGACACGCATCCATTTTCTTTTTTCTTTTTCTTTCTTTTTTTTTTTTTCCTCAAAAAAATAAAATCCATAGTCCTTAGGAGACGTGAAAACCCCAAACAGGCACTGAAGCATTTCTGATACAGTACAGCTCCGATTACATCAATATTATTCCTTATATAGAATTAAAGATTACCATAATTATCCTCTTTAAAAAAAAAAAAAAATCCTCCAAATTTACATACAGAGACTAAATTTCTACACAACTTAACAAAACACAACCCCTGCGAGCCCGGCCGTGTTCTGAAACAAGGCATCATGCTTTCAGATGTGGCAGAGGGGCCCGGATAGAAGGGGAGCAGGGCTGGGTTTTACACGTGAGCTCAGAGCTGCATGCGTGGCTGTGGGTCAATGTCAACATAGCAAATGAGCTGTGGGGCAGCTGACCCCATGCAGCGCCCCGAGGCTTCACCCTACAGCACTGCAGGTGAGCTGCAGCCCTGCTCCCCAACCAGAGCAGTGAAGTGCTGATTTAAAAACAAACAAACAAACAAACAAAAGGCAAATTTGCTTTTAAAATCGTAGCCTGAAAGGTGCACTTCGGATGTGCTCTGAGTTGTTGCGCAGGATTGGCACCCATGGCAATGAAAAGATCCCTTTAAAGGTGTTTCTGTGATTTAGCTGTAGATAGTAACCTCCTCTCTTCCTAGAGAGGTGGTCCTATGGGCTTTTTTTTGGGTCTGTGGCAAGCCACTGTAGCACCTTCACAACCTTAAATAAAATCATATATATAAAATAACACACTTTTTTAAGAGCACCAGAGATTTCACAGTGAGAGGTAGAAACAAATCAGACGAGCCCATCCTCTCTCTCTATTGTAGCACCAATCTCTTCCCCTCTCCTCCTTCCATTCCCCCCTTTCAGCTTTGGGACTCTCCCCCACCCCAACACCACGCACATGAGAAGGGACGTTGGTTCAACTCACCCATGGAAGGAGCAACTTTAGTTTTTTCCTTTTTTTTTTTTTTTCCTTCCTTTTTTTTTTTCTTTTTGCTTTAAATAATATTTTATATATATATATATATATATATATATTTTGTTTCATCTAATATTGCACATCAAAATGGTTCCGGTGCGCAGAGCAGCCAGCATCGCATTGCAGCTCCTCCTGGGAGAGCCCGGCCATCCAGGAGGCGCCCAGCTCTGCGAGGGAAGCCCTATCATCTCTGAATTACTTGTCAATGGGAAGAACATTTGGTAACTCGGGAACCAGGTAAGGCAAAAAATAAGGGGGGAGGGTGGGGAAACCACGTGCTGCGAGTTGCTTGAGGTTTCTCTCCATGTTTTCTTCTTTGGTCATGGAAAAAGCTTTGTGTGTGGAACCGCGTGCGACACCTCGTCCCCTGATCCCTTTGCACTGGTCGCATCCCAACTGACACCCGCTTCCCTACGTCCTTCGTATTCCTCCTTTCAACAACCTGCTGAGTTCAGTAGATCACGGGTTGTTTGAGGCCTTGAGCCAAAGGCTAGAGCAAGAGTTGACCCAAAAGATACAGCCCAGCTGTCCTTGCTGCAGAGACCCTGTGTAAAGACATAGGCCAGAAGTGGGGTCAAAGCCTTGGAGCCCGGGTTTGATGGCATTGTTCAAAGGAAGCACACGGGGCCGACCTCGAGGTGATATTGCTTTCCTGGCTCGGATGGGGGAAGGTTGTAGATGTTGACGATTGGCAGCTGCTGGGTGTCCTGCGTCCGAAAGGAAAAGAGAGTCCGATGCCAGCGTCCATCCTTGATCTGCACAGGGGGGAGGGAAAGACAGACAGAGCTGCTTAGCTGTGGAACAGAGCTTAGAATGAGACCATCACTGAGGCTGGAAAAGACCTCTAAGAAGTCCAAGCGCCACCCCATCCCTACCCACTATGCCCACTGACACCGAATCGCAAAATCACAGAATGGCCTGGGTTGAAAGGGACCTCAAGGATCATGAATCTCCAACCCCCCCACCACAGGCAGGGCCACCAACCTCCACTGACACGTCCCTCACTGTCACATCTACACAATCAATGAACACCTCCAGGGATGGTGACCCCACCACTCACTGGGCAGTCCGTGCCACTGCTCTTTCTGAGGAGAAATTTTTCCTAATATCCAATGCAAACCTCCCCTGGCTCAACTTGGGGCTGTTCCCTCTTGCTGGAGAGTGATGAGTTTCACTGTACCATATGACTATGAGACACTGTACCATAGACCTGAGTAGGCCTGGTTCAGAAAAGCATTCTGGGGAACACTTTCTCCCAGTTGAGTCAAAGGTAACATCTTGAAATAGCATCACAGAACAGGAACCGAGACCCTTCTCCCCCATTTTTTGGAGGTGGCCATGGAATAAAAAGCACTGGCACAATCTGAGTCTTGCTGTGTGTGCTGGGTGGGTTCAGCCTGGCATTTCTCTCCTTTCTTTGGGCACAACATACCTTGCAATCATCAGCTGCCACCTCCGGCTTGAGCTTCCCCTCTGCCTCAAACATTTGCCCATTCCACGCCTTGAAGCGCACGGCTTTCTGCGAAGGTTTCTCTGCAGAGCCCTCCCTCCAGACAGAGGTGTTCAGGCAGTGGATGGTGATGTGCTGCACCACCTCCGAGCTCAGCAGGCGCAGGAAGTTCATCTGGACTCTGCCGATGTCAAAATCCAGCTGTGAAGGTGACAGAGGTGTTAGCAAGGCTGGGAGGGAGAACGGTCCTTCTGTGCAAGGGCAGAGGTGCTCCCTGCACTCTGTGAGGTGGCCACGCATGGATGTCCAAGCCCAGAACTGGTTCTGGTGTCAGTATGGGCAAGAGGACCCAACAGAAAGATGAATTGCTGTCATGAGGAGACAGCAGGTCCTTTATTTTTTGGAATAAACATGCAGGCCCTCAAGCAGGAGGAAAATGATGAGTGTTCTGAATGTGCTCTGGGCACTGCAGATGGACCCGGATATTGCTAGGGGTATTTTTTGTTACAGGTACTTCCCTGAAAAAAATCCTGTGGCATTCACTTTGGTGGACACTTGTGTATTTAAGCTGACCTCAATTTTTCAGGCAGCAGAAAACAAACGGCAAGAGTGACCTGAACATAAATTAATCCAACAAAGCCTTTGGGAGCAGCATGTTTGCTAAATTACCGGCCTCTATTAAGGTTATGGGTTAATTAAACACTACTGGAAACGTACTGCTCTATCTTGCAAAGAGTCAACAACACCATCTTAGGTGTATTTTTTAACCTGATGAGAGCAGTGCTGAAGGCCAGCAGCAGAGCTGTGCTCACTGCCACCAGGATAAGGCAAGTGCTGTTACACTGGTCACTGTCCTGTGCTCTGGCAGAACTCAGCCATGGGTAAACATTTCATAATGTGTGTATGGGAAATGCTGCACAGGATGAGGTGTGTGTACCTTGGAGACAGTGATGGGGCTGAGACACGTCTGTCCACCATTGGTGAAGTTGCAGGTGACTTGTATGGTGTCTGAGGAACAGCCGAGGTTTGGGTCGATCCAGTAGGTACCTGAGGAAATGGAGGATGTGGGGATTAATGAGAACACTTAATCTTTTCTGTGCATAAGCAACAAGCTTTGGTTTCTGCATGACTGCCCTCAGTGGTCCATATGGGGCCATGTAAAATGGTCCTAGGGAGGGATACAGCCTTCTTGTACTCAAGGCTTCCTACCATCCTTCATCTTCTGTTCACAGTTCATGAGGTCTCGGCAGATGCGTGCAGGGTTTTCCTTGGTGCCCAGGGGTCTCTTGATGCTCTGAATGAGGTTGCTGAGGTAGTGTAGAGTCTTAAAGATCTCCCCTCCATGGTCCAGCATGAGAACGTCTGGATGCTGGTAACCCTGGAACGAAAAGGAGGCACCTGGTACTGAGACCATTGAGGGAAATTGTTGAAATGCTGGCAAAGTCATGAAGTTTGGAGCTTCAGAAACGAGGAACGCAGCAGAATCACATCCTTCAACCTGGTACTCCACAAAAACAGCAGACAAACTGAAGCTTTGCATATAGAAACTTCAAGCAGACAGAAAGAAAAAGCATGGCTGTGACCACCCCCAGCCTACAGCCTTAGCAGAGACCAAGAAGTTCAACAGAAGCCCCGTACCTCTGTCTTGAGCGCCGCGTTGGAGTCAATCAGTGTCTGGAAAGCGGCCCCAAAGCCATCTTGTTGCTGGTGTGGGGCAAAACAGACTGTGAGAAGCTGAACATGCCCTGATGCAAGCAAATGCTGCTTGGTCTAGGGTTGTGATTCAAGCCTTGCTCTGCTAATGCATCTCTTGCTGGACCGAAATGTATGTTTTCAAGGTCCCCGCAGCGCCTACCTCTGCACGACTTACTATCATCATTAACAAATGAACAGAAAACAGCAACTTACAAATGAAGCTGAAATTCCCGGCGGTCCCTAGAAATCAAAGCAAAAAAGGGGCATTAGCTGGAATGATGGGCAGCCACTGCTGCAAAGATATTCATTGATGTCCTTCTGAAACCCTCTCTCCCCTGGGGTCCCTCGATGCAGAAGAGCGAGACAGGCAACAATGCTGTCTCTATAACGTATTTGGAGATGGTTTGGACCAAAGCACAAGAAACACTGGTCCATTCACACACATGCATTTTTGCATACGAGGAACGGGGCTAAGCTGTAATTTTCAGAGTGAGCAGTCCCTCTGGAGGGTATCGCTGCGGTAATTTTAGCTTGTTTCAATAATGTCTTTGAACTCTTTCCATGTATACGTACCGGAGGGCCAGGCTGTCCTCGTGGGCCTGGAGGACCCTAAAGACAGAGTGGCATCAGTCAGTGAAATGCTTTCAGTTTGTCTTTCCACTTCTTGTGGCTGTCACCAGAACTGAGTCTGTTCCCTGCTGAAATCCTCCCCATTTTTGGTGTCTTATAACATCTCTCCCCCAAACACTTCACAAGAGTGCCCTGTTTCCTCCATCTCCCACCCTTGGGTGCACCTCTCTGCACCTGGTTCAGCCCTGCTGTGTCTCTTGTTCCCAGCCCTTCGTTCTTTAGGCATCATGTTCTCTGTATGAACAGCCGCCTCCCCTCCAGCTTTATATTTGCTAGAAGTAACTGTTTTATTTAAATAAGAGATATTAGAAAAAGTGATTTAAAGACTCACCCTTGGGCCCTGAAACCCCTGTAGGGAAACAAACAAACAAACAAACAAACAAACAAGGGAAGAAGCTGTCAGAAGATGCTCAATTCTAGAAGGAAATCTCTCAGTATGATCACGTGCAGGAATGACCCCTGGTCATGCAATCTGGTGCCAAGATGGCACCTTGGTTCTTGTGGTACCAAGGAGGATGAGCAACATGTATCCAGTGTAGATGTGTGCACCCTGCCCACAGAGGAACCCAGTACCCAGGAGCAGAGGTCCCTCCCAGGCAAGGAGCTCACTTACCATGTCCCCACGGCTGCCTTTGTCCCCCTTCGGCCCCTGTTGAAGTACACAAGATGGCTGTTTGTGACTGCAAGCCGTGCTTCTGGATGCAGTGCTGCTCAGAAGCACCTTGCAAGGACCCAGTGGGACTGGGCTCATCTCCCTGGGTTTCCTCTCTGCCAACTCTGCCTCTTTGTGCTGAGCTGTACATGACTTCACGCTCACATTGTTACGAAGCCCTGACCTGAACCGTAGTCTGTGGCATTTGGAGGCAGGCAGAGATTTTCAGCACTTCCCCGAATCCAACTGTGCCCAGTTTAACACATTCATCAGATTGTTATTATTTTTTTATTCTTCCCTTGGGGGTTCCACTGATGAGTTCTTTGGAAAATCCAGTGACTTGCTTAAAAAAACTGAAATCACATTCTTGTCTTCCAGTCTGATCCCATCTATCTATCTCAAAACTTGCACTTTAATAGAGCTGTTCCTCACTTTTAAGCTAACAATCTCAACTACATATGCAGCTGGAGACTAACGCTTGAGCTTAAGCTGCTCGTCTTAAAGACCATTTTGTTCCTGTCATTACAGAAGGACTTGGGATTTATTTATGCTGGCCTCAGGCATGCTGGATCTCAAACACTGCGATCTCAAATCTACAGGCAGAAGAAAAGGCAGACACTCACCGGGCTTCCTGTGGGACCCAGAATGCCAAGTGGACCAATAATTCCTTCTTTTCCCTAGAAAAGACAAGCCATGCATCAACCACCACCTGGGGATGGATGGACACTGCATCTCTTTGCTGCTTTTCAGCAGCATGATCATGGTGTTTGCTATGGCTGAAATAACACAGAGGTCCACAGACACGAGCCCTCACAGTGTGGTTGTCACAGCCCATGCGAGGCCTCAGAAATTCCAGAAATAGAAGGATTTTGGCATAGCTGGAGCAATCTGCAGCAGTCCATATAGAGGCAGAAGAGGCCCATGATCATATGGAAGGTGCAGATGTGCTCTGGCAGCACTGTGGCTACAGATTAATTGCAAGGCACTCATCAAACCAGCGTATCGTGCTCATTATGGGAGTCTGCAGCCTTACAGATACAGAGGATGGAGGAAGTAAGAAAATCTTCCCAAACCAAATGTATGGAAAAATCACTCACCATGAGGCCAGGTGGGCCACGTGGTCCCTGAATGCCTTTGAAACCGGGGTCTCCTGGTGGTCCCTGCAAGCAAAAATGAGGTGTCAGAGCCCATTAATAAATGTACTCCACGTTGATGCTCTGGCTTACAGCTCTGCTGCCTCTAGTATATGGGAACTGGAAGGTCTGATTAAAAACATTCTTTTCCCACTTCTGTTCTGCAAGCCCTTTACTTTCTACAGAAAACAGCCCAGTTCCCTTTCCCTATCAAAATTATATTTTGGTCAAATGAGCCCAAATTTCCAGTCAAGTCTCTCAACTGATGATTAATGTTGGAGAAATGAACTCGTGCCAGTGAGTGATGTGGCTTAGTGGGCAGGGTGGTGATGGCTGATGGTTGGAGTTGGTTATTTTAGTGGTCTTTTCCAAGGTTATTGATCCTATGATTCTATGATTGAAATATGTTCAGGTGGGGGGGGAGGTCTTTAGGACATCCATCTTCCACCTACAATGTACCAACTTTAATAGAACTAAGCGTATGTAAATGCATACTCGAGGATTATTTGAAGATATATAAACTTAATAAAGTTGGAATCACAATTGGATTTCAGTAGTTTCTGCAGAGCTGCTACCAAATAATTTTCAATAGGTATTGCAGTGTCTGTTCCCAGCAAAGAGACAGGGAAGCCACCAGGTCGCCTCTTACCTTTGGCCCAAAGATGCCCGCAATCCCTGGGAATCCTGCCTCCCCAAAGTCTCCCTGGAAATAACAGCCAAGACAAACACAAGAACAAAGAACAGCAGTAAGTTCATGCTGAACCGGTCACTCGAAGACACGCCAAGATTTCAGCAGCTTCAGAGAATGAGAAATCCAGTAGTATTCCTCAGTCTAAGCAGGACTGATGAGAAAGAAGTATGAGAGAACTCTGAAGAAGTCATTACACAAACATCAGGGTGGAAGCAGCTTCAGAACATCTCACAGACTAAACCTTTTTGCCCCAAGATGAGAGGCACACCTACAACATTTCTAGCAGATGCTTGGCTAGCTTGGAGGGCTTGGAGCACAGTCAGCAGAAGCAGGATGAGGAGCTTCTACTCTGAGATTGATCCTACAAGTCCATGCTCCAATCTCATTAAAATGAACACTCATTTTATTTCTAATACCAACTGGACTGCCTCATGAAGGACAATTTCAAACGACGCTTATTGATGCTGTCCATAGGAATGTGTGTTCCTACAACATCACCTCCCATTTAAAACCATGAAAACCATACAAATTCCAATTCTTTTCCTACAAAAAACACTGCAGGATTTTTTTTTTTTTTTTTCCCAGTTCCTTAAGAAAAAGAAAATATTTGCAAGACCATCAAGCTTGGATTAGCATACAGCCTGCAGTCTGAGAATAAAGAAAAAACACTGGGTAGCACGTCCTTGCATAAACACCCTCATTTTACCATGTTTAAGATGCATGTCCTGTGATATTTCTGGGTTTCTCAGATATCAAAATGCAAAGTGATGCAACGTTAAGAAAATGGGACAGAAACATAGGCCAGATGATTCATTTACAGTCACAGGAACACAGGAGATGGAAAAGGCTCCTTTGGCCTCTCAGCTGGACTATGTGACCCATGCTGGATTGCACGTTATGGGATGTTTTACAGCGTCTTGTTCAGCCCAGCTGTAAATGACTCAAGTGATGGGGTTTCCACTGACTCTATTACAGGGCTATTCCAGAGTTAATCTACAGCCCTTACTGTTAGGAAGCTTTTTCCTGCCATGACAATGAGAAGCTGCTTGGCAAGAAAGGGCTTAGTTGGACTTGGTGGAGTGTTAGAAACTTTCCAAGCACACAAAGTGGTTTAACTGCCCATTTATGGATCCTGGAAAGGAAACATGCTACTAAGAGAAGGACTACAGTCTTTCCTGTGTTACGAGAACCAACCAAGCCTTCCTTCTGGAAGGGCAAAAGTGAGAAGTCAGAAAGGTTTTAGAGCAATCTAAATGCCACAGAGTCACCTCTTTTGAGGAGACCTAGTAAATACTGACGCAGCAAAGCAGGCAACAGTAATACTGGGCAAGGGAATTTGCCATGTGCAGGAACAAGAGGCAAAACAATGCTGGTGGTGGTTACCTCTCTTTGGCTGGAATATTGCTGTTGAATGCTGGGCAATCCCACCAGCACAATGAAAAAGCACAAAGAGTTTGGAGCCTGCCCTGGAAGCGGGTGTGCTTCTCCCCCAGCATGCTCTGAACCCACAGCTCCACCACTCTCAAACCTTCATGGTGATGCCTACATCTCCTGGGTGTCCCTATGGAGCTGCAGCCCCTTCCGCACCTTTGGGATGGTTTGTAATGCATGGCTTGTTTCCCATAGTAGGACTACCAGCACACGTGGCCATATCATAACAACAGGTATGAGGGTGCTGGGAGCAGTCACAGTGTTTTGGGGAATGCAGGCTGCTTAGGGGTCCCTGCCAGGTTCTACTCACCGGCTGCCCTTTGGGTCCTGGATCGCCAGGGCTCCCTGGGAGGCCCATTCCCCCCATTGATCCTCGCTTCCCTGTTTGGCCAGTCTGTCCAGGCAATCCTCTTTCACCCTAAAAATAACAGAATGCAAGTAATTCCAAAGGACAGGAGCTAAATATAACAACGTTCAGCTGAAATAGCCATAGATGGAAAGCTGAGAAAAAGAGGCGCATCGGGATGTGGAGGAATGTGGCTTCATTATGAGATGCCTCAGGTCTGTTGGGGCAGATGGGTGCAGGATGGTGGCATGGCAGCAAAGGTAGTGGGTGCCTGGGATGGTTGAGCAGGAGGACAAGGGGCAACTGATCTCCCAAGAGGGTGAGTGTGGCATAATTCCACAAGGATCTCTTCGGTCACTTCTGGAAACAGCTTGTTATTCTACCCAAGGCAGCTGGAGGGCAGCAAGTGACAGTTTAAGAGTGATGTGCTTTAGGAGGCATAGTTTAAATCAGACCTGAGAGCCTCTCCAAACCCCGCCGGAGTTTTCCTAATTACGGTCTCTTTTTACAAATGGCTGAATTGCTGTTGGAACAGTTAGATCCTGCGGCTCACCTGGGCCACTGCAGGGACCAATAAGAAACCCCACTGTCATTAAAGCATCTTTTCCCTGCTTCCACCTAAGGCAGTGCCCAAGTCATACTGGTTCCAGCAATCCCAGCATGATAAATGACATGACAGACAGAAGCTGCACAATTTTCCTGCACCACTCAGGCTGTGCAAGGCAGCAGCTGAAGGGCATCCATGCTTCAGTGCCCATTGTGGATCTCCTGCAGGCAGGCTGCAGCAGATCCCTTGCAGCTTTTCTAAGGTCTTTATCCAGGTTTCTAATGAAAGGAGTTAAGGTGTTCACAATGTGGGTACAGATATTTGTAAGTGCCGGAGCTGAGAAAACTTTGACAAAGAAAGAAAGGCTGCTGGGATGTTCAGCTGATGTGGACTTAAGTGGATGGATGGAAAGAGAATCAGCTGCTGAGCCTCCAGCTAAATGAAAGATGGCAGCAGGAACTCAGACTTTGTTAGACCTTGGTGAATTCAAGCTCTAGATGTACCAGGCTCACAGACTGCACTGCTCATAGCAGTATCTTGAGTCAGAAACTCACCTTGAATCCTGGTGGTCCCTGTGCCCCAGGCAGTCCTGGTACGCCGGGGTTCCCTCTTTTGCCTGCCATCCCTACTACTCCTTCCTCCCCATCATCTCCCTGCTCTCCCTAGAAAAGAAACACAGGAGAGGTTATGGAACAAAGCGCTCCCTCCAGCTCTGCACATCTACAGGCATGGAGGAGTGGTATGATTCTGCCCTCAGCCAGCAAGCATGCATCTGGGCATGGGAGGACTTGCAGATACATGCATGCAAGAAGCTGTTTGTCAGACTGGATGCATTGGTTTGTTTACAGACTTCACCATGCAAAGGCAAAGTGAGATACAATGAGCAACATATGATCCTCTCTGGGTACATGGAAACTGGGATATTTGTAGCTGGACTACATCCATTTCTCCTATGTTACCTTTTGGTTTTCCAGCTCTTAAGTTGCACTTGCTATTAATGCTATGAGATTAAAACTGCAAACTCACCAGCACCCCAGGCACGCCATCCTTCCCAGGCACTCCATCCACTCCAGGAGCACCCTCTTGGCCCTGCCTTCCCACCACTCCTCGAGGACCAGGTAGCCCAAGGATGCCCTAAAATCACAAATATGTCAGCAATGGAGCTCCTGGACAGCATTTTTTGGGCAGAAAATGGATTTTTTTTTACCTACCGGTGAGCCTCTGCTCCCTGCACTGCCTCGTGCTCCTTGCTTTCCTTTTTGACCCTGCAAAGAAAGAAATACATCTAAAATTGCAGCAGTTCCAGCACAAGTCCACTTGGGCGCCTAACTTCAGGGTGTGCTTTTGGATAATGGTTGGAAAGAGTTTTATAAAAAGGAGATTTATAAAGTCAGTTGCTCCAGCACTGGAGAATGAACTGCTATTTGGTTTTATTACAAGTGATTCTTCGTATGTCTTGAGAGTTCTAGGGCAGGAATGAATAGCTAGAAGGCAAAGACCTACATTTTTCCTAATACAGAGCAGATGAGGACAAATAAAGCAGGATGAACTCGAGGGAGGACTCAATGCACTCGCAAACATTAGAACAAGATGCTCGAAACCTGCATCCTCTGTCAGTTCATTGAAGCACAGCACAGACCCACGGCCCTGGCAAGTTTTCTGCAGGGCACTCAGTGAGAGCATTTCTTTGCTAAGTAGCTCCCTCTTATTTTGGAGTTAATGGAAATGAAAGGGCTATCTTGTGTCTGAAATTTGCAATGCTGCTTTGTGAATAAAGACCTAAAAGGAATACTCCTGAGGGTTATTAGCTGTAGAATGGATTAATTTCTGTGGAATGAATGGAAAACTCAGCCTCACCACCTTCACTAGGACTCTCTTAGTCAGGTCACGCATTAAAGCACTTTCAAATTGAAGCACTACCTTCTCTGTGCACTGTTTCCCCATCCACTGAGGACCAGGCAGGACAGCTACATGAAATAAATACTCCTGGGAGTGCTTCCTCTGCTGTCCATTACACCCAAAGGTAGTTCCAGGTCATCCAGCACTAGGTAGAGTTCATTAATCTCATCAGCTGGTACACTCCTTGCCAGGAACACCTACTATAGACTATCTTCTGCCATTATCCCAGTGGAGTTGGATTAAAAATCCTGACATCTGCCATCAGGGAACAGGAATTTGCTGAATATTGAGGACATATACTTACATTTTAGCAAATACAGGCCCTATCTGTGAGAATAATTAGCATGCTGTCATTACAACCAGATGTGGAAGTCAGAATAGGTACCACACTAAACCTCAAAGGAGCTGCGTGCGCTGTGTTTTCTTGCTCAGTAAGGGCAAGAAGTTAGAAGGTCTCTTCCAGGAAAGAGAAGAACCATATGGTCTCCAAATCTCGAAAGTTTCAAGCCAGAAAAGTTTATGGTTCAAGTGAAGGAGCTTGCCTGGCTCAGATCTCCTTAGGGGCAGACAAGCTAGCTGTGGCTGTAGCAGCACATGCAGGGTTAAGGGAAAGAGACACAGTTATGGCCATGACTGAAGACTTGCCTCAAATTCACCTTCCATGCTGGAGCTGCTATTGTCTTGGTCCACTCCAGCTCCATGAAGCCAACCAGCCATTGGGGTTGGACACTTAATACATACTTGCAGCCCTCCCACTAGGTTTTCCATAGTCTTTCAAGGTATAGACCTTTGGCCAAATCACACATGCTGGGATAAGAACATTCAAGTTCTCTTAATCAGACATTTTCTTCAAACTTAGGATGCTACAAATCCACCCTGCTGAAACCTACCACATCACCTTTGGATCCCTTTGCTCCTGGCTGGCCTGGTGGTCCAGGATTCCCCTACAAAATATAAGCATAAAAAATCTGCTTGAAATTCTCATCTGGCAATATCTTGCACAAAGTAGAAAGAACAGCATTTTTTTGTGCCCTGACAACACTGACCGTATGGAAACAATTCACGGGAACAGCCTGTGCTCAGACAGGCCTCCTGGGGGAAAGAGAGCAAGCAATTGTCTCCAGAGAGCATTTAACAGGGTATCAACTGGAGAAGCAGCAGCTCTACCCCCTCACTTGGGTGGTGCTCATGTTTGGGGAATTGGTTTGCTAAATTCCAGACCATGCCTGGAAAACCGTGCTGAGAAGTGAGGAGGAAGGAGCCTGGTTTGGGAAAGGCCCTGCAGAAGCTACGTGCAGAACGAGTGCTTCCTACAGCAAGCACATCCCCATACTGGTACTACCTCTCTTCTGCATGCTGCAGCCCTTTCCTTGGTTTGGCCTGGATGTCAGACATCAGGGAGCAACCCTGATGGAGAAGTGAAACAATTCCCCATCACACATCCCTTCATCCCCCATCACACATGCTTCCATCCCTTCTTCTGGCCTTCAGGATTTTTGTGTCCTTTTTTAATTGGGCATTTTCTGGATTAATGCCAAAGAAATATACGGGAAAAGGATTACAAAAACCCCTTCCCTTAAATTTGGATTTAATTTAGCCTTTCATAACACACTGGGCTGAGAGAAAATGCCATGCGGGCTGAATGAGATGGTCCAACACTGGAGCAGCTCTCCTCAAAAGCACCATTTCCAAGTAGACCCTTCCAGCATCATGACCATCTTGCACTGCTCATCTCCAAAGCTTTCAAATCCCTCCTGGCCTGTTCAGAAATGCTGTTCCAGGGGTAGGCTTTTGGGGGTGCCTCCTGTTCTATCACCTATTTTTCGGTCTCAACACATGGCTCAAATTGTCCATTTCAGAGGCATGGGTTATGGAAATGCACACGCTGCATGTCACAGCTCAGCACACATTCCCTACTGCAGCCCTTCCTACCTTCCTGCATCTGTTTTTCACGTGCATGTGACACTGGGTAGCTTACAATAAAGCAGCATTTCTTACAGGTAAGCCTTGCTGTCCAGGTTTTCCTCTTTCTCCATCAAGCCCTTCTTGGCCCTTAAATAAAAAAACAAGAGAAGGAACTTTTGTTTGTCCTTGTGGCAACGATGAACAAACACAGATGCAGCATGCAAAGCAGGGAAGGGGAAGATAAATATATCTGCATTCTGCTAATACACAAATGTTGAAGCTCATGGGTAGTGTACATGCTACTGTGGATGCACACTGGAAAAAAGTTGCTCAGAGGAACTGCTAGTCACTGTGTAAGCAGGAAGGAATATCTTCTAATACACACAGCATCACTTTAAGTTAACAGTTGTAGACTGCTGTCCTACAAAATATGGCAGCAACAGTGCTGCTCTGCTGGGTTTAAACTCTTCTGTGCATTCCTGGAATGGGTTGCTTTGATCAGTTAAAGCAACTGGATTTTGAATGGAGGTGAGAAAGCCCATAGAGCCTTTTCATGCCAACACCATTTATGTCCCACATAAAGGGAATCACTCACAGCTCTGCTTTTGAGAGAAACCCTGTTAAGGTTTTGGGAGCTTCAAAATATCCAAATTAACAGACATGTTCTGTGAAACACTCTGCAGTCATTGGCACATCAGTCTTGAGTTTTGTCTGGCATTACATGACCTATCTCACACACATCTTCTCCAGGGTATTTCCTCGATAACCACAAACCTTCCCAAGACAATCATTTCTGAATCACATACTGGGAATACGACTCACAGGATAACCAGGGTCTCCAGGCTCCCCTCGATCTCCTCTGTCACCAACAGGACCCTACAACAACACAACAAAGACATAAGTTAGATGTTAAAAGTCCTGTTATCCGCAGAATCTCGATGCCTTTTGTATGTTGCATAAGTAAGGAAGCAAGTCAGCTCATCTGCTGGCAAAACCCAGGCCAGCATTGATTAGGGAAGGGATTTAATATCTTACTCTGTCTCCAGGTGGTCCCTGCGGGCCTTCCACCTTCCCGTCATCACCTTGTTCTCCCTGTGAGTGAAAACACTGTCATTAACACAGTCTGCAGCTGATAGGGCAGATGTTTCTGTCCAGACCTGATCCAGTTTGCTCATCTCATGGGCTCCTAACTCAAAGTCTGTGTTGATTTCACCAACTTTTCATCCACACAATGTCAAAATTATCACTGTTATTTTGTTTCACATCCTCTAGCATGCTGACTGTTCGTATTTCTTCCCTAATTTCCTTGCTGGTGGTTTCTGCCCAGTCTAACCATCCTCCCTAAGGAACTAGGTACACAGAGTTATTCTCAACAATTCCTAAAATGAAACAAGAAGCACATAATTAGGAAAATATGGGAAACAGTTCTCCCTCTGAATTTTGTCACCAGCAGTCAAACCAAACTCTTTAATCAAGCACTTCTCCACTCTCACTGAGTGCAGCCATGGCTGCCATGGGAAGAGTGGTGGTCTGGTTGGGCTCCTGCCTTCTGTGACCCCACTGTGGGCTTCTCTGATCTTCTCTGGTCTTCACCCAGGTGAGAGGATCCGTCCCTTACACACTAATTGCATGAGCATCTCTGCTCATTGATGGAACGGCTCCCAGCAGGAGCCCAGAGCTCATGGTTTGGCTGGCAGATAACTGAGCTCTCTCTAAAACATCCACAGAGAGATCCCTCAAGGGTCTCCACACAGATGCTGTATTTTAAAATTCAATTGTGTAAGTCACTTGGGGTCACGGCGTTCTGTTTTCTCTGGAGTTTAGCTCAGACATGGCTGTTTCTTTGCTTCCCATAGAAGACAGCTATATTCCAGCTCCTCTGGTTTTTGGCTGCTCCCTATCTCCGTGTCTCTGGCACTCTGGCTCTTTGGGATGAACGCGTCTTGCAGCTCCTTTGATGTGCAGCTCCTGGAGAGAGGAGGGCTGGGGGATTCTGGCATCGTGGAGCTGTTGTGTTTGCTCTGAGCAGGGCTCCTGGCACCTTCAAAGCCCAGATCTGCATGGCTATGCAGAGCCACGTTTCCTTCAGGCTCCTGCAATCCTCAGCAGCTGGATCACCCTTTCTGGTGTATTTATGACTGCTTTTGAGTTTCTCCCCACTACTCTCCTCTTCTGCTGGTGTTGGAGCTGCTGATGGTAAGGATACCTGCGAAGTTTCTCAGTGGGAATTTCTCTGGGAGGTGCTTGGGTGCTTTGCTTATATGTGAAGTTTGGCAGTAACACAACTGGAGCAGTAAATAACCAGCAGGGAGAAAGATCTTTGATGGTGATGCCAAGGCTCATTTTCTTTAGGAACTGGGCACACTCTTTGGAACCGGAGCAGCACCACTCCTGAGACATGCAGACCCATTCTGACTTCTCGTGGGGCTGAGCACCAGGCCTGAACTTTGCAGCTTGATAGAATGAGACTCGAGATTTGACAACCTCTTGCAGTTAACCCCAACAGGTAGAAAAGAGCTCAGTACATCTCTCTCTGTGCTTGACGACAGTGGCATATTCTTCCTTTGCTGTTTCCAAATTTGTTGGATGAGTGCTGCCAGTAACTCCCGGGTTGTGGTTATGCATGGCCATAAGAGATCACGAGATGGATGGAGAACTCCAGTCCTCTTGGAGGTAGGTCAGTAAATAAAATATGTGGGAAGAAACTGTGCCGGGATGGCTTGAAAATATAGTGCTGAGCAATATGGATGGAGAGATTTGGGGGCAGAATAGAGGAAAAGCAAAGCAAAGGCTAAAGGGCTCTGCCAACAGTTTCCAATGTTAATGAACCTGCTGGGTGAAGTTGGCAGCAAAAGTCCTGGCAACTGGTTCACTTTCAAGCCACTATCAAAGGAGTGCAGGAGAGAAGAGAAACGAAGACACCATTTCTCAGGTCTCAGAAAAAACCAAACCAATCCCAGCAGACATGTTACGGTACAGCAGTCTCGGCACCAGCAGGATGTGAACACCTTGCCATGCAGAGCCGAGGTGGGTGTGATGAACTCAAGGAAAGCTCACAATTCTGGGCAGTGCCAAAACTCACAGACTCTCTCCACAAAATCCGAGTGGCAGTTCTGTGTCTCCTTGAGTGTAATTGCCACTTTGTGCTTTGTCTTCTGAGGAAATCCTGCAGCAGTGGTCAGCTCTAGGGCTGCGAGACAGAGCTCCTCCACGACTTCCTGATGCCTCAGCTGCTCGAGAGGGAGATGAAAGGTCTGCACTAATTCTTTGGAAAGTTGCAGTGAAAAAAAGTTAGAGTAAAGGGCAGCAAAGTAAACATGTAGGGATACAAATGGAAAATGCATGGAGAAGAAGGGAAGGCTTGTTATTGTTGGCTCCTGTCCCAAAGTGAGATACGCCAGTTTGTAATTTTTAAAAGGATCCCATCTGGACTGCTTTAAGTAGCTGCCAAGTGCAGGCGTCTGCTCAGAGCAAGGCCTCTTTGAGGAGCTGTAAATGTATTAAATGTGGCCTGGTAGCTGGTTGGGATGGCACAATGGAGCTGCATTCGCAACAGTGCCTCTCTCCACCCCATTTTCTGCTCTGGAAAAAGAGAATATCTTTCCCATCATTACCTATCCTCCTTCTTCACCAAAGCTACACTTAAAGCATAGTTTAAAGCTCACAGAGCGGCCACAGTCCTGTTTTCATTTCTCCTCCTGTTCTCAGATTCAGGCTTCCATTTTAACGTTCAGATGCTTGTGTGAAGTAAGAGATGTCCAGAGGGAAGGAATCTGTCCTTGGGCTGGGATCAGCCTTAGGAGATAAGACGGAAGGATGGTTAAGAAAACTTCTAGGTGCAAGTTTTGTGGAGCAGCTGGGTGGTGCAGGAGGTGTTGCTGGAGGCTGAGCAGGTGGCACCGGGCTCTCCCGGTTTGGCTGCAGCTGGCAGCCTGCAACCCTGCCACCCTGCAGGGACAGGCTGAGATTTGGCTATCAATGGCCACAAACAGCACTGACCGCTCTCAGCAGGATGCATTGGATGCTCTGGAGTCCTTGCCAGACTTCAGATTGGAAACTGACAATTAGAGTTTGTTTACTCACTGTTGGATAAGCTGTTACATGCTGTTGCTGAGCTCTGACAATAAAAGATCCACAATAATGATAATAATACAAGTCTCATGTTTGGGACGATGGCTTTCAAGAAGATGGCAAATTTAAATGTGCCGAGATCAAGAAAAGAAAAGCAGTCAAAATTTAAGCAACAGACACACATCTGCACATCTCTTCCTGCTCTAAACCAATGATGACTGTGCTTTTGGTAGTCACAGCTCTCAACTTTTGAAGGATGCTCAAGCGTCAGCAGCGGGGCTGTGAGAAGCCTCTGGCCAGGCTGTCAGCTGGACAATGTGCTTGGCTGTGAGCCCTTGCATCAACCTGGGCTGTGCTTGGCTCCCACTGGCATACCTGGGCACGCTGCTGAAGGAGGCAGCAGTGCTACTGGGGAGGGCAGCATAAGAGGAGCTGGGGGTAGAAATCCAGCAAGGCAGTGATAGAGACGTGGATGAAGCAGCAGAAAATGAGAGAAAAAGCAGCTTGTGCTTGTGCCTTAAGCAAAATTTCCAAGGCAGGGGATGTGTGTTAGTGGAGCACAACAGCTCGCCCCGCCACATCGCCTCCTGGCCACCAGCACAAGGAGTCTGAAGGCAGAGCAGTGCGAGCAGGGTGTCCTGACATGGACACAATGCACGCGGAGCCCCAGCAGAGACGTGCCCTTGGGAGCTCTGAGTCTCACTGTCTCTTTTTGCAAGCAGCAAAGCTGCTGCTTGCGCACGTCCATCTGCAACCACATGCAAAAGCTCTCAGCTGCAGTGCTGGAGAGGTGGAAAATGAGCAAAATGAATTCACACATCTTTCCGTTTCCCTGGGACCCCGGCATTGACCATTCCCAATCCCCACCACCTCTCTGCCCATAATGGGGGAAGGAGCATTGCTGCTGCTACCGCAGCACGTGAGGGGCTCCAGCAGCACCGCGCGCGGCCAGCTGGGTTGGTTGGCCTGGGAGCATCCAGCCCTGCCGACAGGAAACCATTACAGCATGAGTCACTGCTCCAGCCTGAACTGGTTACGGCTGTGCTGACTCAGCAAAAGGGGGAAAAATGCAAGGGGAAAGCCGGTGTGGAGACAGAGCTCTGAGTCAGCCCTGCACCCCTCGGCGAGCCCCTCGCTGCAGCTGGGCTGAGTCACAGCAGCGAGGAGGAACAAGGGGCAAGGGTGATGGGGATCAGCTCTGCTTTGATAACCTCCTTGGCTGGCCGTAGCACCGATGTCAGTAACTCAAGCACACACTAACTTTGAGATACGGGAAATCTAGTGCTGAAGATGGCTAAGGCAAGACCCTCTTTCAAGAACAACACTGGCATGTGTTTTTTTGCTGCGGGATACAACCATTTCTACCCTTGCCCAGGCTGTGCAAGCCTCCAGGGGCCAAGTTTTGGTCCTGATGCTGTAATGGTGATGCTGCAGAGCCAAGCAGTGCTGGTTCGCATGCACTGCAGAGCTGCTCTGTTGCCTTACCTTCTCACCCTTCGGCCCCGGTGGTCCTATTGGCCCTGGTGGTCCCCCGTGTCCCTGTACAGAGAAGACAGTGTGTGAGGAGACAGGAACAAGCTGTCTGAGCCAAAGTCCTGCTTGGATTTCTGACACAGCCACATTTGTTACAGCTAAGAACTCTCAGGAGATGGAGGATGGAAATGAAGCTCTCACCTGGTAACCCTTCAAACCGGGCTCTCCCTGAGCGCCCATCCTTCCTGGAGCACCCTGCAGAAGCAAGCAAAGGAAGCACCATGAGAACAGCCTGCAGGTGTAACCCGCAGGCATGGGATGCACTGAGTATGAACTCTTCATCTGCCCTTTTGGATATCTTTATATCCAGATTAGCATTGTGCCAGGGAGTCCACCAGTGAGACCAGTCCCACACATGACCTAATCCTGAACTGCAGGGATGAAACATTTTGGTGTGGGTTCTGAGGGCAGGAAGGGAGTTTTCTGGGTCGTGATGAAGGCATTGCAAAAGCTCTTTATTGCATCTCTATCAATCTGCACAAAAGGGTTTAAGCCAGATCATCAGATTAAAATGAATTGCAACCTTTCCAGATAAACCCATTTAGTGTGGAAGAAAACCCTTTCCTCAAGACAGGCTGCAGAGATGTGCTCAGTCCAACGCACTGCTGCTCAGACACTGCTCTACTTGCTGTGAAATAATCCATGGAGATGTTGCCAATGAGTATGAAGGGAGAACATATGGGGTGGCCATAATTTCTGATGCAGGAAGACACTATCAGCAGAACCCTTATTCCATCATTCATTTGCTACTGTTCTGAAACATCACCACCATTCCTAGTTCATAAATAACTCCTGATCTTTCACTAAGTTCAACCAAACAAAGTGAAAAAAGTTTCCTTACCAGCCTGCAATATACGAGGAGGTTCTTTTTACTTACTGCTGCATAATGAATTAATTTGTCTCATGTAAATTAACTTTCTTCCCTCCCTGTCATACTACTGCTGCTGAAAACCTCACCTTCAGGCCCCAACTCAAACTCTTTTCCAAGCTGTATTTCCTCTTGTTGCGATTATTTTAGATGAGTCGATCAAGAGTGGGTGTAGAAAGAGGGCAGAAATCCAAGGCAGAGTTCCTTCTATCAACACAGTTTGACTTAAAAGTGCATTGAGTGTGCAGTCTCAAAGGGAAAGATCTTAGCAAAAATAGCTGTCAGACCACTCTGTTTACAAGCAAAAATCCCCAGTATTTCATCCAGTCTGGGGAATTGTACAGAACCACCACAATGCAGTGTGAGCTGGGGTCACAGGGCATCACTGCCACCACCATGGAGCCTCTCCTCTGCTGCTCAGTGCAAGTGTTATGCTCCTTTGGTCTGTTTAACATCTGCCATCATTTCACTCCCTCTGATCTGAAGGCCCTGTTGGTCTCTCTGCTCCACGTAGGCCCATCCCCAACACAGTAACCACATTTCTGGTGTTGTGTTCAACCATCTGCAGAGCTCTTCTCACCATAGGTCCCAGGGTACCTCGGGATCCTTTAGGGCCTTGGTTCCCCTTCGGCCCCTCCTTCCCTGGAGGTCCTGTCTCGCCAAGCTGCCCCTGGTAGCCCTTGCTGCCCTGCAGAATGAAAGCACAGAGGTTAACACACGACAAAACAGCTTCTACAGACAACTACAAGGGTGATGAGGGTGAGGGTGGTGAGATGCTGGCACATCCAGAGGAGTTATGGATGCCCCATCCTTTGAGGTACTCATGGCCAGGCTGGATGGGGCCCTTGGCAACCCAATCTGGTGGTGGTTGGTGTTCTGTTCATTGCAGGGGGCTTGGAACTAAATGATCCTTAAAGTTCCTTCCAACTCACACCATTATATGATTCTATGATCAATGATGAGAGAAGAAAATGAGATCTAGAGGAGGAACTGTTATCAGTGGTAGATGTTCTTACCTTCTGGCCAGGCTTGCCCTTTTCCCCCTGTTTTCCTGGTTTCCCTTCTGGTCCCTAGGAGAGCAGAAAAAAAAAAAAAGCTATTGGAATGAGAAAGCAAATAAATCCAATCCCAACCAGCACGCTGTTCACTCTGCTGGTGCACACAACCTTAACAACATCCTCACCCATCCTGTTCTACTCCCAAGGGAGCCAACAGGTTGGGTAGGCAGCAGTGCAGGCAAGGACACAGTTCCCAGTACTACAGCATGGCCAAGTTCGTCCTTGAGTTGCTCCATCACATGGATGACAAGAAAACCTCATGGCTTAGAGGAGGAAATATCTCTGTGCCCAGTGACTACAGAACATTGGTGAAAGGAGATGTTTTTCATCTAGTTATATCAAGGAACTGCAGGTGATGGAAAGCCATCACCATGTCTGTCATTGAGGATGCAAAAAGGGAATTTCAGTAGTGTTCAAAATGTGGGAACCACATTTTTTCTGACCCCTACACAGCTCTTCCTCTGGCCCATGAGCAGAGCAGCCATCTGTGCACTGCTGCTCACAGAGCTGTACTGCTCACCACCAACTAAAGCACTGAATTGGATGTCAATACTCTGGATATGGCTCTAGAATGATGGCAATGAAAATACTGCTTCAACAGCAATTCTTTACTGCAAAGCAGACAGTTTTTTCATTGTCTATCTAGCTGTCACACACAACTTTTTGATTACAGTGCAAAAGCTCTCCCTTCATACTATTATTATTGCAATAGACAGCACACAGAAATCACAACATCCGGATCTCAGCTAGAAATAGGCTGGGATGGAAAACTTCAGGTAGGAGCCACAGTGCTGAGAGAGATGCTGGCCTGCTTTGTGCACCTACACGGGTGCCTCCCTGCAGCAGACCCTGCCAGCCATCCTTGCAGATGAAATGAGCTGTGGCAAGAACAAAGTTCAGCACGCTCCCCTGAGGGAGCCCAGGGAATTTATTTTTTTAGTGTTTGGTCCCGCTGGCTGCAAGACAGACAACATATTTTGGATTTGGCTGAATCAAGCAAAAGCACCACTGAAGAAAATAACTTAAAATTTTTGGCAATCGTGATGAACATTTCAACAGCATCTACACACCAGTGCAGCATTTCTCCCTCTGCAGGGTTGGGTAAGAAGGTGTAGTGCTCACCTCTGCTGATGTCCAGAGAGCTATTGGTCTCTCAGGTGAACAAAAGCAACTTATAAATGGGGGTTTCTACTCCGATCTGAAACATGGGCCTCCTAAGTGCCTGCTCTTAACACAAAGGAGCAATTCAGGCTTTTAATAGCCCTGAAGAATTGTGTCACTCCTTCACCTTCCCAGAGGGAATGGCTCCACTTTCGATAAGTCAAACACTTCATGTGCACACCTTGCCAACATCACCAGAGCTTCACAACGGATAGGTCCCTGTGAAGACTCCACAGGTCCTGTTCTGTCTTCTCTTTCATTTTGCTTGGGGCTTTGTTTGCTATTTTTGTGCTGCCCTTTTCCAAGAGGGCACTTTTGCAATTCGTTTCCCACAGGCGATGAATGAGGGTCACCCACGTGCTGTACACTGAGTGGAGCACAAAGACATCCTCACCAATGGCAGCATCCAACTGGGCCACCCCAAGCTCAGTGTGCAGCCAACCTGACACAGGACGTGGAACCAGACACCCAACTTTGCCACGTATACATCACTGGATATGTCAGATAGGTACTGGATATTATATGTATTGGGTACATATATACCACTGCACAGCAGACCTTCTCTGCACCAATACTGAGATGCTTATTGGCCTGAAAATTTGGAGACTGAGTAGCAGTATCACTCACAAAACAAGCCATGATGAATAATGATGCAACTGTGGCAGGGGGGTTGGAGATTGATGATCCTTGAGGTCCCTTCCAACCCTGGCCATTCTGTAAGAAACAGCTATTCTGTAAGAAACTGAGATTTCTAATTAATTGCATCATATTTTTTCTTCATCAGTCTTCCTGGACTGCACAGTAAGATCTTTTGGAATTACAGGCAATGGATATTTCTTGTGAATTGGAGAAAGCCCATTTTAAGCTAAATCTGTTCCTGGCCCTGGTGATGGCTGAGTTGCCAATCTTCTCCAGCAGAATAATTTTGCAACTGAGATGTGCTCTTGAATCGCTGTGCTGCAAAGGCTCTTGAATCAAAGACTTCCATGTTACTTGTACTTGCCTCCCCAGGATCAGGGTGTGTTCCATGTGGAAAAATTGCAGGCAGCAGTGCATGGATTAGATATACCCCTTATAAATGTGCAGGGCAGATGGACGCTTCGTTGCTGCAGGAGATCACAGGGATCCCACAGCCACATTGGAGGGGTTGTTTGTACAGCCTGGTTCCCACACCTGGTACATCTCCCATAGAAGCCATGACTGAAATTTGCTTCTGCCCTGCACCCATAATGTCTTTGCTTTCAGGGAAGGCAGGTTTGGACCTTCACTCTTCCTCCTAAGAGACATTTCCAAATTGCTCCTAAAATCTGCATTCAACTTCATGCTTGAATCATGAAGTGCAGATATAGGGCTAGAATCACCTGGGAGAAGGGAAAAACAAAATGAATCTCATCTTCAACAGCCCAAGTCCTGTGCACAACAATAAACTCGATCCACAGAAGTCTGTGCTGTGTTCAGACAGGGTCTTCTGTCCCTGGTTGTTCCAGATCACCTTTCCATGTTGGTGGGGTCTCAGCACAGGTATGGGCTCTGAAAAACTCCCTGGTGCTGCACTGACCTCACTGAGCAGGGATGTTCACCATCTCCAGAATGTTCTCCTGACTCCTCCAGCTGGGGTGTGCTCCTTCTTCATGGCTGGGAATGAAATCTTGGCAGCACCTCTGGTCAGTGATAGCGTGAGGCCAGCTGTCACTTGTGGTCAATCAGAAATCATCCCATGAGGCCCTCCCACTGAGCTAGCTCTTGTTAAAAGCTTTGCTGGTATGAATAAATGGGTTCAACCATGCTGGCAACACTGGCAACAGAGACGTGGCTTGGATCCTGCAGTCTCAGCCACCTCCTCAAACGGAGAAAGCTCTATCAGCTAGGGATATTTCCATGCTCCACCAGCACTGCTTTCTAGGACTTTGGCCAGAGGAGCTCTGCTGGTGAGAGGGAAGCCTACCATATGGCTGATATTCCTGGATGTGCTTTCTCCAACTGCACAGGAATTTAGCCCAGATGAATGTAGAGACAGCTCAACATTTGCCTGGGGTTCCCAGAGACAGGGTAACTTTCCTTGTGTCGTTCCCGATGCCGTGGATGTTTGTTGCAATCCCAGACATGTCTTGGTTTGCAGTTCCAAGAAATCACTGCATTGACACATGGCAGGGATACACAGGCCATGGCCAGCTCCAAAACCATTTGGTCGCCTTCAAAAAAGGTCAGATTTCCCCTTTTCCCATTCTTCTGACTCATTTGTCCAGGAATGGAAAAACTGGGGCCATAAGAGGGGAAAAAAAACTCAACACTGATAAATCAAATTCCGTAGGATAGAATTTGTTCTGAATGCATTCTGTGATTTGTGCAGGGTCTCCATAGCCCCTCAGGGATCTGGCACCTTTTGGTGCTTATTTCACTGCAACATGAAGTTTCCAGGCTTCCCACTGTCCTGAGCAACGAGGGGCGGAAGATGTAGAGGAGTCTATACATCAGAATGATTCATTCCAGGTTCTTTTTGTTAGACTCAGATCAGCTGGGTTAGCGTGCCAAGGCACTAAACACTTGATGCTTTTATTTTTGAGGTTTGTAGACTTTTTGTTGTATGCTTTGGTGAAAAAGCAAATCTTCCTTCCAGGCTTCTTCCGTGAGCAAGATTACTTCTAAATGGTGATTTTGTGTACTGCACTCCTCATTAGAGAAGCGTGTTAGTTCCGTTTGAAGATAATGGTATTAGTGACCGGGAACAGCAGAAAGCAGCAGTTTTAACAAATTCACATGCCTTGAGATATGCTAAAATATCCCAGGGAAGCAAAATTCCATTGCCAGCTTCAGTAACGACCCAATTCTTTAAGATCTTGTAGTACAGCATTAGATGATCGCCTGTGGCAGAAGCTAAATGATTTATTTTTCAATGCAAATTGATGAGTTTTTAAGGAAAAAAAAAAAAAAAAATGAGGCTTTGGGCTGCTGAGGGCCTTGGCAGCAACGTTGGATCTCTTGCACAGCACAGTGTTAATGCGAGCAAACAGATGCGCAGCCCAGCTTTAAATTCTCAAGTCATCAACAGTTGAAACCTATGTTACAACAACAGCACGGAGAAAAACAAAATAAGGAAGTTGAATGAACTGTAGAGAGATATGCCCCAAACAGAGCCAAGCAGGGCTCTGCTGCAGGCCCAGCTTCCCCTACGCTTTGCGATGCTCCGCGCATACGCAGCAGCTCTCACGAAGTGATCTCAAAGACGGGACTCACCAACCTGGTTGGACCCAAGGAGCACTACAACTCTTGGCTCTTCAGAGGGCAGATTTCCTTTTTTTCTTGCAGACCACAACTGGAGGAGAGCATGGTGCCTGGAAAGACACCTTCCCAAATCCCATCTTGGATGGGTTCAGCATTACTTGATGATGTTATGCAGAAAGTTTCCAGGTGTTTTGTGTGGAGGTCTGAGGTCACTCCTTCCTACCAGACATGAGGCAGGAAGAAATAGAAGAACCAGAACACAGCCAGTGAGTAAAGAGAAGAAAGTGCCAATGGTGATGGGAAAAATGGTGATAGTTGGAGGCACTGGAAGCAGGAAGGGCAGAAAAGCTAAAGCAGTGAAGGTAGAAAGCATGAAACATAGGATGACCATGCCCATATTGTTCAAGGCCCAGCCAGCCAGCTCATTTAAAGGGAAATGAAAAAGCCCCATATCATTTCCTACTGCTCAGCAATGTCTCCATATGAGAACCTCTACTTAATAAACTTTGATCGAGAGAAGCCTGCCCCGTATAGGACAGTTCACAAGCACTCAGGAAATTAGTGGGATTATTGGGGCCGGGCATTTGAAGACATAAATGTTTTGGATTTATAAGAAACACATTTCCTAATCTCTCTGCCTAGCTGTAGTTTGGAAGCGGAGGAAACACAGAAGCAGCTCCTGAATGGGTATGGGGAAAGAAGAAAGACTCAACTATTCTTCAGAAGAAAGACCTGATTGTACTGTAAGATTCAGAGGGCTTTGCTGGGAGCACTGGGAAGCAATGGGCCCTTGGCTTGCTTGTGGAAACCCGAGTGGTGAGTGCAGGTACAGTTGCCTGGTTGACCTCAAAGAGAAAGCGAGATGGGGAAATCCTACAAGAAGACGTTGGATGGAGAAACTACTCCTAGCATCACCATGACCTTCTTTCCAGCTGAGTTCCTCAACTTAGAATACGGAAAGCAAACCAAAACCTTGTACCCCAACCTCCCTGCTTCAGAGCGAGTCCTAATCTGCATGCAGATGTTACTCTGAAATATTCAATTTTTGATTTTGTGGATGAAAACATCTATTTGACTCATTCTTTTCTAAGCAGTCACAGCATAAGGTAGCAAAGAGGACTGCGTGCAGAGCTGTGCTCTGAGTTGCTCTGGTTTGGGCCAATAGCTCTGAACTGCTGCTCATTTGTTGTCTCTGAAAAAGCCTTTTTTCTCCTTTTTCCTCTATTTCCTCATCCCTAAGGCAGCCCATGAGACAAAGATGGTGGCTTGATGGATGGATGGGAGGTGAAGGAGAAGTGCAAGCCCTCAACCACTGAGCTTAGAAGCTCTCATAAAAGATGTTACCAAAATGCCCCAAAGAACTGGACATTCTGGAAACTGACAACTGGGAAGAAAGAAACAGAGAGAGCACTTGGGCAGGATAACTCCTATTTATGCCAACGAGCACTACTCAGGTCATTTTTTCCTTCCTCAAACAACAGGGGTTAACATCTTCCTTCTGAAGGACACAAACGCCCTGGGGTTGTGGAAGAGGAGGGGAATGAAATCCTCTCTCTTGCAATAAGGAGGGGAATCTTGGAGTAACTGCACAAAAAGCGCGTCTCCTTCGTCTGAGTCAGGAAAGAAACCGTGCCAAGTCAATGGGATTTATTTCAAATTCTGGCTCATTTCAACTCCTATTAACTCTAAATGAGGACCAGCTGGGAACAGCCTCCTTCCCAGGCGGCAGAGACCCTGCAGCACCGACCAGCACGCATCTAGGACCGATGGGATGCAGGGATGGCTGTGGCACACTCTAGGGGGCTCAGAGCATTGGGTGGGCTCAGCCACAGCACCTAGCTATAAATCTTCCAAACACCAAAATCCAGCACGTACCTCCCCATCAAATGAGATGTTTAGATTTCCACAGAAGACGAACCTTGGGCCATTGGAGAAGCAGCTGTTACTAGAGCTTAAGAAGGACTGCAGATGAGGGCAGTGTTGCCCTGGGATTGCAGCACTGCTCCCAGAAGGAGAAGGAGAACCCGGGGGGAGCCCTTCACCGACCCTCGCTCCAGCCCTATTCAGAGCAAAGGGCTTAAGCACATTTACTTCATTCCAGAGCTGCCCCATTCTCCTTTGATTTTTGATCCAGCTCAGCCAAGGACAACCCCATGTTCGCGAGTTTAAGGGGCTTCTTCCAGTAGAGGCTCCACAGACCAGTGCACAAACCTTGACTTTTCCAGGAAACAACAGCTCAGCACATTATCAGAAAAACCCCACAGCTTCCTGTATGGATAACTGAGGCTAATGCCAGAAGTGACTCCAGGACCCATTATTTTCAGAAAGCTGAGTGCCATGTCACTGCAGTGATGCTGCCGTCTGTGGCTGAGCTCATGCGTTCACAGTGAATGGCTGGACTCCGTGACAGCAGAGCAAGGAGCTTTGTTGCAGAAAATCTTTGAATCATGTTTTCAGTGGCAGGAAACAGAAAAGAACAAAGAGCAAAAAACCACTCTGGGACAAACTCGGCTGTAAGTGCTGTTTAGACAGCTTTATACTAGAGCAGTGTGTTGGATGAGAATTAACTTCTGCCCAGCTCAGCTCAGAAATCAGGTCATCTCAGCTGTGTCCACAGTGTGGTGTTTTTGGAGAAAAAACGTGAATTCAGAGCAGAAGCAGCACATCTTCCTTCCACTTCAGGATTTTAGCTTGTAGATGATGGGGAAACAAGAAGAGGAGCATGTGTAAGCCAATGGGAGATACTGTCCTCAGAACACCACCCAGGACTGTGCATGGGGAGTGACACAGCTGAGCCCACAGGGCTGCAGCCAAGAGCCACGCGTGTTCCCAGTGCTTCTCAGCTGGAGAGTGGCTTTGCCCTTTCCAAAACACTTTGAGTTCCCTCAAAAAGCCTTCTCAGATCTCCACCCTGGTCCAGTTCTGTCACTCAACCTTCTGGAAGAGCAAACAAAAGTACTTTGACCATGTCACACCCAGCAAAGGGATTTACCAGCCCTTGGAGCTCCTCTGGTTTGTTGATACACATCTGCACCATACAGCACACACAGCCAGATCTGCTCTGATGTAATTGTTTATGGCCATTTTTACCACTGGAGCATCTGGCTCAAAGCTCTCTGCGTCCTGATGTGGCTTGAATGACACTGCAGATAGAATTTCAGGTTAAAAAGGAAGTGGAAAAAGAAAAGAGCTCAGCTCCTAATTTTGCTGAACAATGAGGGATTTTCTTGTTTCAGAGCATGTTGCATTTCATTACCTACAGGCTCTCCAATTGCTTTCCTGGAACTGTAAAAACCTTGCTATCAGATGTCGGCTTTGTATGACAACCAGCACATTATGAAAACCACAGAGCGCAGCCACGGAGCAGCTGGAAACCCACCGCCTGCCTCCTGCCAACTGGCCTGGGCCCTTTGTGCAGGCAGCAGCGGGTCGACCTGCACAGCTGGCTGCAACCTCTGCTTCCTTTCATCCTTTGTTGTAAAGCGTGCGATTGACAGGCAGTCAGATCCTTTGGAAATGCACGTTATTCTTCAGCAATGCTCAACATGCCCAACGTCGGTTGGGTATTTTGGACTGCAAGGCACTGTTCCCCTTATATGATTACCAGCTATGATGAATTAGCTTTTCATTTTGGTGAACTACATGGGTGCTTGCAGTGCTGATGAACACCTTGCTGGAGCTCGGAGAGCTGCTCCATCTTTCATGCATCCCCATCCCACCTTGCTGACTCTGCAGGGGACAACACCTGCTCCCCTCACTGTTGACCTGGACCTGCATCTCCAGTCTCCAATGGGGGATGTCCAACCTGGTGCTCTGCAAGGGGAAGAGATTACCACCTCCTTGTTGCTCTCACTTGGTCAATCAGAGGTGAAGTGGCCAAGTCTGGAAGAATCAAGATGAAGTGACAGCAAAGAATTGGCATTAGAGGAAGTGGGAAACCACTGCAAAGAGAGATCAGGTGGGACAGCAGCTCAGAAGGGATGCACATCTCTGATGGAAACTCTGAAATCTCAGCTGGATCCTGCACTTAGCTGTACGTCAGTGCTTCAGATGCTTTGACTCCTCCCTCCCTACCAGAGGGACAACTGGCAAAAGCAGGACCTAGAGCTGAATGGAGCAGTGTAAACTTGGACAGACCAAAAGATAGAGGATACTTGTGTGTCACAGCTCCAGCTGCCTCGAGCCCTGCCAGCCAGAGCTGGGAGACTCATGGGCCATCTCCGTTTGTTTGCTGAAATCCACTGGCTTTGAAATGTGCACAGACTATCCCTGGAGACTCAGTTGGGGCCTCCCTGCTGCTTTTGTTTGGGATTTAAAAACCGGTTTGCAGATATGCTAACACTGGGGATGGCTGAGCCAAGTTCAAGCTAATGATCTTTGAAAAACGTTTCCTGAGCACCCAGGGAAGCTTGGGTGCAGTTGGCCAGTAATGTACCAGCTTTGGCATGGCTTCCTGGAAATAACAACCTTGCTCAGCAAAGCCAGGCCCGTAGGACCAATTGCTGGGTGAAAGCCTCTTTCTGCATGACCCAGTAGAACTGTGTGGCTCAAAGCAAGCGCTGCCTCCTCCCATTCCTCTTGCTGCTCCGTCGCCAAGTGGTGTGCGAGTTCCTACGAGCCCAGCCAAGTTCTACCTGCTCTGGGGCCACGTGAGGAGCTGCCAGCACCAGGCCTTTCCCCCAGGCCAGTATGTGCAAAGCAGGCTGAAAATGTACGGCCAGATCCTCATTTCCTACATGTGTCCAGAGCATACAATGCTGAAGAGCCTTTTTCCTTTAGACATAAGCAAGATCAAGATGAAGTCTAAACATGCCCTTGGTGTTAAGGAAAATTCTTCAGGAAGTGGTTTAGCTGTAGTGGTTTGCAGGGCGAGAGCCAAGCCAAGGTGCTGGAGAAGTTTGTCTATGGCTGTGCATGAGCATCATCTTCCTTGAGGCAAAATGAACCTTTTCCAGCAGCAGAAGGTGAGCTGCACACCCCCACATGCAGGTCACTTCGTTGGCACAGTGAACCAGTCGGATCCTGCCGTCTCTGCCACTAACAGCACAGAAGCATTAACATCTCCACTATCACCTCTGTAGATGAGCAGGTATCTCAGCAATACTGAGCAGCTCCTTGCAAATTCTGGTCAGGAACTGGTCACTGTGCAACCTTAGCATTTGCCCTTGTGTGAACACGTTCAAGTTTTTCCCCTGGTTAGACTTTTCCTATCTTTCTCCATCAGCCTTGAGAATGTCCATCCAGGCATGGTGGTTGTGGTGTGCCTTGAAGAGATTTGTTTGACTTTTCATCACAGCTTCCATTCCTCATTTGGAAAGGAGTGGGTTGTAGCTATCACTAGTGGTTTGCATCTCTGATCCATGAACTTGGCAGAAATCTAAGGAAGATCCCACTAACGCTTTTACATTTTGGTGGTGATGGATCAACAGTTGGACGCAATGATCTTAGTGGTCTTTTCCAATCCTAACAAGCCCCTGATTCTACAACTTCCTCCGTGGGAAGCTAGGATGAAAAACTCCAAGAAAGGAAAAAAAAAAAAAAAAAAAAAAAAGGAGGAGAAAAATTATTTGTACTTTTGTCAGAGGACTTCCATCTCTAGATTACCTCAGCGAGCATGGAACAGCAGCCTGTGCATTAGGTAATGGCCCGACGCTTGGCAGCAGGCAGCGCTATCTGGAGCCCTGTGGTCTCTGAAAGTCTGCTCGAGTTCAGACATACGGATATACAAAGGAACATATTAAAATAGTAGATGGAAATATAGCACTTTGCAGTAAAAGAAAAAAAAAAAGAAAAAAAAAAAAGGAGTGATTATGAGCGGGAATCTTGGCTCTGTGGACTTTTTTTTAAAATAAAACAGAACGGCATCATGTTCCCAGGGACATGCTGGCAAACAGTCTGCGAGAATCTATATTTTATATGCTATAACTTAATATGACTTTTGCATGATTTTAGCACTTTTATTGGTTCTTAACTGTGCACAACATAAACACATGGAGCTGCCAGAAGCTGTACCCACCCTGCTAAGGGCTCCCTGCGGGCTGTGGACGCATTTGGGGCAGGATTACAGCCTTGTTCTGCATAGCTATGGAGTTTCCACCTTCTAGTCAAGTCAGTGCTCCAATCCCCATCTCAGCTCCAAAACAACACAAATTCAGCCCCTTTGCTGCTTCCGTTCCTCACACTTTTCTCCTTGCCTTCCTTTTAGCCAGCCACAACATCACCAAAGGCACAAACGATGTGCTCTAGCATTGAGCACCCACCCCGTGCTCAAGGGCACTGCAGGAATTATGAGAAACAAATCACTCATAGACTCCCCACTTTGGGTAGAAGGATCTGGCTTTGCTGCAGAGCAGTCTGCTGGCACTGGGCAGCATTGCTCCAGACCCGGTACCACTAAACGAGCCCCAGGCTGGATCCTGCCCTACTCCTCCAAACAGAAATGAGTGAGGGCAAATCAGAAACGAGTGAGTGATCCACATCTTGATGACCAACCCTCCTCCTATTTGCATGTTCTTTTTTTGCAAAAACAGTTTACTTTGTGCCAACACTTGATCGAGTCATATCTTGGACTACATCCTGCCCTAAGCAGTGTCCTGGTTCACTGCTTGCATCTCCCACTCAATCTGCCCCCACATGTTTTGCTGCAAGATGGCATGTCCTGTCACAGAGTATTAATATCAGTGGTAATGGCTGTCCTTGCAATAATAAATAAAACGATGACTTAAGAAAAAGCATATTTTGCTCTTGCTAGGGTTTCAGTGCATTCCAGCTTCCCAGACACAACATTGCATGCTTTCATTTGTGCCATGGTTGCAGAAGGCTCTCAGCCCTTTGTAGGAGCTGCTGCCTTCTGCAACCCAGGGCTCACTGTGTGCCCCACATCTGAGCAGGGGGACACAAAAGGGAGCCCACACTGCACATCTATGCCGTGCTTCAGCCATGAAGGTGAAAATCACTCTACACACAATGGCTAGAGACAAGAGCATGAAGCACTCATTGCCGACCCCCCTGGGGGATCACCCCCTGTTTGGGATCACACAGATGGAGAGGGGCAGGAGCTGTGCTGGGCTCGTGCACCCACCCAGCTACCTGCAGTACACACAGGCTGTCTGTGCAGCCAGGAGGAGAGCTCCAGCTGCTCCAGGAACCCCATGGACCGTCTGGTGGAGGTGAGCAGGATGCTTTCTCAGACTCACTCGGACACCTGTGATGCCAGGATATCCAGGAGGCCCTTCTTTTCCCTTCAGTCCTTCAGTGCCTTTTTCTCCTTTCTCTCCATCCAGGCCTTGCTCTCCTTTGTCTCCCTGTGGAAGAGAAGAGGTGGGAGTTTGCATGCCCACACAACACATGGGTCACCATACATGGCTCTTGCGAGGAAAAAAAACACAGTCCATAATTAATATTTCAGGAGTCTGGGAGGAAAAGAGCCTGCAAGCAAAAGGATGAATGAGAATGAGTCATAATACACTTGACATTTAACAAAATGAGCAAAACCATGTTTTTTAAAAAAAATCTCTTGGCTGGAGGAGGAGGAACTCCCCCATTACATAGGGAAATGTGAACTTTGCTTCTCCTGCAGTGAGGCCTGAACCTCCCACATGAATGAGACAGTGAACAAGATCTGAAAGAGTCCCCTGCCTCACCCAGGAGCCCTGCACTCCAGATGCTGAAAGACTGAATGGGTGTAATGGGTTTATCTGGAGGGGCACCTGGCTCTTGCAAGGGCTGGGATCAATGTCATGAAGCTGTCACCTTGCCCTGAGAGGGTCTCGTGGTTGGAGCAGTGGATTATGGCAAATCTCTGCTCCTCTGCTTTTACAGCTGATGGCACATCTCATGGAGATGATGAAAAGGGCAAATTCTGCATTGACAGTGGCACCAGCCTTGATGGCAGCACTGACAGCCAACTGGTCATGGTGGCTTTGTTACCCACTGTGTTAGAGCAGAGCCACGTCTCTACTGGTCACACCAACATCTCTGCAGCAAGCAGTGGCTCTTCTGCTGCCCAGAGACACGTTCAGGTTGGACTGATCATCTCCAGATGTCCTTTCCAGTCCTTGTGGTTCTGTGAAACCTGGCGTGGTTCAAGAGCTCTTAGGGATGGCAAGAGAAGTCAGAGGATTTGACTGTCTTTAAGGGAGAATCTTTTGGTCCAACGTTCAGAGATAAGCAGAAATGAAGACACATGGCAAACAGCTTAACCAGAATGAAGCAATAAAGTGCATTGTTGTGGGACCGGCTGCTTTTTCTTTCCATGGAACAAAACAGTTGGCCTGTTTGGAAAGGCTGGCTGTGCAAGGACAGAAATGGAATGCTGTTCCAAAGGCAAGGTAGCAGCTCACAGCAGTTAGATAAAGAGAGCAATGCAAGCTCTGAGCAAGCACCTGGGACTTTGCCAGGATGAGGGGGATCCAATTTCTTTTCATGCAAACAATGCTCTGGTCAGCAGTACAGGGGGCAGTGATGGACAATTTTTTGATTTCCCTTGCTAGGCCCAGGAATTCCTAATTAGTTGGAAAGTTAATCTGTAAAAACTCAAATAAAACAGACAAATTGTTGGAAACTATATATTAAAGAAGTTGACCTTTTTGGAGATCTGATCATATGCCAAAAATGTGGGTAGAGGAGTGAAACACGAGGAGTCCATTATATGTGTCTGCAGAAAAAAAATATCCTGACTTCTTATTTCTAAATAAATTAAGCCATCAAAGAAGCAAGGGGGTAAGGGAACACTGCACCAGAATACCCTCCCTGCTGTAGAACCTATACATCCCAAAATTTACCTTGGCTCCGTCTGGACCAGGTGGCCCACTGTCCCCTTCCAGCCCCATTTCTCCCTGCAAGACAGAAGCAAGCCACATAAAGCTGTGCCCAAACATACTTTTCCCCCATGCTTTCATCAGATGACTCTTGATCTTAGCCCTGAGAAGGGACAATAGCCTCAGCCAGCTTAGGCTCTGCATTCATCCCTACTCCATCCCACAGAGCAGCCAGTGTCTCCCTACTTGGTGGAGCATCAAGAGCTCATCTCAAGCCAACGGGCTCCGTAGGGAAGGCAAAGACTCAAGTGGGGCTGGGAGGGTTATGGGATGCCTGGGAGAGGGGCTCTATGCCCACAGGCTGTGAGTGAGCAGGGACAAGAGCTTCTGAGGAGCTGATGAGATGGAGAAGTGCCACCAGAAGGGGGGTACTCACTCTTTGACCAATGAGGCCTTGCTCTCCAGGAATTCCCAGCTGGCCAGGATCACCCTAGAAAGAAGGCATCACAGACAAGGAGACAAACTGCTTACTGATGGTGAGAATGGGGCACTGAATGCCTGTCAGGGCACTGAGGGGAGATAGAGGCTGGAGGGCTCTGGCAGGGGTAAAAAGGTGCTTTATGCAAACCACTGTGCTCTGTTCCACTGATGGTGTGGAGGGACAGCCAGGAGCACAGGTCAGAATGCCATTGACATGCTAGCTCTGGTGAAGCCTTGGAGGATTTGCCAAAGAAAAAGAGGCATAGGATGGGGCAGGGGGTAGGGACTGAGGAACAGCATAGAAGAAATTGCATTTCATCCTCACAGAGTCTGCTCACAAGCTCTCTATGTAGGAGCAAACCTTCAAACCAAGCATTAGGGGGGACAAAATAAAATTAACCTCCCTGTGAGTTGCTCTGCACAGGGACCTTTGTCAAATAAAGAGATGTTTTCTGAAGGCCTTTCCGTGTAGACAAGAAGGTGCATTCATGGCCCTGAAGCAGAGCACCCTCCCCCATGACCACTGGAGGAGCTCAGTCCCCGCAGAGCTGAGGCTTGGGAACTGGTAGGACTTTGTCTGAGGGTATTTTTACACTTGAGATCTCAGCTCTTCTTGTTCCACATTGGAAGCTGCCTAGATCTCTGGGTCTCGAGGACTTCCGTCTCCACTCAGACTTGGGATTTAAGACAGAGCTGAAATTCATTGCCAAGCTCCTTCTCAAGCTCTGATAGGGAAACTGCACAAATGGTTTTTCTTACCTTCATGCCAGGTTCACCTGCGAGGCCAGGTTGTCCCATTGGGCCAGGCGGTCCCTGTGAAAAAAAAAAAAAAAAAAAAAAAAAAAAAGACAGACAATGAAAAAAACCTTTGTAACCAAGCAGAAAACAAGATCAAAGACATAATTCCTTTAGCAGAGACCTCCCGGGACAGCACAGTCCTGGTTGCAATGCAATCACCGCCCTGGAGCTGGCTCAGGGTATGCAGCATCAAAGAGGCACAGCCTGGCTCCTGCGAGGGCTCTGTGCATCTCCCACGCCCCCATTCTCCCCTGTAACTCCTTCCAGCCCTCTGCTTGCTAAGGCTGCTGATCCCGGCAGAGGGGCTGGCACCCCACTGACAGCCAAAACCTATGGGAAGGTAGGCAGATAGAGGGAAGGTGTTCTTCCTTGATGTCACAGCTTTGCAATAGTGGGGCCACTCAACATCTTTGGCACCACTGCCAATTGGGAGCTTAAATCTTTGTACATTTTCTACAACCCTGGGAAGAATGACAATCCATAAGACAAGACCAAAGCCTGTCTTTAAAGGATTCCAGGGGGTTATTTACTTAGGATATTTACTTTCCAGACAGCACTCTCCCTTCTCTTTGCAGTATGGAATAAAGGAAAAAAGAGCACATAGTCAAAGGGAGCACTCGGCTGCCCAGGGAAGGGAGCCAGTTCCTGGCTTGCTGCAATGGATTTGGGCAGAGGAGGGAGCAGTGTGAGTGTTGGGTTTATTAACAAATGGTCAAGTCACGCAATGAGAAAATTCAGGCTCCAATGAAAGCAAAAATCCTGCTTTAGTTTCTCCAGAAGTGCCAGTGCAGAGAAAAAGACACAGATTTGAATAAAGCTCTGTACTTTCTTGGTTGGCAGCATCCATAGTGGCTTGGTAGCAGCTTTCCAGCTCCCCAGTGTGGTTTACCATGCTCAGAGCCCGCTCCATCCAGTCTAGCAGCCATGAGAATGGAAACTTTCATGACTCATACACTTTGCAGTAGGCTGTATTAAAAGGTACCTTTGCTGCTGTTTTCACAACCAAGTGAAACATCATGGCTGCTTTACAGTTTCCATACAGGCATGTATGGAAAGGAGCTACCAAGGAGAACTGGTACACTCAGACAAAAATCCTGATATTTCATGGAGAATCAAATAGATCAGAATCTGTAGATGAGCTAGGGGGAAGCCATGGGGCATCTCCTGGAATCCATCAGGACACAGCAGCTGCTGCTGCTTTGGTTATGGTGTGTTTGTGCCATTGCTTCATGGCAACACTAACCCAAAAAGCACTGTCAGCAGCAAAGGCGTTTCTCAGAGCTCCTTTCACTGCCTGCAGTGACTTGAGAAGGGACTGCCTTGGCCATCCACGACTGTGCCTTGCCAGCAAAGGGACCAGTGAGCAGGACAGAAAATACCACAGTTTGTTCCTGGCTCTGTATTGTGGTATGGTGGGGGTGGTAGAGCCATGCCTGGGATGTGTTTGTGAGAGCTTTGAAATGTAGCTCTTGTTGCGAAGATGGGGAGGCCCAGATACCAGCTGTGTGTCTATGGTCTGAGATGAGAATGATGTTTGAATTTCTGTCTCTCACTGTTTGCTTTGGAAGTTGAAATTCAGACTTGAGGGAAGTCTTTCCTGCTCATGTCCCTGGGTGTGGAAGGTTGCACCTCTGTCACCTCTGTCAGAAAGTGCCTCTCTCTAGGTGAAGGAAAAAGAAATAAGAGCAAAGACCAGACCTACCTTATGGCCAATTTCTCCCAAAGGTCCAGGTGGTCCCTGTGGTCCTTGTGGACCCTGGAAAACAGAGACACAAGGTCCTTTTCATACAACTGTTTTTATTTCTGAAGGGCACCATTTCCTGTAAGGTAAAACACCAGTTCCCTCCCACATCACAGCAGAGCTATGGGCAGCAAGATGGAAAGACCACAGTGGGTGTACTTAAATCACCACAACAGTTCAGAAGGCCCTTCACCATCTCTCTCCCACCTATAACAACTGCAGTTGGTAATCTGGAAGTATCTGGTATGCTTTCCTGTCTCTGTCCTGGTCCGTCTCATAGACACAGATGGCAGGAGACAACTCTCATCCTGCTTTAATGGGGAGGGCACTTCCCCAAATCTGTATCTTCATCTGACATCTCCCAGTGCCTCCCCAAGGCTGTGGGCTCACTTCTGTCACTGCAGCCTCCCTCCTGGTCCCCATCCATTCCAACTCTCATTTCATCTGACCCTGTCTCAGACCCAACCTTGCCTTTCTTTCCTCCATTTTCTTCCAAAATCCAGCCCACTCCTACACTCTCCATGCTGATCCATGCCTCTTTTATGCTTTTCAGGGATCTGACATCATCTTTCCTCATGCCTTATAGGGCTCTAGCCAAGTCTTTCACATCTCTGACCTCACTGCAACTGGCAGAGACAGAGAAATTGGGAGTGGGAAGGAGTAGGGACAGAGAAAGCAATGAGGTGTTTGTGTGTGACAGATGAAGAGAGAGTCATAAGGTACTTGCCGGGTCGCCTGGTGCCCCTTTTGCTCCTGGAGGTCCAGAAGGCCCTTGGATACCCTAGGAAAAAGAAACACACCAAGGTCAGCTCCAACCCCATGGCAATGCTCCATGTCTCCCGGCAGTAACATGCATCTCAAAAGCTCCAACAAAGAGTGGAGAGGTGGTCCTGTAAGTATGAGATGTCAGAGTCTTTCCTCCAGGACCAGGACCCAAAACTTAGGAAGTGGAGTGAAAATGAGTTTCTAAAAGGAAGCACTCTCATGGATACTTACTGGAAAGCCACGGGATCCTGTCTCCCCAGTCTCGCCCATCTTCCCCTGTGAACACATAGTGACAGATGTTAGCAGCTGGATCCATGCTCAGACACCTGTGGTGCTTTGGCCAGGAGAAGCTGCAGGTCCCTGGGCACTATGTGCACCCGTGGAGGGGTCTGACACCTTGCCACACTGGGCAGGTGCTGGCTGCAGTCGTACCTGCAGCCCATCTGGCCCCAGCTTGCCTGGCTCCCCTGGACGGCCCTGCAAAGCAAAAAGACAAACACACGTTGGCAGGAGCACAAATGGTATCGGTGATGTTCTTGCATTTTTCTGCACCAGACATCCCTTCCAGTTCCCTGCAGCTCTTGAAAGGCTGATTGCCCAGCACTCTGCCCTGATGAGCCCCCCAGCCAGCAGGCAGTTTAGGCAATGAGCAACATGACCCAAGTCTCTTTGAGCAAACACTGCTTTGGAGGAAGGTTTTGCTTTTGTTGCATAAAGGACTCGTTCCTGCTGGCTGGTGCTCACGGTGCCATTGTGACCTTGGTCTGTCCACAACACAGCCAAGAGCAGTCTCAGCCAGGCTGGTGCTCACCTTGGCGCCTCGTGACCCTGGCTCGCCTACTGGTCCTTCAGGCCCTCTGGCACCCTGGAAAAAAGGCAAAAGAGAGGAAAAAATGAGGGTTTGGCTCACTGGGAAATACAGCAGCACCCTAGCTGTGGTCTGGGGAAGCCAATCATGTGTAGGGAGGCTGAGCAGGGCAGTCCAGGGCTCAACAGATCCCTTCTGTGCTTTGTTCTGTTTCATTTCCAACCATTTGCCAACACACAGTACCAGAACATTTTTATTCCCTTTTAAACTTAATTACCAGCTGCAAACCAAAGCCAGAGGAGAAAGGTGTGTGAGGAACAGCCTTACTTTCAGGCAACACTTACACAATGACGGCTTTGCAGTGCACAGGCTCACAGTTCTAGCCTTATTGATATCAGATCTCTTCCTATAAACACTGCTTTTCCAACTGCTCCTTGGCATATCTCACTGCTTCGTGGTCACAACTGGGACAATAAAGCTACAAAACGGTGGGGTCACCACCCTCAGAGGTTTTCAAGAACCATGGAGATGAGGCACTGAGGGACATGGTCAGTGGGCATGATGGGGCTGGGTTGGGGTTGGACTTGGTGATCTTAGTGGTCTTTTCCAAGCTTAGCGATTCCATGATTCTATAACGAAACACACAGAAAGGTACACGAGTTCCCAGCTGAAGTTACAGCTCCCTGCTCTTTAAGGAAGGGGCTGCTGTCAAGAATCAGGCAGTGCCTGTGCAAGTGCATGCCAGAAGAAAAGCAGCTGGCCATGCCTGCTTTGTCACCTCTGGTCTTGGGGCCAGCATCTGTACCTGGGTGGGTCCAAGAGGCAAGAGAGACCTGAGGTGCACGGGACACCCAAGGTGCTCATGGAACCCACAAGAGCCCAGGTGCCAAGGGATCCCGGTGAGCTCATGGTGCAGCTCAGGCGTGCTGCAGGAGGGGAAGATGCTCTCCCAGAGGGTCTCAGCTATGAGAGCCCTGGTCTTGCAAAGAAGACCCATGACTGAGTTTCGAGCTGCAGCAGAGCTGAATGCACAGCCCTCCGCACCGCTCGAGCCCCAGAAACCCACATGTCACACTGATGGAGAATAAACAGAGCCGTGGTCAGGCAAAATAAAATGGTATAAAAAGGGAATACTGAGAGACTGTATTAATGCACGGCATGTTCACAATCAGGCTGTGATCTCAGCTGGGACTCTCAGGCGCTACTGCAATATAAATAATAAATAATAACACAGAGCGGTGCTAGAATGTAATGGTAAGAGGAATTCTGAGAGTGGGCCAGAAATAGAGAAAACAGGAGCCAATGTACTTAATCGGGATGCGAGCCCAGTGCCAAAAGTAATAAGAGCATCAGGGAGCCAACGCGTTAGAAAAGCAACTCCAAAATGACAGGCACGGGGAGAGACTCACAAAGAACGGCAGTGTAACAGCAGAAGATGCACAGGAAACTTGGCCAAATTGTTACAGCAGACAAATGCTGTCAATATAAAATAATGCAAAAACTTCCACCGTGCTTGGCAAAACCCTGTGCCGCCGAGCATACCAGAGACAAACTAACCAAAATCCTGCACCGCACGTCAGTAAAACACAGCCCTGCCTGGGCTGCGGGACAGACGGACGGAGGGACAGTGCCCCAGCACAGCGCTGCAGCCAGGGCTGCTTGCCGTATCCACATTTCCTCCAGCAGAGCCCTATCAGCAGCATGGCAGGACCTGCCAGGGCAATCTCCCTTCGCAGCAGTCACCTGGCTAATCCCATCACAACACATCTCATCAGCGCCTGACCCAAAAGAGGAGAAAGTGACCCCGTGTTCGCAAATGCATGTGGCAAGCTTCATCTTCCCCAAGCCTCCTGTGCTCCAACCCAGGACGAAGGCTTCCCCTAATTTGCCCTGACAGGGAAGGCTGCATTCAGCCAATTAGTGAAATCTTCAAATCTCTCTTCTCCTGACAGTGCTGGTTAGAGAGGGGTGAGTGAGGTCCTGGCAGCTCTCCAGCCCTCCTGTGCCAGTGCTGCAGTGCATGGCACGCTGCCTTCCCCGGGCACACGAGGGCATGCAGGGCATGGACTCGTCTTGAGAATGGGGCAGGAAATGCAGTGGGAATGGTTTTCTTGCTGTTGTCAGCATGTGAGGGACATGGTCAGTGGGCAAAGTGGTGATAGGTTGATGGTTGGTCTTGATCTCAGTGGTCTTTTCCAGCTTCAATGATTCTGTGATTTCCAGGAGCCCATGGAACAGTGAAGGAAGCTTTTCTTTGGTCCATGTGAACATTTGTATGGCAGTGTACAGCTCAGGGGAGGTTCTGCTGGGCCACGGCTGCACACACAGTGTGAGCTTTGAGCAGCTTTACAAAGCAAACAGGAAAAAAAGAGGGGTTAGATGGAGACCCATCTGCTCCTTTGGGCTGTGCAGAGATGCAGGTTCACAGCTGAGGGAGATCTGAGAACCTGCTTACCTGCTGGGGTCAAGGTGTAGCTCAATGGCATTGCTATGTCCATCCCAAAGCAGCACATCCAAAATCACAGGGTCGTGCTGGGGCAGTGCCACCAGACCAGATGACACCTTTTATCCACTTACTGACATTTCACTACCATGGTCCAGCCAAATGAAAAGCAAGCAGACTGAAGACTGGAGACATCACCAGCCACAGATCCATAACTAACTCTTCCTCAAACATGCCTAATGCTTTTCCAGCCAACTACCAAGATCCCTGGGAGCAAACCAAAAACACCTCTGCTATTTCTTCATAGGCAATTTTTCAGCTGGGCCTGGAATAAACAACCACTTCCAGGGTGCTTACATAACACCACAAATCCCCTGTGCTTATGAATTCCTGCAGTTTGTGATGCTGCAGTGGAGATGGCTGGCAGGGAGACAGCAGTCCTCCACCAGGTGCACAAGTCCTATCTCCTCTCTGCAGGCTGCACCTGGGCAATAGTGATTGCAGGACGTGGTGGCAAGGTAGAAAAGAGAAATGTTGCTTGGGACTTGGAAAGACAGCATCCCATCCAGCAAGAGGAGAAAACTCCACAAACATGGCTATTTTGGCCAGAAGAATGGAGCATGGCCACTTCACAGAAGGTTAGGCATATGTCCAAGAGCTATGAAGAGGGATGAAGGGAAGGAAGGCTGGACTCTCAAGTCCCGGTTCCTCATCCTTTGCAAATCAAAGAGGGGATGTCATGTCTGTGGAAGACTGCTCAGTATTGGTTGGATGCACAAAGCAAAGAGATGGGGAGGAACAATGACTTGTCATGACTGAAAAGAAAGTCACAGTTCTTTAAGGATATTCTTTTCAAAAGTTGTACTTCTATCCTGACAACTCAAAAGCTATCACAACATAAATACAGACCCCAAAAAGGCTCCATTGTTCTTGACAATCAAAACCATATTTGCTATTTACGTTTTCTTCAAAAGTGAAATTGCTTTAATGAAGTCTCCACAAACAGAGCTCATGGAATCCACAAACATCTGGCAGAGGCTGCCTTCATGTTTCCACTCTGAATTGAATTACATCCCTTCTGTAAGCGGGGACAGACAGAGGGTAATGTCTGAAATTACAATTGGGGACCATTTCCCCATCCTGAGAAAGCCAAGAGCCAGAATAGCAGCACAAAGCAAGCAAACACAGAATACTGTGTGCCTGGAATATCTTCTGAGAGTACGAAGAGAAAGAAAACGTGAGAGACAGAGATACAAACCAGAAATCCTCCAGGCAGGAGATCTGCCGGTCCTTACAACAACTTTCCTGCATCATATTCACTGAAATCTGTAGGATCCAAATTCCCTTTCACTGCTGGGGTTCTTAGAAAGGATGCCCGTTTTGCAAATTCCATAGGGATTGTATTACTGTGGTTCTGGAGAGGAAACACAGCCCATGGCTGCCAAGCTGAACATCTCTGACATGTGGTACATCACTCTGGGGATGGACATTGCTGGCGGGAGTGGTGTGCTGCAGGATTGCTCCTGAGGGCTTGGCACCCCACCTCTGCATCCAGCTATCTCCAAACCCAGCTCTCTGCTGTGCCAGCCGACCTCTGTCTTGGGAACTGGATCCAGTTTGGCTCTTGATTTAAGAGTGTGATAATAAATATCCCCTTCATCCCCCCTGCTGGTACAAGTGGAACTGAAAACGGCCCGGTCAGGCAAACCTTCCCAGTGGCTCAAGGACTTCAGGCCAAGAGAGATGTAAGAAACTGAAGAGGATCGGACCTGATGAACGTTATGGATCCCTTCCAGCTTGTGTTGTTCTACGATTGCATGACAGGAGCGAGCCTTGCACAAGTCAGAAGCCCAACACTGCGGTGGTGCAGCTGCTGGTAGCAGGGCAATCCTGTCCCAACGCACATCAGAGCCTCTGGCAGACATACTCAATGTGCTCCCACCTCTCCCAGAGCCCGCACAGCCGGCAGCCTGGGATTCATTCAGAAGGCATTTCCCGTTCAGCTCCCTGCTGCACTTTTACCTTGAGATATTTTCCGCCGTCCACTCAACGCCTCCACTTTCTCATCCGTCTGCTCACGGACAGCCTGGGCAGCTCAATTAATCGCCGTGTAGCACACAGAAACCAGGATCTCAGAGGTTCTCTGAGAGCAGGGACGCAGGGAGCTTCCTCTGATGGGAGCAGCGGTGAAGATGTTCTGCCCAGCCCTGAACTCAAAGATGAATCCCCATACACATCTGCTTGGCTTGGATGTCATTGGTGCCCTTCTAGCTGTGCTTCTAAAGCATAGAGATGTTCCAGGGTACATAACTGTGGTTATAGTGCTTTCTAGCTGGTTATTCCATTTCCTTTTGCCAGTCCCAGCTATTCAAATGGAGTATTAGCTCTTGTATACAGAAACATATGCAGCCCTGGTATGTCCTGAACTCCCCAGGCAGGAGTTGTAGTAGAAGCAGAGTCTGGGGGTGGGCAAAACGTTTAGTTTACTTCAGCCTACGTCTTTGAAAACGAAACATGGAAACAGATATCATAAGGTCCTTGGAGGGAGAAATGCAAAATATGTTGTTACTGGGGCCTTCAGCAGAATACACGTGTGCTTGTTATTAATACTTTGTAAAGCAGCTGGATAAGGGGAAACAACCCACAGCAGAGATGCTCCTGCAATGAATGTCCCGTTGAGGAAGAGGAAAGACTGAGGAGCTCAGTGGGATGTGGGCTGGAGGATACAGCCAGGAAAACAAGCAGCTTTGGCAGGTCTGGAGGTCATTCTGCTGTCGGCTGTCACCCAAATGGAGCAGGAAGAACCACAATGAGTTGACGCTGAGTGTTTGTGAAATATTCACCCAGTGTAACATGCACTCGTAGCACTGTCAGCAATGCTCGGCAGCGCTGTGCCCCAGTGCCAGGCTGGGGGCCAGCTCTCCCCAGGCAGGGCAAGGGTTCACACGTGCTTCACACTGGTGCTGTTAGATACACACGGATAAAGTCAGGGCCTTGTGTTATGGGTTGGAAAAACACACAGGAAAACACAGGCTGTGCTTGTAAATGACAGTGCCAAACACACCTTTCTGACAGCCCTGCAGGACACTGGTAGCACAGGCGCCTTTCCCAGTCCTTTACAAGCACTCCTTTTCCCAGCTGTGACCCACGCTCAGGTGACCAAATCTTCACCATCCTCACCAGAAGCAGCCACAAAGCCTGTCTGACACTGCAGGGGATTGGGACAAGGCCGAACTCCTTTCACAACAGCACACTTGGATAACCTTCTGCTCACCCCCATCACTTGCAGTCTCACCCTGGGAGACCTGTTTCACAGCACCTCAGAAACGGGCCTGCAGAGGTGCTGCCCCAACCCCTGTGAAGATTTGCACCCCAAACCCCATCAGCCAGATTCACAGAATCATAGCATTGTTAAAGTTGGAAAGATGATGTTCAACTCCAGCCCACCCCCCCTGCCCACTCACATGTAACTCAGTGCCACATCTCACAGGTCTGGACCCCATGCACGGTGACCCCAGCGCTCCCTGGGCAGCTGTGACAGTGCAGCACTGCTCCTTGTGAGAAGAAACGTTCCCCAGTACCCAACCTGACCCCCCAGCACTACATGGGGCCATCAATCTCATCCTATCACTGTTCCCCAGGAGCAGAGGCCGACCCACCTCACCACAACTCCTTTCAGGGATTGCAGGGAGCGATGATGTCTCCCCTGAGCCTCCCCTGCTCCGCACCGAGCCATCCCAGCTCCCTCAGCTGCTCCCCACAGTGCTGTGCTCAGACCTCTCACAGCTCAGTTGCCCTTCTTTGGACTCACTCCAGGGTTTCAACGTCTTTCTTGCCTTTCTTGATCCCCCTTCCAAAGACCAGAAGAGAAGAGGCATTACAGCCTGCAGGGAGAACTTACCCGGCGGCCCTTCACTCCTCTGATCCCTGGTGCACCACGGGCTCCTGCCGGACCCTACAGGGAGAGGGAGCACAGTGAGGATGTGGGAGGTGGGCAGGTGATACTCCATGTCACCCCATCAGCCACAGAGCCCCTTCCAGCAGGTGGGCTCCAACCCACAGCCGCGTCTATTTGGTTGCAAAGAGTCTTTTTCCAAACTCACTGATTGTCTCCCAGTTATCAACATTTAGGCCAAGCTTTCTGGCTGATGTCTGTATGCTTGAGTTGTCTGTGTAAGTGGTACCATTTGAGCATCCAGTTGAGCATCCAGAATTCCCCCCATAACTATTGAAAGCAGCTGTTGTGCCGTGTCAGCACAAAACATAATAATAACCAGGACGTTTTCTTCACTTATCCAAACACAAAATCAGACACCTCATCTTAGGTATCCAAGTTTGCCTTTTCCAGCCAAACTCTGATTTTATTTTTGAGCAACTGTTGCCCTGTGAATGCTGCACAAATATCCGTGCTGGCAGACAGATGCTGCTTTCATTCAGACTATTGGTGTCCCTCTCACCCTTACAGCAAATCTTTGGGTTTTCTTTGTTCTCTCTTGATTCATTGAGTGCATATGGGAAATACAGAAGAAAATGTAAGAGCTTTCTTTGGTCAAAGTGCATATCAGATTCAGATATGAGGGATGTATTCAATTAATAGGACTTATGTCTATATTACAACTTTAGAAACCAATACATGAATTTGGTAACTTTCTGCTGTCAGAAAAGAAAATGTCAGGCTGACACACTTACTCTCTCAAAAATTCCACATCAAGTTTGCTATTTATATATTAATAGTTTCTGCCAACTGTCGATGCTGCGAGCTCCACCAAAGACCAGACCAGTGGTGGGCTGTGATCTCCCTACTGCTTGTACCACTGCTACTCATAAAGATCTTGCTTTTGGAGCTGAGTTATTCTGCATGGCATGCATGTCCAGAACACAAACACTGAGCTGTTCTCACTGAAAGTGGAAAGGTTGGCTTATGGCAACTCTACTTCCAACCACAGTAAATCTCCCTTTGGCTGGTGAGGTCAGTAGTGAATGGCACAGGCAAGCAGTAGATGTGTCAGATGCCTGCTTTATAGAGATTTTTATGATAAACACATATACTGAAATGAAATTCTTTGTTGGTACTTGGAATATCCTACTGAAAGTCTTGGGCTATCCCAAAGAGCTCATTAAAAGATTAATTGAGGTGGCAAAATTTGGAGGGCAGAAAATAGATACCATGCTGGGAATGTGAAGAAAGTATTACAGAAGATGAGTGACCTTTAGTTACCTCTTTGTATATGCATCATCTTCAAAACCACAAACTAACACAAAAAGTATACCATTGTAGTGAGCAGGAAGGGGGAAAAGGAATTCAGAAACCTCAGTGAGCTGAAATCAAGGGCAGAGCCTCCTACCACTGACTACACCTTTGCTTCCCATTCACCTTCTGCTGAATTAATCAGGCTCACTGGATAGCTTCCTCTTGAGGAGCATAACAGCTGAGGACAAATAACAACAACATGCCACAGGTCTGGCTGCAGAAGTGAATAATGAAGGGTTGTTTGGTGGAGAAACAGGAAGAAACAGCTGGAGCTAATAAGAGCAGGGATTTAATATTAGTGGATTATTTGATTTGCTGGCTTTGCTGGGAAGTTTGACTTATTGAATTATGACTTTTTAAAATGCAACTTCATAGGAAACATTTTGCTTGGATGAACCTGTTGGTCATTTGCCTGCAGGAGAACAGGGCACTGAAGGAAATGGAAGGACCACTGCCTCTGGTGGGCACTGAGCATCCCCACGCTCCCACACCAGGCAAAGCTGCCATGAGGCTGAAGGCCAAACTTTTGGCATTCCCCACTCCACTCCTGTAATCTTCCTTGTGATTCACCACAATGTGGGAATTCACATGCTGAGTAAAATTGGTTCATAAACTGTCCTTCAAACTTGAATCAGCTGAGACAGTTGTTTGACTCAACACATGAACACCCAGGATACAGGATGCTGACTGCTGGTGTGCACTGTTAAAGGGATTATAAGTTTTACTTACTGCTGGTCCAGGGATTCCGGGAAAACCCACTGCTCCTGGTATCCCAGGGTGCCCCTGCAAGGGAAGGAAAACATCTGGTGTGAGCCTCTGGAGTGTGCCCAGCCCTTTCCACCTCCAAGTGAGAAGACAGAAAATGAGGCACTGCTGCTGCTTGCAGCTCAGGCAGGGCTGTTATTTGCTGAGGTAAAAGAGCTTGTGAGCAGATGGCCCAGGCCAGGCTGTCAGCCCAGCCCCAGCTTTGCTAGCAACTGAAGCAGCTAGGTTTTCTGAACAAACCAGAACGCAGTGGGCTGAATTACTGTGACAATCTGTCTTTGGGTCCTGCACTAGGGTATACAGGGGGTGCATGTCAGAGTGAGACAGGATCTCATCAAGGTCCTTTTCTAAACAAGCATTCCCAAAGAGAAGTGCAAACAGCAGCATGTTGTGCTGCTCAAGCAGCTCCACACCTCCAGCTGTCTCTGACAACACAGCAGGCTGTGAACAACAGGGGTTTGGAAATCCCTGCTTCCGAACCAATCTGTTCAAAAGCCAGGATGCTTGGGAAAAGGTCATCATGGAACTACAGAATCCTTAAGGTTGGAAAATATCTTTAGGATCAAACCTAACCATCAACCCACCCCACCATGCCCACTGACACGTCCCTCAGTGCCACAGCTCCATGGTTCTGGAACACCTCCTGGGACGGTGTACCCATCACTCCCCAGCAGACTGTGCCAGTGCAGCACCACTCTTTCTGAGAAGAAATTTCCCTAATATCCAATCTGAATGTCCCCAGGCACAACTTGAGACCTGCAGGTAATCCTTCAGGTGCCACAGCTCGAGCTTCCTAGTTGTTTCTATTTGACACAGGTCCTCAGCCATGGAGATGCAGAACACACGTATCAACCCAGTGTTTCTCTGCAGGAGAGACCAAGGCTGGGGAGTGGCGATTCCTCAATAAACAATCAAATGGCATCCCCATCCTACAGAGACAGGAAGGATTTCAGCTATTCTCATGCAAACCCAAAGACCAGGATCCTTCATCCTTCCCTAGGACAGAGAAAGAGGCAGCAGCAAGAGCGAGAGAATGCAGACTTACTCCTTACCATCGACCCCTTGATTCCAGGAGGGCCTGGGGGTCCCACTGAGCCACGGTCACCCTGGGATAGACAAAGGTTTGGAAGGGAAAGTGAGGAATTGTGATCTACACATAATGATCTACAGCAATGAAATAACTGAAAGATCCCCACACTGCAGCCTGTGCTACCAGATTTCTGCCAGAGAGGCTTCTGGCACAGAACACAAGTCATCCTCTTTCAGGTATCCATCTCATCAGAGCAGCTAATGGACAACAACAAGCATGAGCTGACCTTCTATACCTGAAGAGATGTATCTTCAAACACTGAGGGATAAGAATTGAGCAACCAAGCCCACCTTTGAGTCCCTACAGTGCTGAGGCTGGATCCCAACCATGGCACCACATGATTCTGTCCTACACCACCATGTTCTGATGATTTCAGGGACATGGATTATAGAGCTGTGGACTTGGAGGCTGAGAATCACAGCGACAAAACACAAAGAGGCTGCCTGGAATGGGTGGCTGTGCTTTCAGGAGACTGCAGGCATTTCTGGGGGACCCCTTGTCCTGCTCACACTGAGACCACAGCACAAACAACAGCCATCTGCAGACCTGTATTTCTGGGGATACGGAGCCAGGTGAAGGTACCAGCTCTTTTAAAACAAGCCAACATCTGGCATTAAAATAAATAACATACCCCACCTGCAGAACTTGTCACTTCTCCAAGCACACCCTTGGCCAAGGATGGGGGATGAGGCACAAGGCTCTGTGAGCATCACCATGACCACTGGTGTGTGGCCATGGGATCTTAACTGCTTCTTTTTTGGGGACAGCAGCAATTCCCACCACCACTGCCCCCACAGCCCTGGCAATGCACAGGGAATTAGGTGTGTAATGCTTGTGTGCTCGGGGGGGATGAGGAAGGAGGAGTCAGAAAATGCTGCCAAGAGTTTACGCCCAAATTCTGACCTACCTTCCAGCAGTTATACTGTAAGGGGAAATATTTTCTGGGCTCTAAGCATCTTATTAAAAACAAGCTCCAGAGTATGTGTTGTCACCAGTTGGCCCTTGTAAACCAACACACTTTTTTTTTTTTTTCCCTGTGAATGTATGGATTTTATTAAGTATGTATTAACTGTATTGTTCTCTTTGATAATCTTTGGATCCTACTGGCTTCAGTCTTAAGTTTTGCAGCTCTCAGGGTAGAGAGTGCTGACTCAGCTCTGTCTAACGAAAGCACATTTCCCACTTCATTTAGCTCGCAGCAACATAGTAAGCTGCAGGACGCTATGCCAACTGGAGGCCTGGTTGAGGTTTTGATTTGATGATAGCTATTTTTGTCATCCCTAAGTTTGTGTTGGTAGAGAAGGAGAAGTCTGATAGAAATCGCAGCTGTGCTGAGGATCTCCTAGGGCAGATTTTCAAAGGGTTTGCCTTGACACAAACGTAATATGGCCATGTACAGAGTCAATCTGTAGCAGAAGGATAGCTCACGTGGTCACTGGCTTAGGAGTCAGTAGGGCCAGATGGGAATTTACTTCCCACATCTCCTGCATGGCAGACTCCTCATTCCTCACTTAATTCAGGGCAGTAGATATAGCTCTCTCAGTCACTGAGAGACAGCGACTCGGACGCTCCACAGCTTTATTCCTGTTTTCCTTCTGTAAAACACAGCTCACACCACATCCTCCCTTTTACATCTTGCATGGCTTGACAGTTTGGACTGAGCCTGCTTCTGCTACTGCCCTGACACAGCAGAGAGGGCACAGGGCTCCCAGGGCTGCTGCAGGCAGCAATGAAATGCAACCTACAGCAAATACAACACAATGTCACAGAGGTGTGACATCATTACCCAGAGGACAGTGCTTGGAGGGATAGAAGAGAGAAAGAGCTGAAGTGTGGAATGCATCATATTGTACTCTAATGGAAAAAATGAATTAATGGGCATTTACTTCTTTTTTACAGAAAATAAAATCATTTCTCCTCTTAGAAGCAGCAGGTATCAGTACTGCACAGCAGAGGGCACCAGCCCTTAGCAGCATGCCCAATGCAACCACCAGACAGGCAGACAGCATGGGGCTGGTTAAATGAAAAAGGGAGGGGGTCTGGAGCAGCCTTTGCTTGGGCATGTGTCTGCACTCTCACTCTGAGAATTTGGTGAGCCTCCCTGTTGAGCACAGCCTCAGTCCCTGTTCTGTATGCCCCTAATAACAAGGCAGCAAGCACATCTCTGCACACATCTGCAACCTGCTCTCCTTGGACTCGCCCCTTCACCAGGAACCAGGGCTGATGGTTCCTTTCATTCAGCTCCTTTATTCCCAGAAAAAAAGGCAGAACTAATTGTCAGACACAAGATTTCTGGCAGATTTTGAATGAATAAAACTTAAAAGAATCGGTGTTTTCAGAGAATATTTAACAACCTCTCCTTGGAGGGCCCAGGACTAGCTCAGACACCCTGGACATGCTGCATTCCCAGCTGGGTGTTGCACAGAAAATTAAACCTCTTCAATACTCCCCCATCCCAGTTTCCCTCATCCTGCAAAAGTTAGAGCAACTGATTCACTGCCAGCAATCTTACCTTTTCTCCCACTATTCCAGGCTCCCCTACTGGACCAATGAATCCCATTAGACCCTGAGGAATGAGAAAAGCACAATTAATTCTCGGTTCTACTTGCTGGAAAGTAAACAATTTCTTTGGTCTGCCTTGCTGGTTGAGGCAGTCCAGCATCCCCTGTGTGCTGCTCAGCAATTCCTACTGGCTACCAGAGCAGACAGGGTGCTCCCAGCCATAGCAACATTGAACTCCACAGCTGGTTTTGCTTTGGACCAGCTGAGACGGCAGCACTGGGATCTGTGAGAGCCACAGCACAACTGTAGGGCATGAGTGAAGCACATTTCCTAGAGAGGCTGAGCTTGTAGCATGGCTTTGTTTTGCAAGCATTTCCCTAAATGTCAGCATAGCTTCCCCAAGAGCATTGATAGTGGGAGCTCCCGGGTTGCACACACTGGGAGTCACCATTATTTTCACTGCTGCACTGGCTAGATTTCCTCTGGGTTAATTGGACCTTTGTGCAAACTCATTTTGCTTTGGATAGTGTCACATTATTGGGATGTCGGCAGGAAATAAAGGTCTGAGGGGTCAGCAGGGCAGCAGGTCTGTCCCAGTACTCACAAACTATCTTGGGAAAATATCCCAAAAAACAGGCTAAACATCATTTGTCAGCATTTAACAGCATTTGGGATAATGAAAAAAACACAGATCTGCTGTTAAATAGGGAGATGGAAACATGCCATTTCAAGCTAAAGTTCTGGAGCACTGATGTACAGCATCCTTCCTACTAACTTAGCAGATTTCTGGCTCTGGAGATTTAAAGGATTGTCCTCTGTGCCACCGTCAGCTCTCACTATGCAGCCCTCATGATTTTGTCACCAGTCTCAGCAAGGCTCGTTGGGAGACAGATATATCTAGGTAGTTAATCCAGTGAGTCTGTAATGGAGGGGATCCATCTGCTGAAACACCTCAGAATCTGCCCAGGGCTGGCAGGGTGGTGCCAGTTCAGCCGTGCCCCAGCTTGTTTGGTTCTGGGAGAGAGCCTGAATGCTGCTGGGAGGTGATTGCAGAGCAAGGCATGGACAGAATGGATTCTCCACTGGTATCGCCTGCATAAGAACTCCAAATGCCACGAGACTTCATGCCTTAATGTTCTTCCCATGGTACAATTAAATGCCATCCTTTGAGCATCACTGAAGATGGGAGCTCCTCACTGAGGCACTGATGGGCTCAGCAGAAGCAGTGAGCAGCCACACATGGCTCTGGAGCTGCAGAGTCCTTGTCATGCTCGTGGGAGCAACGTCCAGGTGAGGAGTGTTTGGAAAAACTCAGGAGAGCCCAGAGACTGGAATGAGCTGCTTGCACTAGAAATTCATCCAGGGATGATGTCTTAGGTACCTGCCATGCCACTGTGCCATGATGGAAATATCGGTTAGCTATGAGAAGACAGCCACTATCAGGATAGCTCTGCTATCCCAATGTCACCAACCCTTCCAGTATCAGCACAGGCCACACAGACAGGACAATGCAGACCCAATGCAGGAACCACTGGGACAGCAGGCAAATGCTCAGCATCTGCATAAGCAAGGTTGCCACTGGGTGGCATTGCTGAAGGCTGATGAATCAATTACCCATCCAATTAGGCACAAGTGCACATACTTAGCTGAATAACTGCTGCAGGTCACTGAAGTTTTCCAGTAGCTCAAGGCCATGAGGAAGGCAAATGCTGAGGCAGAATGGCAAAGCAATGAGATGAAACAAGGAAATGTATGCTGAACAAGGAGGAGATGACACACAAAAAGAAGTAAGAAAGAGTCAATTTGTTCATTCATTTCCAGTTTCTCAAAAACCTTCAGAATCCCTCTCCCTGGGAAGATATCTCAGGGTTCCTTCAGTAACCTTCAGAAGAATGGGGACTTGCTGCTCTCATTCAGAACAGTAGTGAGCAGGGACCCTGCAATGCAGATAGGCTTCCAGCACAGGAGCTCTGCAGTGTTTGCAGCCAATGCTGCCTGCTCTGGGCTGTATCAAGTGCTGTGTCTGCAGGCAGCAGAACACCAGATGGACACGCCAAGGTAAGTTACTGGAAGTACCTGAAACAACTGGGGGAGATTGGGTAATGATGTTCTTCACCAGCCAAAATGGTAGAGACACAAAGGGAGAGCATGCAGCAGAATATTTAGATGTAAGAGCCAGAAGAGTCATTGGTAGCCAACACTAAACCAAAGCAGACATGAACAGTGGACGTTACACTAAAATGGCTGCAGCGTAATGTACTTTCCCAGGTTCCTGGGACTGGAAAGAAGCCCTGCACCACACACAGCTCCAGGCAGTGCTGTGTAACGGTGCACGTGAAATCCCAGCAGCGGAGGCTGTGCAGCACACAAGCAAAAATGTAAAACATTTATATGAGACGGAAGGTTCAGCGTATCGCTGTGATTCCGGCTGCACACCCCAGCCAAGGGCACGGCGGAAAAGGGATGGAGATCATTAAAACATTACCTGGGGCTTTGGGGGATGGAAAGAGGGAAACTGGTGGGCTGCAATTCCTAACTCCTGTCTGGTTTTCCCCATTTATTCTCCAATGCTGTCATAATTAAGCCCCCCCCCCCACCCCTTGCTCTCATCAACAGAGAGCAAGTCGGCACTGAAGCCCTGCATAAATCATTGCCCATTTGAGAGAAAGGACGGAACGGCAGCGCAGCGTGAGCGGGGTCTCCTGGGGACGGCACCGCCAGTTGCTCCCAGCAGGATCTGATCGTGGCCTTTCTGTTTTACTGGTTCGCCAGAACTCAAAACAAAACAAAGCAGGGACAAAGGGCGGGAGGGAATAAATGTACAATCCTCCCATTCAGATGAAAGAAAGGGAAAGTAAAACAGTAAATATTGCATTTAAGGGAGGACGCTCTGACCCGCATAGAGAAGCCATGTGGTTTAACCCCCTGCACGCTGGAGCTCAGCCATAATGCGGGGCTGCGTCGTGCTCCACTCTGGGATGTGGGTGAAGAGATCGTGTGCCCTTGAGCACCTCTGAATCCCTGAATGGGGATTCCAGAGAGGGCTGCAGCTTGGAACGATGTCCGAGGGAAAGGTGATGCTTTGGGAAGGCACTGCTCAGAGAGGTGCAATTCCCTGCTCTGTGACCCATCCATCCCTACCTCTGTGTGTCAGATCTTACCTGCAGAACTGATGCACCTCCCTCCTTTGTGAGAGCACTGCGAGGAAAATGCTTTGCAGAGAGAAGTGATGGTGCTGGTTTCCTTTGACAAATTACTTCAGAGTAACCTTGGCTATCGGGGCAATATTCTCCCTCCAAGGAAGAGATACCCCACAGGACTGCTGTTGACTGCCCTTCTCAGAGGGGTGTGATGGGGACATGGCCATAATATTGCCATGTGAGCTTCTGTTATAGGAGGTAGGACTCCAAAAGCTGTTCTGCCATGATAAAACCTCATTCCCATGACGGAAGTTGGGTCATCCCTACCCTTTTTCAGCTGGCACAGATCTCCGCTGATATTCTCAGCCTCTAGTGCAGAGCTGGTGAGTTCATGGGCTGGTGAGACCCTTCCCCAGTGTGCTATCTCAGATGAGATTGACTTGCGTGGTGTTCCAAGCTTCGGGAGGGCAGGCTGGTGACTCTTCATCATATTATTCTGTCTCTATTCGCTGGCAAGGAAGGGTTAAATCACACATTTTCAGGGTGCAGAAGAACTCAGCAGCTGGAGTCCCTCCAGCATCTGAAGGCAACAAGTATCTATGCGATTCCCAAGTCAGCATCCTTGCAATGGAAAAACAACATACCAGAGACTGCCTTGTGGCTTAAATACTCCTCTTCTTAAACAGAGCTCAACTGCCACTGGAAACCTTACAGAAATTCCTGTGTTTGCCTCAACAGGTGTCCACACAATGAGAAGAGAGCTCCACTGGGATGGATGGCAGATCTTTCTGCATACTGCCCTGCTGAGCATTTCCAGCCAGATGGGACTGCAGGGAGGTCTATGCAGCAGGTCTGGAGCATCTGAGCACCAAGATCTCCGAGGATAAAAAGGGATAAGCTGAATATTTCAGCACCGAGTGACCTTGTTAGCTCAACCCTCAGAGCTCTGCAAAAACCAGCCCTGCCTTACCACCAAACACTGGAGCTCAGGTGGAGGAAGGAATGAGAAGGCAACACTCCAGCATTGTCCAGCAAAGGTGTGATGGGAAGGGAAGTTATTTCTCACTAATCTGTCATGACATTTTTGTTCTAATGACTTAAGTGGTATGGAAATGGAAATTCTTTCTGGGTGATATTTCTAGACAGAGACTAATTGACTAAGAATAAAACAGGCAGCTTTCATACCACCGTGCTGGTCTCAGTGTCAGCAGAGGCCAGCTGTGTTTTCTTTTCAGTGAACAGTGCCTACGGTTTTCATCCAAGGTCAGTCCTGAGGGATGTTAAAGCATAACAATCCCAACGATGGCTTGTCTTTCAACATCTTGTTTTAAGTTCTCAAAGCACTTCAGAACATTCCTTTTTTTAACTGTGATACAGTAGGTGCCTCCTGAGAACAGGAGGCATCGTGGTAAGCACTGCCAGAGCCAGGTGTTTTTTGCCAGAAGTTCTCCTCTCACTGGGTCCTGGACCTGACAGCAGCTCTGTGTTGTGTCTTCCACAGGAGGGGAAACAGAGGCATGGAGCAGAGGAAGACACTACCCAAGAAAAGGTGCTAAAGCTGCAAACAGCACTTGGGCCCCAAGTTCAGGTGTGAGGAGCATCTTCGTTTTTCCAGTTGTTGCTCTTCGTGGAGTAAATTATTAACCAGAATATAGAAGCAGGGCTCATTTCCAGACAGAAACAATCATCCTTGACTTATACTGAAGCTTTGGTACTGAAAAGTATAGGATCCGTTGTGGCTTGTTGACCCATGGATAAGCAACCCCCAAGCTGCTGGATTCAGGGGAAGTGGACAAGTTAAACCCAACCAAAGTCACCAGCCATAAGCAGAGAAAGTGCTGTGCTGAGCAGCATCACTGTCCTTGCCAAGGCCAGCTGCTGCCTCCAGCATGGTGCGGTCATGTAGGAATGCAGAGAACACATTGGAGACTCCATGGCTGCAATTTCAGGGTTGGTGGTGGACGAGTTGGTTGGTTTCAATCACAGAGACATGGGGATGGTTGTTTCTTTTTCCTTGATGCCTGTGGTTACCCTGAAGCCTATAGGGATGATGAATGTCCCCTGGTTGTTCAGCAAAATGTTCTCTCTTGTGGTACAATGCAGCTCAGTGCCTCTCTTACCCAGCGTACCTCCTCTGAAAGCAGCACAGCACATCAGGGCAGAGGTGCTTCAAACCTATATAAGCAAAGCTGGGAATTTCCCTTTTGGCAATAAGAGGAATAGGCAGAAGTCTGTAACCTCGTCAGTTTCCATGGCTTCATCTTCAGAAGCACAGCCATTCCTATGTGCTATACTGAGCCATGACTTTATCAGACCCCTATGGGAAAACATCCAATTTAACATAGACCCAATGGCAACTGCCAGTGCTGTTCACCAAGAGCTTCAGCCTCACTACATGACTTGTTTCTCACAGCACATCTGGAGTACCAGGACCACAGCCAGTTTCAGGTAGCCAGAAACCCCTGACCGCCGTCCTCTGCCTGCACCCCCATCATCCAGGAGATGCTGAACACAGGAGATCATCAAATAGACATGAAAACAAGGAGTTTACCTGCTCACCAACTTTCCCTGGCCGGCCGTGGTTTCCTGGCTCGCCCTGTGTCACAAAGAGAGAGGAGGGACATGGTTACTCAGTGCTCCCAATCAGTCCCTTGGTACAATGTGATTCTGTGAGCACCCACAGCAAGAAGCTCCCTTAGCTTTCAAGGATCATCCAAAGCAAGCAACACAGCTGACATGAACATGGAGGAAACATTCACAGTTCTGGAGTGAGATTCCCATAAAAGCAGCTGGCTCAATAACTCAGTTATCTAAGTAACTGACACAAAGTCAAGCTCGGCCATTGAAACACAAGCTGCCTGCCTTCCTGTGGCACAGCCTAGTCCTGGGTGACTTATCCCCATGGTTAACAAGGTGTGAATTCTCACTGGGGATCCTCTTGAAGCTGGGGTGTTTCTACCCATACCATTTCTATCGAAACAACTGAGTAAAGCAACAGCCCAAACACACCAGCCAAGGGAAGAGAGTAGGAGAGGACCACAATTCACCCAAGGATCTGAGCAGAATCCGATGAAAGCAAGAGTACATGACGCTGCAGGGAGGAGCAGTTCCTGAGTGACATAAGGGATGTAGGGAACTCTCCTGCTAATGGAAGGAACAAAAATAATAAAAAGCAACTCAAATATTCCCAGGAAGTGATGACCTTGCTCTTGTTCTTGCAAAATCTCAGCCATAGGCACATTACTGTCACACGGAGCATGAAAACCACAAGAACGACTCACATGAGCTAAATCATAGTGTAGGATCAGAGAAATTCAGAGAATGAGAAAAATGAGGGGTGAAGAGGAAAACAGGAGAATGGGGAGCTTTTCAGATCTGCCAAGGATATAGGGACAGCGCTGAAAGCCAGCACCGTGCCCTGGATGGGCCATCCAGAGGCCACTCACCACTAAGCTCTATTGTCTCTGGGTGATGGCAGCTGTATTTTCTCAGTAGGCAGATACTCCAGATGTGCTGCCAGACCACATTTTTGGTATTTACTGTTTGAAGAGGTTGTTTTTGTTGGGTTTTCTCTTTCCTTTCGAGTGCGGGTTTGTGGAGCGGGCTGCTCTGGGGTACCTCCTGCTGCTATTTAGGCAGCAGAGATAGGAATGATGTGCATTGTTTTAGAACAAAAACGTGGAGAAACAATGGAAAATAAGATGAAGTGATGGGGGGGGAAGATGTTAATATCAAAAGAGGAATGCTCTTATTTATAATAAAGCACGTGGCTTAAAAAATGCACCATCATTCTTTTTGCTGAAAATCTCAAGTGAGAACTGAGATCCCAAAATTCAGTGGAAAAGAAAAACGTGAGTTTCCCTTGTGCTCTCTGAACTGAATACCCTAGGCTTGAAGAATGGTGTGGTTGAGAACAGAGGCATCCCTCAATCTGTTCTTTCTTCCACTCACTGCTTCTCCGATCATGAACAAACATGTTGCTCACCTTGGGACCGTCAGGACCAGGTCTTCCTGGAAATCCCTTCCGGCCAGGTCGACCCTGAAATACACATAAGAATAATAAATATAAAAAGTGAAATAATAACACTCCTGTAGCTTCCCTGGGTTACAGCAGTGTGCCTACAAACCCATATGACACCATGCAGCTTACAAGCAATGCTCCTGTGGCTCCATTCCATTGCTTAAACATCACATCAGAAACATTACGCATGGACTATAATCAACCAAGGGCCTTCATAATGACCCTTCATATCAATCCTTCCCTCTAGCTAGGACAACACTCATGTTCTTCCAGGCACTGTTGTAACTGTATTTGTTGTGTTGCTCCAAGAAAAGAACAGAAGCGTCTATTAGAAAGGCGGGGGAAATACAAGATAAAATATTTATTTCCTGATCCACCTAGAAGCTCTCAGCACAGCTTCCAATTTACAAGATATTTCACTATCATGCAATGACCACTATGAACACAACCACTATAAAACCCTGAGCTGGCAGGCTCAGAGATACGATAATACTCTTGTTGCTTCTCTTAACTGTGTTTCTGCAATACATCACTGTGTTCTTCGTGATGTAGATGACAAAAAGGACTCTGCTTCAATATCTTGTCTTTTTCCTTCCTTTTCCTTTTACTCTCATTGAAAAATACTATAAATTAAAGAACCAATCAGGGCTGCTTAGAGAAATGGATCCCAGCTAAAGTGCTTTATCTAGAAAACGAACAGTAGAGGATTTTTCAAGGTCTGAGACCTTAAACAAGTTATAAAATCAGAGTCACGCTCAACACCTTGTGAAAGACTATTCCTTGACTTTCAGCCACCCTTGATCAAGAAACTGGACCAAGCTAAGGACAATACATTATCTTCTAGAAGGACAGACAACTTCCCAAACCAGAAGGTCTGAAGCTTTACGTTGTTTTAACTACAATTTCACTGCAAGGTGAATGGAGTTTATAGTAATTGAGTAAACCACTGAAACCTACCTCTGAACCAGGGACTCCCGATGGTCCTAAGGGTCCTTCATCTCCCTAAGGTGAAAAGAAATTAAAATAATGAGCAAAGTAGTGACAAAGTCTGGACTCATCATGCAGTAAGAATGAAAGGTCTGCGGGATGAACAATGGTTAAACACAGGCTGTATGCTCAGCTGTCACATTTTAACAACAGAGTCCCTCTGAACTCTAGAGCAGGCAGCTCAGCATCTCTGAAGCTCATCTTTCCTCATCTCAGAAATAAAATCTGAAGTCAAGTCCTGCTGGTAAAGGCCACCCAAAATTTGACCGAAGTCAACATCAGTAGTGTGAGCTTCTCATGGCTGGATTTAGCCCATGAGATATACTGGACATGCTCACAGGACTATACTTCATCTGATTTGGCAGTGATATGGACGCTGCAGAGCCATCTACTCTTTTTCTTTTATTTTCCACAAAAAGAGCGTTGCAAAATTTCCCACAGAACCTCTTGGCAACAGTGTGGAGGTTTCCCTTTTGCCTTCAAATGGGACTACACATGCTGCAGGATGGAGCTATCTCAAAATCTCACACAGCAATTGGACTCAGCTTTCTCCCTTGGCTCTACACCAACCGGATAGAATCAGATCTACAGCTTCTAGGAGACCTTCAATTAAGCTTCACAAAAATTATCTCAAGTGTTCAAAACCAACTGCCAAGAGAGAAATTAAAAGAGTCCTTGGCAGCTGCAGTGCTCGCTGCTCTCACGTCGGTGGTCAAGCCGTGGTAATGAAGTGGCACAAACTGGTGGGCTGAGGTTGGGACTGGAAGTCGGGCACCCAGCTCAGCAGGCTCAGACGTACACCCACACTGTGGCACGCTTCTAAAGGTGTAACTCACAGCCTCAGCCTGGGCTAACAGCAGCACCGTGGTGTGCTCTGGTGCACGTCCACAGCCCTTCAGCTCAGCTCACGTTGAAGTCCATGTCCATGTCTTCAGTCTTACTTTTATGCTTGCTAACTAGAGTAAATTGAAGGCAGCTTGGTCATGCCTGCCTGAACCTGGAATGCAAAGCTTTGATTCCCTTTGTAAATTGCCTAGATTTTTTTTTTTTTCCCTATTTCAGTGCAAATAAATGAGCTAATTTGCATTAATTGCATTTAGAAAGCAAGCAAAAGAGTTCCCAGAAAAAGCGAGGATGGTTAGTGCTATTACACCGAGCTCTTGCCCACGTGTGCACGGAATATGTTTTACAAAATGTTTCATGACTCCAAACACTGGTCTGAGAAGAAACCATGCTGAAGCCACCACACTATAGCCACGGATGCTGCTATATAGTACATGCAGTTCCAGGACAATTACATCAGTGGCAATCGTTCTGTTTTAATGACTGGAAGGAAGTTTCAGGTTTTCCCAAGCAATGAGAGGTGAAAGCTGCAGGCTCAGAGGTGCTGCGGCAAACAAATCTTTGCAGAACAGCAGTTTCAGCTGATGTGCTCACTTTACAAATCGTATTGCTCCATCAAGAGAGCGGAGCCTGCAGGTCCCACAGTTGAAAGAAAACATACTTAAAAGAAGCAGAAAGCAAAAGCCAGGTCAGGGCATGCCCGTGCAAAGGGAAAGGGGCATTAACATCTGTTTGAAGTGCGTGTGGGAGTGGGGGAACAGACTGAAGAAGAAAAGCCAACGCAGTGATTCAGGTCAACAGATGTCAGCAGGGACTGGAAGCAAAGGGCTGCAGCCATTGGAAGCTGCTCTGTGTGGTTCTGACTGGTGAATATAAGCATTTACTTCCAGATTCAGAAGGAACAGAGGATTCCTACCAGGTATTGCAGAGCTTGCTGTGCTTGCCAGGGAGTGGAGAGAAACATTTTTTTTGCTTTTTACAGGCTTGAATTGCATCTGAAATGGATGTGATGTTCACATTTGGGAATTGGGAATGTGATTTAAGTTACGTGGTAAGTCAAGCTCTACTTAAATGCCCCATCCCTGGAAGTTGGATGGGGCCCTGGGCAGCCTGGTCTAGCATTAAATGAGGAGGTCGGTGGCCCTGCATGTGGCAGGAGGGTTGGAGATTCATGATCCTTGAGCTCCCTTCCATCCCTGGCCATTCTGTGATTCTGTGATTTCAGATCACAGGCACCACTGCAGAGTGCATTAATCTTCAAAACGCAACGTTATTCTCTGAGTCCCACATTTGGTCTGAGGATGCTCACCTCTTGTCCAGGCAGCCCTCTTGGCCCAGGTAAACCCCGCGCTCCCGGCTTCCCCTGAGAAAAGCCAAAGGAAAAGATACTCAGAAAAACAGTAACATAAGGCAAGAAAGGCTGTTAGAAGAAGAAATTCTCTTTCACAGCCACAGGACATCATCCAATGTCAATTTTCTTACAGAAAAAAAAAATTCTTTAAAAAAAAAAAACCCACTCTTGGAGGGACCTCAAGTCAAACAGCCCAAGCTGAAACGCTGGCCAGAGCAGGCCGGGGGGACCTGCAGGGCTCTCTGCCCTCCCCTTCCCACCCCTGTGTTTTTCCTGGCTGCCTCCCACCCCACACAGAGCTCTGCTCACCTTTGGGCCTTCGGGGCCGTTTTCGCCCGGTGGGCCGATGTCCCCTGGGAAGCCCTGAAGAAAACGAGAAACCATTGGGGCACACATTGAGCACGGCTGCAACCAGCAGCTTTTGTGAGAGCCTGAAGGAAAGGCTGAGCGCCCAGACATCGGGTCCGTGTGTGGGCCATCCCCGGGGAAGGCCGGAACACAATGGAGCAGCTATCGGCACCGCAGCCCTCCCCGCCGCTCCCTCTCGGTCCATCCTCAGAAGATTTATTGCTACGAGGCCTTCCTGTCATCGTGCGGCTAAAAACAGCAATTTGGGTTTTAATTAATCTTTACGAGTCAGCACATAATCTCACTGCTCCCGGAAAGGAACTGCACGCCTCGGCGACAAAGGGCGGCAGGCGGGGAATTAGGAAAGGTGCTGACACGCTCATTAGCTGGGCGGCTCCTGCCCTTTGCCGAGGACACAAAGGAATCTGTGGTTATTTCCAATAGCACCAGAGCGAGGATTGCTAAGTGGCAGCACTTGACCGAGAGCCCTTCCAGATCCAGAAAAATACCAGAGCACTGATGAAGGGAAAACGGAGCAGCCGTAGTGCTGGAAGAGGCTTTCCAGCATTACGTGGATGTGATTTGGTTGCTTGTGTGAGAGAAAGAATGTGATATGCTGGGAGAAGCTGGTCCTGAGTGTCAGGTGTCACTGCAATGGTTATTTTTGGTTAGGGCAGTAGGGGTGGTTTTCTGCTTGAAATGGGATTTTGCTGAGAAAAGCCTCCAGGATATCCATGACAAATAGAGGAAGGAGAAAGCAGGAAAACATGAGATGCAGGATGGGTCATGAACCCATTTTGGTCCTCGCCTCCCCACAGCCACACGTTTTGCATTCATATCCTGGAAGAGGAGTGGAGAGCCCTGGGCTGAAAAGAATCACAGAATCATGAAGGTTTTCCAACCTTTCCAGATCTCCCAGATCCCCAGCCCATCCCACTGCACTCACTGACACGTCCCTCAGTGCCACATCTCCACTGGAACACCTCTGGGTCGGTGACCCCAGCACTCCCCAGGCAGCTGTGCCACTGCATCGCTGCTCTTTGGAGAAGAAATGTTTCCTAATATCCAACTTGAAAGAGGAGGGTAGGTGGAAAGTGCGGGCAAAAATCAAGAAATGTATGTTCTGCCCCAGAGAGCAGGTGAAGAGTCAGGAGAACACCATGGTGATTAGATAGAGCAGTGTCCATGAGGACGGACTGGGGACTGGAAGACAACCTGGGGCTCTGTTCCAGTGCACCACTGCCTCTTCTCGTGCGTACTGGAATCTCCCCTTACTTGAATCTTCCTTCTGCAAAATGATGGGATGTTCTGCTTTGTACTGTCTATCTGCTAAGGTGTTCAAAGTGAAAGACGGGGAGAGGCGATAGGTTGTGCTATGCTGTTTGCTGGGGGAGAGGCAAACTTTGGGGACTGATTTTTCTGAAGGGAAACTGAAAAAGCTGTTACATACAGGACTTGAAAGCAACAACAACAAAAAAGGCTTGGAATAGTGACTGAAGGACAGGTGAACTGAGAGAAGGGCACAAAATAGACAGTTTGTCCATTTTCCCAATCTGAACAAAAGAGGGGAGCACATGGGCTTGCTGAAGAAAATAGCAAAGGAAAGGTGGAAGAAGTGGTGGTGAGACATACCTCAGGGCCAGGTGGTCCTGGAAACCCCATCGGACCTATGTCACCAACTTTTCCCTGCAGAAATCAGAAAAAAACACAGAGAGAAGTGAACTCCTGGCTGCTGATTTTTCTGTTTAGAAGAACACAGCTCTGCCCAGTTGGGTGCTGGATCTCTGGAAAGGGACACTGGGGAGCAGAGGATGTTTGGTTACCTACCACAGGGCCTGGTTTCCCTCGTGCCCCAGGAGCCCCAGGCAAACCTTGGCTACCCTGAAATAAAAAAACAGGATTTTTCAGAAGACACAACGAAGCATCAGAAAATACCAATTTTCCCACCTCTGGTTCTGTTCCATCACTTTTATTATCGCTTATTTTTATTATATCTTTTTTTAATTATGAATAACAACAAAATTCATGAGTTGTAGCTTGAGGAGCCAAAAAAAACTGATAGCCACACAAACTACTCAGGCAAGGAAGAAAGCTGA